>NW_006921903.1:2322197-2342708 GCF_000298275.1 Orycteropus afer afer | reverse complement strand
TTCTATATCCTTCCTTTCAAAGCTCGGGACTCCAGGATTATCTTCTGTATCTGTGTTAATTGCTCCCCCTTTTCTTTGTTGAAGAGGGTCTGTGTAGTCTGTCTGCCTATTCTGCCACCTTACTGGAATCCCCAAGCCTGATTTTTTTTTTATTATTTAAATTTTGCTCCACATTTTTGTTTCATTCTACCCAGGATATCAAGTTTTGAGGATCAGACCATTGTAAGCCACAGGTTTTTCATGGGCCGATTTTCAGAAGTAGATTGTCAAGTCTTTCTTCTTAGTCTCTCTTAGTCTGGAAGCATTGAAAAACTTTTTAGCGTCATAGCCTCCACTGATAGATGACTGGCAACTGCATTGAGGTGCATTGGTGAAGTATCAAACCTGTGTCTATGAAACTAGCATATTTTAATTACAGGATTCATGTGATATCCACAATAGAAGTGTGGTATCCTGTTACTTAGTGTGAGTATCACACATTAAGAGAATATGATCGTTAATTTGTGTTTCACTAAAATTTCCCCACCCCACCCCCAATTTTTCTGCAGCCATTATATTCATGTTATATGATTAGATCCATATTTTATTCACATCTTTATGAAGATGAACCAATACATTGTGGACAAAAATAATTAGTAGACCATGTTTCCAACACACAGATCAAGAATGCTAACCATAAACTAATCCAACTTTTCAACGACATTGTGTCTATAAATGGATGTAAACATTGGTGGCTGGAGGAAAGGAAGAGTGTTCCCATGACAGGGCAACTGACAAATGTGATTTGATTTACAAGGACAAGGTTTCTGGCCTCAACTGGCAAATTACATCACTGAGAACCAGGAAACCTTATGGAATTAATTGCTCTTTTGTTTTATAGATAACTGCTTATGTTTCCAAAGCCTCTAGGCCCTTCCAGTCACACTAGGTCATTTTAAAAAGAATAAAATCACCTTTTATGATTCTGTAGGAAATTGTGAGGGGGTGTCTTCTCATTATAATCTACGACTCACAGTAGAAGAATCTTCCTTCAAAGGCAACTACTATTCTCTTAAGCAAAACACCCACTCTATCAGTGAATTAAAGAAGATGACAAACAGCAACAGAATATGGATTCAGTCTTCTTGGTAGAGTGAAAAAAGTGTCCCTTTAAGCAAGATTTTAAAGAGGTATAGAAAAGATGATATTTTAGAGGGTACACTGTGGAAAGCTGCAGGTCTGGGGGAGGGTGGGAAACTGGAAGGTGGTATTTGAAAACCCTGTAGTTCAGATGGGGAAGGAAATGTCCATGCTGAGGGCTGCCTAAACCTCAATAATGAGACCGGCCATTCTTCGTGAGATCCAGCTGGAAGTTTGATATTAATGAGGGAAGAAGAGTTCAAAAGAGCCCCAAAAGAAAATTCTGTGCCAGCCAGGAAATCTTCATGTGATTTCTGACAACGTGATCCACAGCCTCTCCCATTTTCAGCCTCTACAAAAATAGAAATTGCAAAGCCTGCCTTCCAAGACTTCAGAGGTGTTGCCTAATAAATTACAGCGAACAAGTGTCATCCAAAAGCATTAAGTTTCAATGGACTTCCTTTGAGTTTTGGCCTGGGATGATTTTTAAATTGAAGCAGAACTCTAGGATGTGAAGCTATGCAAACAAGACTTGTTGGAAAGTGTTGGCGAAGGCTCTGCCAACAGCAACCCACGGGTTTACCAGCTCTCCCTCCTTTATGTCACCTCCCCCCCCCCACAGTTGCCCGTTGGGAATGTTCCCTCCCTCTGCTCCTCTGACTCATTTCCGTTCTCAAGCTCATCTTTCTGTTCCCTCCAATATAAGATTAACCCTAAACTCCATTACTTGTCCTAATGCAGTAATGTGGAAGAATATTTTGCATGCTCCAGTTTGCCTTTTCAATCCATTTTTGAAAATATTCCTCTTAACATCATGTAACAACCATGCACTGTATTTCCCAAGGAGCAAAGTAACTAATTCTAGTTCCTTAACATGACCAGGAAAGACACTCACAAAAACTCATGAAATAATCATACCAGTGGTCGTATTATATATGGTGTTGCTGTTGTTAGATGTTGAGTCTATTCTAACTCACAGCAACCTTATGTACAATGAAACGAAACACTACTCAGTCCTGTGGCAGCCTCACTATCCTTGAACCCATTGTTGCAGCCACTGTGTCAATCCATTTCATTGATGGTCTTCTCCTTTTTCTCTGACCCTCCACTTTACAAGCATGATATCCTTCTCTAGGAAACGGTCCCTCCTGGCCACATGACCAAAGTAGGTGAGATAAAGTCTGGCCATTCTTGTCTCTAAGGAGTATTCTGTCTGCCCTTCTCCCAGGGCAGATTTGTTCTTTCTTCTGGCAGTCCATGGTACTTTCAGTATTCTTTGCCAACACCACAACTCTAAGGCTTCAATTCTTCCCTGGTCTTCCTTATTCATTGTCCTGCTTTCACATGCATATGAGACAATTGAAAATACCATGTCTTGGGTTAGGTGCACCTTAGTTTTCAAGGTGACATCTTTGCTCTAAAGCACTTTAAAGAGGTCTTTTGCGAAAGATTCTCACAGTGCTATATGACATCTAATGTATTGACTGCTGCTTCCATTGGTGTTGATTGTGGATCCAAATAAAATGAAATCTTTGACAACTTCAATCTTTTCTCCAGTTTTCATGATATTGCTTATTGGTCTAGTTGTGAGGATTTTTGTTTTCATATTTTAAGTTTCTCATTACATACACATGTATATATTCAACTTCCCAGTCTGTTACTGTTACAGATATCAGTATTATGTTAAAGTGAATTTACAAATATTAGATACCTATTTTACAGATGAGGAGAGTGGGGCATTAAAAGTGATGGGAACACTTGCCATCCCATAAAGTGAGTCGGTGCCACACTAAAATACAAAGTGCATTCAATAAGAGATCAACTTACACCTTTGGACTGTTAGTAGTGCAGCAATTTGGATTTCTACCAGTACTGTAAGCATCCTGCAGACATGGCATAAGGAGAATGCTCGGGAGTGGATACCAGTTTGTTGCTCTTGTTGTTGCTGATTTAATTTCCCTACAAAAAATGGAAAAGGCCAGAAAAGTCTCAAAGTGAGGCTCTCCAGGCTGGGCCGGCACTCACTAGGAGTGGGAGGGCAGCAGGGCTTTGGGCCATGCCAACCACCACACCCATCTTCTTGGTGACTCACAGACTTACAAGAGGACATCAGAACCGGTCTGTGGACCATCAGGCTGGGACATAGATTTGAGACTAAAGGGTCTCTTTTTTGTTCCTCTTTCACCAGGAGGACCTGACTCTACTTCCCCAAGTAGACCACAAGGATCAGATGTCAACTTCAGTGGGGATCAGAAGAGTTAGTGGGTGGATGTTCCTGAAGGGTCAGGTCTGAAAGCAAGCAGTTCTAGAAGTGCTAGAGGTACTAAAGGTGGAAGCAAGGGCTCCATGCCCACTGAGGAACTGGGAGGGAGATGTGCTCCACTGAGCTATGCCTGAGCTCCTGCAAGGATGGAATTGTAGGCAAAATCCAGTGTGCACTGTAGGAGCAATGGAGAAACCATCCTGGGCAGCCCCTGTGCCCAGCTCTGCTGAGAGGCCTGGTGGACGTAGCCCCTGCTACAGGCCAGTGAGTGAGGGCACTGATGACTCAGTGGTAGAGTTCTCACCTTCCATGACGGAGACCAGGGTTCTATTCCTGGTGAATGCATCTCTTGCCAGCCACCATCTGTCAGTGACGTTTCGGGTGTTGCTGTGATTGCTGGGCAAGTTTTAGTAGAGCTTCCAGAGGAAGACAGACAAGGCAAAAAGGCCTGGCAATCTCCTTCTGAAAATCAATCATTGAAAACTCTGTGCATCACAACAGTGCACAGCATTTCGTTTTGTTGTACATGATGTTGCCATGAGCTGGGAAGCCATTTGGCAGGAGCTCTGGTGCTATAATGCTTAAGGTATTCGACTTCTAACCATCAGTTTGGCAGTTCAAACCCACCAGCCACTCCTCCGAAGGAAGATTGGGCAATCTACGTCCATAGAGATACTGCTTAATGTGCTTAGGTGCACCATTGATGGAGCACAGAGAGAAGGGGCTGCAACTTGGCTTGACCACTCTGCCCCATGGACAGAGGGATAACAGGGTGACATATCCCTGGAATCTTCCAGCTCCTCGTGCAACCTCTTCTTCCTAACAGTCTGGAAGGAGGACTGCTGAATTTGGAAAGGGGAGGGCTTTCCCTTACCCTCCCCCAACAGTCATGATCTTCACTGAAAATCGATGGTTTTAAGTTCATCCTTCAATGCACATAAAATTACCTAATCGGTGTCCTCTGTGTTTCATCAAAAGTAATTCCAAACATCTGGCATCTGACACATTCTAGGCCATTCTAATCTTGAAATAAAAGTTGAGTTTGAATTTGTTTTGTTTGGACTAACTTATCTCACAGCCTTAAGGGACATTTCATAAAATGTCCTGTGGAAAGTGAAAAATTGTCACTTGTGAAATTTTAGTAACCAACCCCATGACTGTAGAGTTGATTCTGACTCATAGCCACTCTATAGGACAGGGCAGATCTGTCCCCATAGGGTTTCCAAGGCTATAAATCTTTACAGAAGCAGTCTGCCACATCTTTCTCCCAGAGAGTGGCTGTTGTTGTTGTTACATGCCATCGAGTCAGACCTGACTCATAGAGACCCTTCCTTGGGTTTCTGAGGTGGTATCACTATGGAAGTAGATTGCCCAACTTTCCTTCTGAGGAGTGATTGGTGGGTTTGAACTGCCAGCCTTCTGGTTAACAGTCAAGTGCCTTAGGCACTACGCTACCAGAGCTCCTCAGAGAGTGACTAGTGGGTGTGAACTGCCAACCTTTGGGTTAGCAGGTGAATGCTTTAAGCATGGTGCTACCAGAGCTTCTACTTTAGTAACACCTACCAACTATTCTAGATGGTTCTGCAAAGGATTTGCCATGGGTGCTGTGACAGCCCTGGCAGGGGTATCATGGTTTTCTTTTTTGGATATGAGAAAAGCTGAGTGACAGAGAGACCAGCACTTAGCCCAGGACCTGAACAGCCCTTCCCAAAGTTCTTGGTCACCACAACCTATGGTCCCCCCAACAAAGACCTCCTGGGCTCTGCCTTGGACTTGGACCAAAGTGTTCTTCTGTCATCCCAAGGTTGTCATCCACTTAGCTGAGAAGAGTGACACCGCCAAGACTGTGACCAAGAGGCCACCCCTTAGAGGCCTCAGCCCCCAGACTGTTCACAAGAATGAGACACATGGAGGACAGATGGGAGAAAATAGAGCGGCCTGATTTATTGAGCTGCAAGTCCACTTCCCTTTGCTCCATTGATTTTGTACTTGTGATAATTGCAGAAAATACTTTTAAACAGCCTATAAAAAGATGCTGCTTTATCGGACTGGGAATACAGGGCTGCTTTGAAGCTGCTGGCCATCAGTTACTTGGCTCAGCTATCCCCTGCCCCATGACGAGGACCTCACTACACACTCACATACCCACACCCACGACCGCCGAGCACTATGCTAATTGTGCTACCTTTACTGAACCACCTCTAGACTTCCAAGTTTAGCAAACCTTTTCTTAAGCTTAGCTTCCAAGAGTCATAGCCATGTCTTAACAATGCAAAGAAAAAACAAAAACAGAACATTAAACATAATCTGCTGGCTATCTGGGGTTTGAGCAATATAGCTGACAGCTTAGAATGAAAGAAGATACATGCTTTCTACAATGTGTGCACACAAAGCATGTTGTTACAACTCCTTACAAACACGCACAGAAGATTGCATCTCTCCAACAAACCTGAGTTTCTTCACCAAACTACCACACAGTGCGAAATCACCTGCCTTCTTTAACAACTGGGCTGATGAAGAGCTGTTGGAGTGGAGGGGCAGGACCAGACTATTAGACACTCGTAGGTCAGAAGGGAAGTTGCAGTTGGAGCTGAGACAGCTGGCTTAATCTCATCTGTTATCCCAATGTTTCTTTGCAGGAACACTAAATTGAACCCAGAATGTAATGGATGAAAACATGTGTACCAGTTCATGGAGACATTTTGAGCTGGGTGTATCTTGCGTGGCCCACTCTTTTCTTGCTATATAGAATGAGTGGGAAAACAGTTCCCATCTTTATCTTTCTCCCATCAGATGAGTAGGTGGAGACCTAGGTGCAGCTGGGTTGATCTCAGAGAGTAAACTCTTGAAGACTTTTCACCACTGATAGAACAGGCCGCCAAAGACTGCTTTGTCAGAATTAATTGTCGTCTAGAATGTTATTAGTCAAAACAGTAAATCTGCTCTTAGGGTAAGTTCCTTCTTAATGAACTGTAATTCTTGCTCTAACCACCCCCCCCCCCAAGGCATTTCTCATCAACTTGATAAAATCACAGGCCAGGTGCTGCAAGAGGTGAAAAATCATAAATCTTACCCTGTCACTGAAAAAAAAAAAAAAGAAAAAGGTGAACCAAGTTTGTGGATGCACTCTGCTTTCCCAGGTGTTACTTTGCAAGTAGAAACCTAACTGATGGTTCAGCTGTAATAGTTACAATGGATAAAGATCGTGTAAACACTCCTTTTGCCTGAATGTTCCCTGGGATCTGAGTAACTAAAATTAAGTGTTCGTTTTCAGGAGGCTTTGCAGAGAGTGAGCTTGGTGAAAGCAAGTCTTTTAGAAACAATGTATCCAGGAACAAGCTGGAGGAACTGGAATTTTCATCTCTTCTCATCCAGAGTCAGTTCCAGAGAGGGCAGAGGATTTTGCCTTCTTTCCACTTTAAGACTAAGCATGCTTTTTTGCAAGACGTGAAAAAGAAAGGTGAGCTTTCCCGTGGTCACATCCGGGAAGCCGAGAGAAGGACTTCACTTGTGGCCTCTCATCTCCCTTTGCAGCTTCCCCTCACACAGCCCTGGGCTGATGCTTGGACCGTGGGTAATGTAATTGGATTCCGGGGTAAGAGTGCAAGAGCACTGATAAAGCTGGGTGGGAATTTTCACATAAAAGCACCCGGTCCATTTCCATTTTCATTGGCTTCACAAAAGGAAAATAGGGAGGTTTTCTAATTTTTGCCATTGAATAATGAGCATTTGCCTGAGTAAAGACCACTATGCTTATAACCATGGTATCTCCCCTTACAGAGAAGGTAGCCTGGATCACTGCCCTCCAAAATAATAATAATAATAAAGATCATGAGAAAGTTTTATTTTCTTCTTTTTAGTTTGTAAACTGGTTTTAACTGCATTTGCTTGGGGATTTTTTCCTGTGGAAATAATATTATGTGTGACATTCAGGCTGCCATACAAGATGATTAAAACCACAATGGCTTTGATGATATGCATTTGGACTCTATAAATAGCACAGATAGAAATGAATCCTGAAGCAACAATGGCTAGAAAGAAGTCATTCATTCACTGTTCAACGAAATTGATTTTCGGTTTCAGCATTTGTGAAATAGGAGCTCAAAGTGGCATATTTTAAGTCAGACAGAAATACCTAGACTGTGGGCTTAACTAGAAAGCTGTGCTTGGCGTAGAGAGTCCTCCAGTCTTCCCAAGACTCATTGTGCCTGATATGGGCCCCACGGTAAAGATCAAACTTCAGAGAGAGAAAGGGAAAACTGTTTGATCATCTGGTCTTCTAGCTCCCACTCTTTCTCATAGTCTCTGGAATTCCATATGAATTTACCAAAGGGATCTCCCCACATCAGCCCATTTCATGCACAAAGCTTGCTCCTGGAAAGTAGTGATGAAAGGGCCTTCTTCTGTTATTATTTCTCAGTAGTTGGATCTTGTCTTCCTGTCATACCTCTTGTTTTCTGAACAGCGAAGTACTGAGTCCATGTACCGATCTTGTTAATCAAATCACTAATGGATGGAGGTAGGATAAGAACTAAAACAAAATCACATGACCCGTCTCATGAAATTTTCACATCAATTCTGCTCGTTCCTTATATCAGACTGTTTACAATAAGAAATTAATCTTATATAGCCTGTAAGAGCCTCTCCTTACAGAACAAGTTAAAAACCCACCAGCAAAAGGATCTGGCAAAAAAGTAGACCATCTATAGTCATCAAATCCATATAACAAAGTGAATTAACATGAAAGGAGATGGCAAATCTTTGGGGGTGGAGGTGGAATTAGGGGATTCCTTACCTTGGACAGACAGGTTTCTCTTGAACGAATTTCATTGTAAGCATTTCTCGCAGTGAAATAGGCACATGCAGTTTTGATGCATCTTATAGGAGCTGTGGTGGCATAGTCCCTAAGCCATATACTGCTAATCAGAAGGCTGGTGGTTCAAATCCACCAGCCCCTCCTTGGAAGAAGACTGGGCAATCTATTTCTGTAGAGCTACCCTCTCAGAAACCAAAGGAGGGATTGCTACTACTGACAGCAGTGAGTTTGTGTGTTGGGGTTTTATACTCACCATTTAGAAATGTCCTTGTGTTTTGGGGAGTGTGAAAAAGTAAAGGGCCCTCAGGCCTATGAAGTGAACAATCACAGCAGGTAGGTATGCACTCCTGAGAACAATCAACCCCAGGAGATCAAAGGGGCAGCATTTGCCCAGGGAGAAAGCTCAGAGCCAGAGGGAATGGAAGGAAGTATGACCGGAAGCAGGTTAGAAGCCAAAGGCCTTAAACACTATGCCAGCAGAGCTCCTTATTTCTGAGTATATTTAAAACAAAATAAAGCTGTTAAAGTCTAAAATTAGAGTGAAGGATAATTCACTTGTAACAATACATCTAAACATTTTATGAAATGTCTGTCATTGAGGAAAGTGAGTTTTTCAAGAAGAAACAATGAAATAATTTTTGAAAAGTCAAGGGCAAGTTGGTCTGGAGGTCCAGGTTAAGATTAAGAAGCCATTCTATGACAATTCAATAGCCCTGGGAGTTTTGTTTCATTTGAAATATTTTGTTTGTGTACACTTGGAGGAGTAGACAATGGAAGAGGAGTAGACAATGGAAGAGGAGTAGACAATGGAAGAGGAGTAGACAATGGAAGAGGAGTAGACAATGGAAGTGTCTTCTACAGAGTCACAGTTCTTGCCTCTCACCCCAAGAAGGGACCTTGGATACTGCTGTGAACTCTAACTTCATTGTTTCTTTTTGGCTCTAGAAGAATCCACTCTCTGTGGCCCAGCAGTACCTCCTCCCACTGTGCCTTCTGGAGTGGTTGCCCCACACTTGTAAGCCACACAATCCTATACCTGCACCTGAAATTTGGGCATAGCTTGCATTCTCTGAAGGCTACATCGCCCCTCATTCCACACCTTCCATACATCCTAACCCAGTGGAAACAAGAAGTGCAAATACTCTTCTTCTAATAATAAATGTAATTTAAAATATTTACTATAGTGATCTCTAACAGCTCCTAAGGAATCATGCTAAGGTTAACAAGCTCACCAATCATCGAATCCACCTGAGACAACTGTAAGTAAAGTCCTGTCAATCTACTTCCAAAAAGTCAGTCACAGAAAACCCTATGGGACAGAGTTCTGCTCTGACACATGTGGAGTCCCCATGCATCAGAGTTGTCTCGGCAAGAACTGGTTTGGTTTTGGTAGCAGGTCTTGGTTTCTCTCTCCTTCCCATTGTATCATCTCACTCTCGCATTCTTGCTCATTCACACACAGCCCCATTATCAGGTGAGACTAGTTCTACCCATTTGCCCATGTCATCCTGCAGCGTTTGGCCTTCCCTGGGTCTGCTGACCTCCTCCCATCTATGAGCGGACACTCAGGAAGCCATACAAGACAGTCAGTGACAAACCAATTCCCAGAAAATTCTATGCATGAGACTGGACATTGCCTTGTATAGCTTATCTGGTGTATATATTTCAAATTATCATGCAAAAATATTTTAAATATGCCAGAAAAAAAGCAGAATCTTTGAATTGACATCCTACAATCCTACAACCAGAATACTTACATTAAAAACAGATCATTTGGCCATATTAATAAAAGCAGACCCCTCTGAACATGTTTTTAATGCTCAAAGCATGCATAACATCTTCAAATTGGCTAGTGGCCAAAGGTAGTTGATAAGTGCCTTCATTTCCCAATGCTTCTGTTACAGAAATACCACAAGTGGGTGGCTGTAATGAAAAGAAACTTATTTTCTCACAGATTGGGAGACTAAGAGTCCCAAACCAGAGCACTGGCTGTAGGGGAAGGCTCTCTCCATCTGCTCTGCAGGGGGATTCTTGTCTTTGCTTCCACAGCCCCTGCTAACTTCAGTCCCTGCATTGACTATTTCTACATGACATCCATCTTCCCATTTGTGTTTGCTTGTCTCTGTGTCAAGGTGCTCTGGGTGGCACAGTGGTTAAGGTACTAAGCTGCTAACCAAAAGGTCAGTGGTACCAATCCATCAGCCATTCAGCAAGAGAAAGATGTGGCACTCTTCTTCCATAAAGATTGACAGCCTTGGGAATACTATGGGGGAAATTCTACTGTCCCTATAGGGAGGTAACTTCTCCATAGGGTGGCTATGAGTAGGAATCAACTCATTGCTAGTGTGTTCACTTTTTTTTTTTCTCTCTCTTTTGCCTCTGTCGATAGTCTTTACATCTCAGAAGTGATCAAGTTTAAGGCACTCTGCAGTGATACTGACATTGCATGATAAAATTTTGCAAGACCAATGACTTATTCATTGCAAACACATTTTTTTTCAAGAACATAAATAGCAGCTGTTCACATGGACATCACCAGATGGAATATGAAGGAATCAGATCGACTACATTGGTGGAAAGAGGCAATGGAGAAGCTCAGTCTCTTCAGCCGAACAAGGTCAGGAACTAACTGTGGAAAAGACCATCAACTGCTAATGCACAAGTACCAGCTTCAGTTGAAGCTGAAGTCAATCAAAACAAGTCTGCAGGTGCCAAAATATGGCCTTGATTATGCCCCACCTGAATTTAGAGACCATCTGAAGAACAGATTTCATGCATTGAACACCAATGTCCAAAAACTAGAGGAAGTGTGGGATGACCTCAAGAACATCATCCATGAAGAAAGCAAAAGGTCATTGAAAAGACTGGAAATGAAAAAAAAAAAAAAAGACCAAAATGGATGTCAGAAGAAACTCTGAAACTTGTCCTTGAAAGGAGAGTTACCAAAGCAAATGGAAGAAATGACAAGATAAAAGAGCTGAACAGATTTCAAAGAGAAGCTCAAGAAGACAAAGTCAATTATTATAATGGAATGTGCAAAGACCTGGGGTTAGAAAACCAAAAGCAAAGAACACAATCAGCATTTCTCAAGCTGAAAGAAGTAAAGAAAAATCTAAAGCCTCAAGTTGCAATACTGAAGGAATTTATGGGAAAAATATTGAATGATGCAGGATGCATCAAAAGAAGATGGAAGAAATACACAGAATCATTGTACCAAAAAAGAATTAGTTGATGTCCATCTATTTCAGGAGGTGGAATATGATCAAGAACCAATGGTATTGAATGAAGAACTCAAAGCTGCACTGAAGGAATTGGCAAAAAACAAGACTCCAAGAGTTGCTAGAATTCCCATTGAGATGTTTCAACAAACAGATGCCACACTGGAGGCACTTACTAATCTATGTAAAAAAATTTGGAAGACAGCTACAGTTGGCCAACTGACTGGAAAAGATCTATATTTGTACAGATTCCAAAGAAACATGATCCATCAGAATGTGGAAATTATTGAACAATATCATTATTATGATATCAAGGTTGTATCATTTCATCATACTTATTCAATCTGTAGGCTGAGCAATGAATTTGAGAAGCTGGACTATATGAAGAAGAACATAGATTCAGGATTAGGGGAAGACTCATTAATAACCTGTAATATGCAGAAAACACAAATTTGCTTGCTGAAAGTTAGGATGACTTACTAATGAAGATTTAGGACTTCAGTCTGCAGTATGGATTACATCTCAAAATAAAGAAAACAAAAATCCTCACAAGTAGACCAATAAGCAGCATCATGATAAATGGAGAAAAGAGTGCAGTTGTCAAAGATTTCATATTACTTGTTTCCACAATCAACAACAATGGAAGCAACAGTCAAGACATCAGATGATGTAATGCAGTGGACAAATCTTCTATAAAAGACCTGTTTAAAATGCTGAAGAGCAAAGATGTCTCTTAGAAGACTAAGGTGCACCATGGTGTTTTCAATCACCTCATACGCATATGAGAGCTGGACAATGAATAAGGAAGACCAAAGAAGAATTGATGTTTTTGAATTTTGGTGTTGGAGAAGAATCCTGAAAGTACCGTGGACTGCCAGAAGAACTAACAAATTTCGCCTGTAAGAAGTGCAGCCGGAATGTTCCTTGGAAGCAAGAATGGCCAGACTTCGTCTCATGTACTTTGGTCATGTTGTCAGAAAGGACCATTCCCTGGAGAAGAATATCATGCTTGGTAAAGTGGAGGGGGAGCAAAAATTTGGAAGGCCTCAATAAGATGGATTGACACAGTGGCTACAGCAATGGGCTCAGGTGTAGCAAGGATTGTGAGACTGGCACAGACTGGGCAGTGTTTAATTCTATTATAAATAGGGTTGATATGAGTCAGAGCTGACTCGACAGCACATAACAGCAACAACAACAACATCATTAATATCACATGCAAGTAAAATCTTGCTGAAGATGATTCAAAAATGGTTGCAACATAAATTGACAGGGAACTTCCAGAAATGCAAGTTGGATTCAGAAGAGGACATGGGACAAGGGATATCACTGCTGATGTCAGATGGATCTTGGCTAAAAGCAAAGATTACCAAAAAGATGTTTACTTGTGTTTTATTGACTATGCAAAAGCATTTGACTGTGTGGATCATAACAAATTATGGATGACATTGAGAAGAATGAGAATTCCAGAACACTTAATTGTGCTCATGAGGAACCAGTACATACACCAGGAGACTGTCATTCAAACAGAATAAGGGGATATGGCATGGTTTAAAGTCAGGAATGGAGTGTATCAGGGTTGTAACATTTCACTGTACTTATTCAATCTGCATGCTGAGCAATGAACTTGAGAAGCTGGACTATATGAAGAAGAACATGGCATCAGGCTTGGAGGAAGACTCATTAACACCCTGTGATAGGCCGATGACACAACCTTTCTTGTTGAAAGTGGAGATGATTGGAAGCACTTACTGATGAAGACTATAGTCTGCAGTATGAATTACACCTCAACATAAAGAAAACAAAAATCTTCACAAGTGAACCAATAAGCAGCATTGCAATAAATGGAGAAAAGATCAAAATTGTTAAGTATTTCATATTACTTATTTCCACAATCAACACCAATGGAAGCCGCAGTCAAGAAATCTGATAGCATATTGTACTGGACAAATCTGTTGCAAAAGACCTCCTTAAAGTGCTGAAAAGCAAAGACGTCCTTTGAAGACTAAGATGTGCCTAACCCAAGCCATGGGTTGTGCCTAACCCAAGCCATCATATACATGTGAAAGCTGGACAATGAATAAGAAAGACTGAAGGAGAGTTGATGCTTTTGAGTTACAGTGTTGGGGAAGAATGCTGAAAGTACCATGGAGCCAGAAGAACAAACAGATCTGTCCTGGAAGAAGCACAGCCAGAATGCTCCTTGGAAACAAGAATGGCCATTGTCTCACCTGCTTTGGTCTTGTTGTCAGAAGGGACCGCTCCCTGGAGAAGGATATCATGCTTGATAAGGTGGAGGGTCGACGAAAGAGGGGAAGGCCCTCAATGAGACGTATTGACACAGTGGCTGCAATGATGGGCTCAGGCATAGCAGGGATTATGAGGCTGGAACAGGACTAGCCAATATTTCATTCTGTTGTACATAAGGTCGCTAAGAGTCAGAGCCAAGTTTGGGCAATCTACTTCTGTAGTGATACTGCCTCAGAAACCCAAGGAGAGGTCGCTATGAGTTGGATTAAACTCAACAGCACATAGCAACAACATAACAAAGAAAAGCCTGTTTCCAGACAGGATCACATCCACAGATATAGGGGTTAGGATTCCAAAATGTCCTTTGTAGGAACACAATTCAACCCATAACAATAAGTGTGGGCAACACCACCCCAAATGTCAAGAAAGTCCATGGTTGGTATTTCCAGGCTGAGCTGGAAAAGGACCCTGTGTTGGGCTGTGCTCCTCAAGGTCAGGAGGTAGGCTTGCAACCATGTACTTTACCTTATAAATGGTTCACCCAGGAGACTGGGTGTGTTTATACTTTAGTTTCACTTAAATGTCAATGAATAAGTAGGCAAAATGCTGATGCATCTTTCCAGTCAGGAATTCAAAGAAAACACAGTTTTGCTAAATGTTAGTCAGCCTCTTTCATTATTTAAATTCATCTCCATCAAAAAATCACTGCAAACATAGGAAATCCTTTGTATATCTGTGCCCCAAAGTTACAACTTACCACTGTTTCTAAGTGTTTCAACTCAATTTGATCATCAATGTAAAAAACATCCCTTTGGACATGTATGTATTGGCCTTTCATATCATTTTTTAAACACAAACCACATTTGCAGTCAATATAAAGAAAAGAGAATGATTTTAACTCACTAATCACATTTTACAGTCCCATGGAGAGGGCTTCACTTAATTTACATAGATCTTAAAATCAAAACCATTAGTAACTCTTCTCCTAGCTTTTGTTTCTCATTCTACTTTTTTTAAAAAGAAAATCAGTGTGGAAAAGCTGAAAATTTTTGTACGAAGCCCTTTTCATGGATTGTGGCTAATATTCCTCTTTGTCCTCCTCACACTAAATGGGGCTTCAGAGTCCTTGGGGAAAGAGGCTGAGATAAGGATAAGAATTCACAAGAATGTGACTGAGGTCAGGCTGGCACAGCAGGGGGCAGCCTGGACATCAGGCCCTCTGAGTTTTGGCCCTTGGGGACAATGTGGCTTTGTTTGTCCATTTTTAGGCAGCCAACTAGTAAAGTTTTAAAACTCTCTTTAGGTAAATAAAGAGTAAGCAAATAATGTATTTTTAGGTTTACTGACACAATGTACATACGTGTTTGTTACTTTTTTCTTTGTTTTTGAGGAACAATGATTAGATTTTTTTTTATTTTACTTATTTTAAATTATCTTTATCAAATTTTTATTAATGTGGTACATTTTCCTTGTATTAAATTTTATGTTTTCCAGAGGATGATGTGAGTCTTTCTTTTCTTAATTTTGTTCAAAAAATGCCCAAAAGAGGACAGTTAAAGGAAATACTCAATAATAGAGACCAAAACGTGGCCTAGGATTTTATATGGGTTTGCTTTCATAAAGAAAGAGCATCTTATAAGTGCTAGAAAACCTTCCTTTCTGTTGGACTTCTGAGCAGTTTAATTTTCATAAAGATGTGGTTTTAAGTATATTTTCTTTTCGGTGAAATCTGAATTCTTTCAAGTCATTTGGCAACGTGGGTTATGTTCAGCTGTAGATTACTCAAAAGCATTTATTTCCCCGGAAACCACAGTATGTCAAAAGCTTGCTTTGAGTGATAGACTCTCCTGTCCCTCCCTGCTCCGGACCTGCCCACTCAAACTGAGAAAAGATAAACGCTGTGTTTCTCTTGGGGCGATGCCTAGCTTTGCCGTGGGGTAAACAGTTCTTCTAGGAGACTGCATGCTACATCAAACAAATGTGTTTTATTCTGGGCTGGGAAAATGTTTCCCTCCTCAACTCAATATTACTTTTATCAAATGAAAGCATCTCATATAATTAATAGAAGAAGATATATTACAGTCTGCAACTTTTACTCAAAGCCATATTTCAACACTTGTCCCGTCCTAGTACAGTTTCTTTATTTTTACAAGTGGTGTCTAATCTGAAATAGTTTTCACTGTCAACAATGAATGAGAGCTAATAATTTTTGCACTGTACAGAGAGGAAATAAAACCATAATTCAGTCATGAGAAGAAAATTAAAATCTGCTAAGTAGGCAGGAGTTGGAAAATTTCATAGTATTGAAGGAATTAACATATCAATGGTCTATAGAGTGATCTATAGAGTTTTCATTGGCTTTTTTTTTTTTTTTTTTCAGTAAATCATCACTCCTTTCTTTCTAGTCTGTGTTAATCTGAAAGTTCCACTGAAACCTGTCCACCATGGGTGACTTTGCCAGTATTTAAAATATCTTCCAGCATCTTATGCATTTTGGGGAAGAATTTTATGTACTTTGGAATGCCAAACAACAAACCAATTAATCTTAGAACAAATACAACCAGAATGTTGCTTCAAAGAAGGGATGGCAAGCCTCTGACTCACTTTGGACATGTCATCAGGAAAAGATGCCAATAGCTAGAAAAGGACATGACATTTTGTAGAGGTTCAACAAAAATGAGGGAAATACTCAATGAGATGGATTGACATAATAATTGTAAGATGCTGTCATAAAGATGGCATAAGACTGGACAAGATTTCATTCTATTTTACATAAAGTCACCATGTTGTTGTTGTTGTTGTTAGGTGCCATCAAGTCATCTCTGACACATAGTGACCCTATGTACAGCAGAATGAAATACTGTTTGGCCCTGTGCCAGCTTCACAATGCTTGCTATACCTGAGTCCACGGCTGCAGCTACTATGTCAATCCACCTTATTGAGGGCCTTTCCTTCTTTGCTGACCCTCCACTTTACCAAGCATGATATCCTTCTCCAGAGAAAAATCCCTTCTGACTACATGAATAAAGTAGGTCAGACAGAGTCTGGTCATTTTAGGTTCCAAGGAGCAATCCTCCTGCACTTCTTCCAGGACAAATGTGTTAGTTCTTCTAGCAGACCATGATAATTTCAGTATTCTTTGCTAACATGACAACTCAAAAGAATCAACTCTTCTTCGATTTTCCTTGATCATTGTCCAGCTCTCATATGAATAGGAGGTGATTGAAAACACCACCCACCAGCCACTCCTCAGAAGGAAGACTACTCAATCTACTTCTATAGAGGTACCACCTTAGAAACCCAAGGTTGTTGTTTTGTTGTGTTGTTAGGGCTCACTATGAGTCAGACTCAACTTGGAGGCAGTGAGTTTTTTTTTTGGGGGGGGGTAGGAGGAAGTTCTTTCTTATAAGGTTTTCCCTGGCTAATTCTTTGAGAAGTGGATGGCCTCCTCCTTCTTCCTAGTCTGTCTCAGTCTGTAAGCTGGGCTGATACCTGTGCACCATGTGCATCCCGCTGGGTTTGAAACACCAGTGGCTCAGCCTCAAAACTCACATCAACACATCACCATGGTAGGACAAACTGACAGAACAGTTTGTCTCCCTGTTTGCAGCAGTCTATTGACAGAGAACTTCTAGAGGTGCAAGTTGGATTCAGAAGAGGAGGTGGAACAAGGGATATCATAGCTGTTGTCAGATGGATCTTGGCTCAAAGCAAAGAATACTTTTACTTGTGTTTTACTGACTATGCAAAGGCATTTGATTATGTGGATCATGACAAATTATGGATAACATTGAGAAGAATGGGAATTCCCGAGCACTTGATTGTACTCATGAGGAACGTGTACCTTGACCAGGAGGCTGTCGTTTGAATGGAACAAGGGGACACTACGTGGTTTAAAATCAGGAAGGGAGTGCATCAGGGTTGTATCTTTTCCCCATACTTATTCAATCTATATGCTGAGCAAATAATCCAAGAAGCTGGACTATATGAAGAAAAGTGTGGTATCAGGATTGGAGGAAGAGTCATTAACAACCTGAGATACGCAGACGATACAACTGTGCTTACTGAAAGTGAGGATGATTTGAGGCACTTACTGATGAAGGATGAAGAATACAGTGTGCAGTATGGATTATGTGTCGGTATGAAGAAAACAAAAATCCTCACAACTGGACCAATGAGCAGCATCACAATAAATGGAGAGAAGATTGAAGTTGTCAGAGTTCACATTGCGTGGTTCTACAATCAATGCCAATGGAAGCAGCAGTCAGGACATCAGATGATGTGTAGAATTGGGAAAGTCAACCATGAAGGAACTGTTTCAAGTGCTGAGGAGTAAGGATGTCTCCTTGAGGACTAAGATGTGCGTGACACAAGCCATGATATTTCCAATCACTTCGTATGCATGTGAGAGCTGAACAATGAATAAGGAAGACCGAAGAAGAGTTGATGCTTTTGAGTTTTGGTGCTGGCGAAGAATGCTGAAAGTACCATGGACTGCTAAAAGAACTAATAGATCTGTCCTGGAGGAAGTGCACCTGAAATGCTCCTTGGAAGTGAGAATTGCCAGACTTCATCTCACCTATTTTGGTCATGTTTTCAGAAGGGATCATTCCTTGGAGAAGGATGCATGCTTGGTAGGGTGGAGGGTCAACAAAAGAGGGGGAGGCCTTCAACGAGATGGATTGACACAGTGGCTGCGATGATGGGCTCAAGTATAGCCGGGATCATGGAGCTGGTGCAGGATTGGGCAGTGTTTCGTTCTGCTGTGCATGGGGTCACTATGGATCGGAAATGACTCAACGGCACCTAACAACAACAACAAGGAGGAGGTTAGGTGCACCTTAGTTTTCAAAGAGATGTCTTTGCTCTTCAGCATTTGAAAGTCTTTTGCAGCAGATTTTACCAATGCTATACGTCTTCTGATGCCTTGACTGCTGCTTCCATTGGTGTCGATTGTAGAACCAATATGAAGTCTTTGACAACTTCAAACTTTTCTCCATCTATCATGGTGCTGCTTATTGGACTAGTTGTGAGGATTTTTGTTTTCTTTACCTTGAGGTGTAATCTATACTGCAGACTTTATTCTTCAATCTTCATCAGTAAGTGCTTCAAATCATCCTTGCTTTTATCAAGCAAAATTGTCATCTGCATATTGCCGGTTGTTAATGAGTCTTCCTCCAATCCTGATGCCCTGCTCTTCTTCATATAAGCCATCTTCTCAGACTATGTGTTCAGCATACAG
Source organism: Orycteropus afer afer (assembly GCF_000298275.1). Taxonomy (NCBI): domain Eukaryota; kingdom Metazoa; phylum Chordata; class Mammalia; order Tubulidentata; family Orycteropodidae; genus Orycteropus; species Orycteropus afer. Next base: position 2,323,800 of record NW_006921903.1, on the reverse strand, counting down.
ATGGAGTGCATATGGTGAAAGGAAAAATTCCTGACACATTCCCTTCCTGATTTTAAACCATGAAGTTTCCCTTTTTTCTGTTTGAACAACAGCCTCTTCATCTAGGTACTGGTTCCTTATGAGTACAATTAAGTGTTTTGGAATTCTCATTCTTCTCAACGTTATCCATAACTTGTTATGATTCACACAATCGAATGCCTTTGCATAGTCAACAAAACACAAGTAAACATCTTTCTGGCATTCTTTGCTTTCAGTCAAGATCCATCTGACATCAGTAATGATATCCCTCATTCCACATTGTCTTCTGAATCTAGCTTCCATTTCTGGAAGTTTTCTGTCAATATATTGCTGCAACTGCTTTTGAGTTATCTTCAGTAAGATTTTATTGCATGTGATATTAATGATATTGTTCAATAATTTCCACATTCTGTGGGATCACCTTTCTTTGGAATGGGAACAAATATGGATCTCTTCCAGTCAGTTGACCAGGTAGCTGTCTTCCAAATCTCTTGGCATAGCTGAGTGAGTGCCTCCAGTGTGGCATCCATTTATTGAAACATGCCAGTGGGTATCCCATCAATTCCAAGAGCCTTGTTTTCACCAATACCTTCAGTGAAACTTCAATTTCTTCCTTCAGTACCATTGGTTCTTGATTATACACCACATCCTGAAATATATGAACTTCAGCCAATTCTTTTCTGTTCAGTGACTCCATGCAATCCTTCCATCTTCTTTTGATATTTCCTGCGTTATTCAATATATTGCCTATAGAATCTTTCAGTATTGCAACTTGAGACTTAAATTTCCTCTTCAGTTCTTTCAGCTTGAGAAATGCTGAGCATCTTGGTCCCTTTTGGTATCTAACTCCAGATCTTTGTGCAGTTCCTTATAATAATTGATTTTACCTTCTCGGGCTGCTCTTTGAAATCTGTTCAGCTCTTTCATCTTGTTATTTCTTCCGTTTGCTTTAATTACTCTCCTTTCAAGGGCATGTCAGTCTCTTTTGATATCCATTTTGGTCATCCTTTCCTGTGTTTTTAATGACCTTTTGCTTTCTTCATCACCAACTATATTCTTGATGTTATCCTACAATTCCTCTGTTTTTTGGTCATTGGTGTTCAATGTATTAAATCTATTATTTAGATGGTCCTTAAATTCAGGAGGGATGTAATCAAGGTCACATTTTGGCTCTCCGGGACTTCTTTAAATTGTCTTCAGCTTCAACTTGATCTTGCCTATGAGCAGCTGGTTGTCTTATTCACAGTCAATTCCTGGCCTTGTTTTGACTGAAGATATCGAGCTGTTCCATAACCTCTTGTCACAGATGTAGTCAACCTGATTCCTATCTACTTCATCTGGTGAAGTCCACATGTATAGACACTATTTGTTTTGTTGAAAAAAGGTATTTGCAATGAATAAGTCATCGGCCTTGTAAAATTCTATAATGTGATCTCTAGCATAATGTCTATCACCAAGGCCATATTTTCTAACTATGGTGACTTTTTTTTTTTTTTTAATTGTGATATGGGTGAAGATTTACAGAGCAAATTCACTATCCATACAGCAGTTCACATATACTTTGTCTCATGACATTGACCACAGT
>NW_006921903.1:2297008-2315792 GCF_000298275.1 Orycteropus afer afer | reverse complement strand
TTTTTTTTTTTTTTTTTTTTTTTTATCATTAGCCTGTTGGTGGAGAAGGAGGTAGTGGCTCTCGGTCATTAAGTGAGTTGCAGTAGGTGTGGGTGTAGTTGCATCTTATGGGGACTGTTGTTGTCTCCCACTCAGTTAGTCACAAATTAAAATTGAATAACCATCAAAAAAACTTCTCAGTCTTGCAGTTCCAGATTGTCCTTGGGGTTGCTGGAATGTGGAACGTGTTCTCAAGCCCCAGGATTCTGTGAGAGCACCATCTCTTTAAATATCCAATATAGTCAAGTCACTTTTAGACCTTCAAAATGGTGGCACCCTCTGAATTGGCAAAAGTCCACAGCTCAGCTCACCTTTCTCTTCACCTTCTCCATTTTTCCCCCAGCCACCTTGCACAGTCCTCCGTGCAGTCCCTGGCTAGCAGGGCTGATTTTTTGTTAAGTCTTACGTCCTACTACCACTCGGGAGTCTCCAAGCTGTCTGTGCCATCAAGATTACTCAGGATTGTTGCCAGACTGCAGCTCCATATGTCTCCTTTTTTTGGTATTTTCATGCAAATTCTTCTAGTTGGGGTTTAGTCCACTTCTATATCCTTTCCTTCAAGGCTCAGGGGTCCAGGATTATCTTCCATGTCTGTGTTAATTGGTTTCCCTTTTCTTTGTTGAAAAGGGTCTGTGCAGTCTTTCTGCCTAGTCTGCCATCTTGCCAGAACCCCGGTGATTCTTTTTTGTTTCCAACTTTTTCATTCCAATCACCAGTGATAATCAACACATCTATATTGAACATTCAGTAAATTTCGGACTGAAAGAGTTGATAAAAAATCTTCAGTTTCCTCATCTTTGGCTTTGGTGGATGTTGCACAAATTTGCATAATAGTAGTATTAACTGGTCTTCCTTGTACATGTATGGATATTATCCTATCACTGATAGCATTGTACTTCAGGATAGATCTTCATACGTTCTTGATACATTTTTAAGTCTCCATGAGTTGGTGTCAATTTGATGACACCAAACAATAACAGTAATGTATAGCAGCAGTTAAAGTGTCCTTGATAGAGTCTATGAATATAATCTGTACAAACAACTACATCATTTTCTCCCTGACATTAACAAAAGGACATCAGTAATTTCCACAGCTTTTTAAATTTAGTAATGGTTATTGTTTTAGTTACATAAGTGCTACTATTAAAACAACAACAACAACAACAAAAAATACCTACCCTCCACTGGTGGCTTTAAAGAACAGAAAATTATTTTCTCCCAGCTTTGGAGGCTAAAAACCCAAATTAATCAAAACATTGATTGGCTCTATGGGAAGATTCTTCTTTCTTGGCAGCACAGAATTTCCTTAATGTCTGTGTGTTTATCTGTATGTGTGTGTGTGTGTGTGTGTGTCTATTTTCCACCTTTTATAAAACATGTGAGTAAATTTAGGATCCAAAAACCCTGGTATGTCCAAAGCACGTGAGAAATTCTCTCCACCTTCACCTCTAAGGAGCATTCTTGTTGCACTTATTCCAGGACAAACTTATCCTTTCTTCTGACAATCTATAGTATATTCAATATATTTCACCAATTCCATCATTCAAATACATCAATTCTTTGGTGGTCTTCTTTATTCATTGTCCAAATTTTGCATGCATATGAGGCAATTGAATATACCATGGTTTGGATCAGGCTCACCTTAGTCTTCAAAGTGACATATTTTATTTTTAACACTTTAAAAAGGTCTTTTGAAGAAGATTTGCCCATGCAGTATGTCTTTTCATTTCTTGACTGCTGCTTCAATGAACATTGATTACGAATCCATGTAAAATCAAATATTGGACAATTTCAATCTTTTCCTGTTTATCATAATGTTTCTTCTTGGTCCAGTTGTGAGGAATTGGTTTTACCTTAAACTTGTTATCAGGATAGACCAATCCCTAGAGAAAGACCTCATGCTTGGTAAAGAAGAAGGTCAAGGAAAAAGAGGAAGACCCTCAATTAAGTTTATTTACACAGTGGCTGCTGCAATGAGCTCAAACATAGCAATGATTGTGAGGATGTCAAAGGACTGCACAATGTTTCCTTCTGTTGTGCATGGTGTCCCTGGGAGGTGGAACTTACTCAATGGACTCATTGGCATAACAAAAGGAAAACCCTATTTCTATACAGGATCCTTATTACTGATATTCTGCTTCAGACCTCAACACATTTTTTTTTGGGGGGGGGTCATAATGCAATGCATAGCAGCTATTATAGTTACAAACTCCTCAACTATACACAGTACTAAATACTAGCTATGCATAGCTCTCAGGAAAGAAGCATCTATATGGACTCACGAATATGTCTCCATTTTATGATGTTAAAAATTGTTGTGTAGACCAAACATTCATCATCACAAAGAATGTTTCAAGATCTATCCTGAAGCACAATACTGTCAGTGATAGGACAATATCCAGAGGCCTTCAAGGCAGACTGGTTAATACTATTATTATTCAAATTTACACACCAACTACTAAAGCCAACAATGAATTAATTGAAGATTTTTAGCAGCTTCTGAAGACTGTTATTGACCAAACATGCAATCAAGATGTATTGCTAATTATTGGTGTTTAGAATGTGAAAGTTAGAAACAAAGAAACATCATCAGTAGTTGGAAAACAGGGCCATGGTGATAGAAATGATGCTACAGATCTCCTGATAGAGTTTTGCAAGACCAATGATTTATTCATGTAAACACATTTTTTCAACAACATGAATGACAGTTATACATCTGGACATTACTAGATGGAATACCCAAATCAGATCAACTACACTGGTGGAAAGAGGCAATGGAGAAGCTCAATATTATCAGTCAAAACAAGGCCAAGAGCTGACTGTGGAACAAACCATCCATTGCTCATTGCTAGTTCAAGGTGAAACTGAAGACAATTAAAACCAGCCAATGAGAGCCAAATTATGACCTGGAGTATAGTCCAACTGACTTTAGATACTTTCTGAAGAATAAATTTGATGCATTGAACACCTATGACTGAAACCAGGTGAGTTGTGGTGTGACATCAAGAACATCATCCATGAAGAAAGCAAAAGATCATTAAAAATACAGGAGAAAAGAAAAAAATGAAGAGACTCTGAAACTTGCTCTGGAACAGAAAGTAGCTAAAGGAAATGGAATAAATGAGATTTAAAAAAAAAAAAAAAGCTGAAAAGATTTCAAAGAGCAGCTTGAGAAGACAAATTCAATTATTATAATGAAATGTGAAAAGACCTGGAGTTAGAAAACCAAAATAGAAGAACATGCTCAGCATTCCTCAAACTGAAAGAACTGAAGAAAAACTTCTAGCTTCAAGTTGCAATATTGAACAATTCTATGGGAAAAATATTGACTGAGGCAGAACACATCAAAAGAAGATGGAAGGAATACACAGAGTCACTGAACAAAAAAGAATTGGTTGATGTTCAACTATTTCAGGAGGTGGCATATGATCAAAAACCAATGGTACTGAAGGAAGAATTTGAATCTGCACTGAAGGAATTGGCAAAATATAAGGCTCCAGAAATTGACAGAATACCCATTGAAATTTTTCAACAAAAGGATGCTACATTGGAGGCACTTACTAATCTACACAGAAATTTGGAAGACAGCTACTTGGCCCACTGATGGAAGAGATACATATTTGTACCCATTCCAAAGAAAAGTGATCCAACAGAATGTCGAAATTATCAAACAATATCATTAATATCACACACAAGTAAAATTTTGCTAAAGAGAATTCAAAAAGGTTGCAGCAGTATATTGACAGGGAACTTCCAGAAATGCAAGCTGGGTCCAGAAGAGGATGTTAGACAAGGGATATCATTGTTGATGTAAGATGGATCATGATTGACAGAAAAGAATACCAGAAAGATGTTTACTTGTGTTTTATTGACTATGCAAAGACATCAGTGTGGATAATAACAGACTATGACTAATGTTGAGAAGAATGGAAATTCCAGAACATCTAATTTTGCTCATGAGGAATCTACACACAGACCAAGAGACTGTCATTTGAACAGAACAAGGGGATACCACATGGTTTAAAATCAAGCAAGGTGTGCTTCAGAGTTATATCTTTTCACCATACTTATTCAATCTGTATGCTGGACAAAAATTCCAAGAAGCTGCACTGTGTGAAGAACGCTGCATCACAATTGGGAGAAGACTCATTAACAACATGAAATATACAGGTGACACAACCTTGCTTGCTGAAAGTGAAGATGAATTGAAGCACTTACTGACGAAGATTAAAGATTATAGACTGTAGTATGGATTATATCTCAACATAAAGAAAATGAAAATCCTCACTCCTAGACGAATAAGCAGTATCATGATAAATGGAGAAAAGATTGAAGTTGTCAAAGATTTCATTTTACTTGGATCCACAATTGATACCCATGGAAGCAGTAATCAAAAAATCAGATGTTATATTGCACTGGGCAAATCTGCGGCAAAAACCTCTTTAAAGTGTTGAAGAGCAAGGGTGTCACTTTGAAGACTAAGGTGCTGCTAACTCAAGCCATGGTCTTTTCAATCCTCATATGCATAGGAAAGTTGGACAATGAATAAAGAAGACTGAAAAAGAGTTGATGCTTTTGAATTGTGGTGTTGCCAAAAAATACTGAACTTACCATGGGCTGCAAGAAGAACCAATACGTTTTTCCTGGAAAGGTGCAGTGGGAATGTTCTTTGGAAGCAAAAATGGTCAGACTTTATCTCACTTTCTTTGACTAGGTTGTCAGAAGGGACCAATCCCTGGAGAAGGATATGCTTGGTAAAGTGGAGAGTGGACAAAAAGACAGAAGACTCAAACTATGGTACAAAATGGAATACTATGCTACATTAAAGAACAATGAAGAATACACAAATCCTCTCACAATGTGCATGAACTTGGAGGACATCATGCTGAGTGAAATAAGTCAATCGCAGAAGGACAAATATTCTATGAACCCATTACTGTAAAAAGCCAAGGAAGGGTTTGCTTAGGGGAGCGACCTCACTTTGTAGGCTACCAGGGATAGGAGGGAAATGGATGGGAAAATTACAGACTATTTGGGTGCCACCCACTGAGCTGGATAAGTGGAGGGATGGTATGGAAAAAGTCCATGACCAGCATGATAACAAGAGAAAGCAAGGACTCTGAATTGCACACATAAGATATAGACCACACAGGCTAATACCAGTATATCCAAAATATATCATAATATCATAAATATATCATATATCATAATCATAAATCATATATCATAAATACATCATAATATCAGTATATCCAAAATATATCACTGCATTATCATTAACACCAAACACCAGGCTACAGATAAACACATAGACAACTGAGAAGATCAGATGGGGATCAGTGAACAGGAACATGCTGTAGACTAATGATAGATTCAGTTAGGGCTAATCTTGCAGAGATACTAGTATTACAAAATATCCACAATCATTACAGAAGGAACAGAAGACAGACATAGAGCAATCTCTCACAGACAGCCAGACATTGTGGGAGAGAGATCCACCTGATCTGCCAACTCAGGACCATAGTATTGGGGAACACCAGACTCAATCAGCACAACAAAATACATACAAATCTTGTTTTACAGCCTACTTTGGTGAGTAGTGACAGGGGTCTTAAAATGTTTTGAGCACCCAAGATGCAGCTTATGATTTCCTGTTGTTGGAAGTGAAGAAGAGTGAAGAAAACCAAGGGCATTTGGACCTTGAGACCAGAAGAACTAGATGGTGCCTGGTTATCAATGCCAACCACTTGGTAAAGGATCAAAACTGGAGATCCTGGATAGAATGGGAGGAAAGACTTGGAACAAAATTCAAAGGCACCATAATTACCAGAATTATTGGTCGGATGGAGTCTAGTGGGACATCCAAGACTATGGACCTAGGATACAATTGAGGCCTGGGATAAAACTCACTCCCAAGGGCTGGTTCTCAGCCCAACAAGAAATAAGATATACACGGAGACCACTCAACTGAGGGCAATACACCCACCTACTGTACAGAGATAACATCCCTTGGAGCAATCAACCATGGGACACCAGAGTGGCAATATTTACACAGAGGAAAAGCTGAACAAACAGGAATGCACAACTAAGAAGGACACAGAGTGTAGGAGGGGGGGTTACTGGAAAGGGAAAGGAGGAGAGTGAGTTAGGGTTGGGGACAGTGACAGGAGTGAAACCAGTACACAAACTGTTGAATGGAAAACAAATTCTGCTCTGTAAATTTGCACCTAATACACAATTGAAAAAAAGAGCTGGGGGAAGGCCCTCAGCAAGATGAATTGACACAGTGGCTGCAACAATGGGCTCAAGTTAAAGGATTGTGATGATCAGGCACAACCAGCCAGCACTCTGTTCTGTCATACATAGGGTTGTTATAAGTCAGAGCTGACTCAATGTCATCTAAGAACAACAGACCAAACAGCAAATGAGAATAGAATCCAGAAACAGGATAAAGTAGGGGAAGAATTTCATAACTGGTGATGTTCATCTCTCAAAACACTATTTAAGGCAGTTCAGTATTTCACAATTAGCATTGGATTCCCCATCTGAATTAAGATAACATTTGATCCATACATCATATATCATAAATAACTTCAAATGTTTTCCAGTTATTAATGTAAAAATAAAACCACAAGTCTCAAGACGAATTAAAATCACAGATTGATTGCATTGTTACATTGAGGTGGAGATATCTCCCTAAGTACAGCTCAAAATCCAAAAGCAAAAAAAATTGATAAATTAGATTACAAAAATATTTAGCTTTATGCCAAGAAAAGCACCATAAAAAAATGCAAAAGATAAATGACAAACTGAGAAAAACAATAGGCAACCAAACCAAATCAAATACACTGCCATTGAATCTATTCTGACTCATAGTGACCCTATGTTGGGCTTCTAAGGCTCTACATCTTTACAGAAGCACCTGCCCAGTCTTTCATCTGTGAAACAACTTGTGAAGTTGAACTGCCAACCTTGTGGTTAGCATTGAAATGCCTTAACCACTACACCACCAGAGCTCCTATACTGTAGATCGAGGGGAAAGTACTTTTCTAATATAAAGTGAAATTTTAATAACACAGAATGAGAGGCCAAAAATTCATAGAAAACTTAGCAAAAGCAAGATATGCTCAACTTCACTCCCCATAATTTGAAACTGCACCAACGTGTTATCTCTCAGGTGGCAAATCATCCCCAAATTGGACAACACACCACAGAGAAATGGGCACTATCTTTACTGGTGGTCACTGGGAAGGGTTCATGAAGACTAATTCTGCAGAGATTGTATCCAAGTATTAAACATAAAATACACATAAACATCTAGGATTCTGATCCCGAAGTGAGGAAAATAACTCTTTCCTTTGATTTTAATGCTCAGAAGTCTTGTGGGTTTTTCAGAATTCTCCTATCCGTCAGTGTAGAACTGGTTTCAGAGGTTCCACACTGAGAGAGACTTAACTTTGTCTTCACTGCCATTATCAAATAGAAGGTGAGTAAAAAGGAAGGAGACATTCAGTAAGACAGACTGACACAGTGGCTGCAACAATGGGCTCAAATAACCTACTGGGTGGTTAAGGTTATGTGTCCACTTGGCTGGGCAGTGGTTCTCAGTGGTTTAGCAGTTGTGATGTAGTCATTCCCCATGATGAGATATGACATAATGTAACCACCTCCATGATGGGATCTGCTGTGTGCAGCCAATCAGTTGAAAGGGAGTTTTCCAGGTGGTTTTGGTCTGCTTCCAGTGTATATGGATGTACTGGCAAAGACGCTTGGCTTTTTGCTTTTTCTGGATCCTGCAATTTGCTCATCATTATCTGGACTCAAAACAATACCCTACCATATTTTCTGCAATTTTGGAATGGTTCCCTTCACAGCATGTGAGTCAAGAGTCTACCATCTTACCTGCTGATCTTGGATTCATCAGCCTCTGAAGCCAGAAGCCTGGGGTATTGTCTGCTGATCTTGGGTTCTACTGCAGCTACATGCATTTGGAGAAGCCTGATCCATAGACTTGGGACTTGCTAGCTTCTACAAATGGATGAGCCGTTTCCTTGAGATAAGTCTCCCTATGTTTTTGGTTCTTTAGAAAACCCTACCTAGGACACCAATGACAGTGAAGATGGCACAGTACTGGGCAATGATTCATTCTCTTATACACAAGGCTCCTGTGAGTTAGAGTCAAAGTGAAGGCACCTAAAACCACAACAAAGTAAGAGAAAATATAACTGGTGGGTTTTTGCTTTCAGTCTTTCATAATATATTATTTAAAAGGTTGGCCAATAAACTATATCAGAGACAATACAAATCTTGGCCAGATCTCAAAGAAGATGACCTTTCTCCAGGCCCAACAACATGCCCAGTGGAACCAATGAGTAATAATAACTCATCCTCTGGGATTCTGTGAGGAGCAGAAACCTCACTGGGATCCCTCACCTGAAAGCCTCATAATCCATGAGGTGCACAACCCCAGGGGTTGCCATTCTTATCAGTCATGAGAGGCCTTTACCGATTTGCAATGGACCAAATTTCGGCTTCCAAGTTAAAAATTGGATTTCATTTCATATTAGATGTGAAGTTTTCTGGAAGCTTTATTAAGTCGAGTCCCACAAAGGTCAGAATGCGCACCACCATAAAGAAATGAATAGTTAATGCTCTTTCATTTCCCAGTGGTGCAGTAAATGCTTACTCTGCTTGCTCTTGAGAGTGTGGTTGTGAGAAGAATACCATCTAGATCCCATTGAGGCACAGCAATTCATATATTACTGCTGAAGAATGGCCTCATTTTCCTGAAGGTCTGCGAACTGTCATCTTCCTCTCTTTAACTCTGGCGACACTGTCTACAGTCCCTCTGAGAATGTTGTTGAGACATTGCACAGCAACATCTTGAGATGACAGCTGGCCCATGCTATGGGCACATGAGTGGGCTTCTCATCCTCAGTGCACCCCTGCCCATCCATCCGATGGCTGTCTTTCAAATGCACATTTAAACTGCATTTATGAATGCTCCTCATGAACATCCTTATTTGGTCATCAAAAGTAACCACAGTTTAAAATAACATATAAAAAGGAGCATGGATCTTTTTTAAAAAATAATTCCCTTTTTATTCCTCCTTGTTATTGATACTCTCTATCCTGATGATTTCCATTCAAGGAACTCAACTCTGGCCGCTCTTTCAGCAGAGTGTAATAGTGTTTACAAAGCTTCTCATGTGTACAGTTGGTACAACCAGGATGGAGAAGGTATCGAGAAATGTAGACAAATTTTTCTATATGGGATTGTGATACTAGTAATTTCAGAGACACTTGAAATAAGTTCCATCTACTAATCTATGGCATGGCTATAAAAAACTTGAGATATAAAATTAAATCTATACAGGCCTCAATATTTAAAGTAAATACATAGACATGATGTTTTGATTACCTAGTGCCGCTCTGAAAAGAATATACCATAAATAGAATGGCTTGAACAAACAGGAGTTTATTCTCTTACAATTTTGGAGGTTCTAAGTCCAAGTTCAAAGTACCAGGCTCTAGGGACTAGGTGAAAGCCCCTCAACCTTGGCCTTCAGCTCCTGCTCCCAGCCCACTGAAGCTGAAGGCTTTTCTTCACTCAGATAGATGCTGGCTGCTGAGGCTGGCAAGCCCAAGGTCAATAAGTGAAAATGCCTAGTCTCAATGTTACTAAACAACATGGCAGGCCATTGATTCAAGTCTATTGAAAGTCCCAAGGTCAGCAGAGCATGGCATGTTGCTGAACAACATGGCTACATGCAGGGTTCAAGTGTGCCATAAGATAGAGACCATTCCCAAAGCTGCTTCTTATACATGGGAAGGGAAGCTCTGGTAGCCTAGTGCCTAAGGCACGTGACTGCTAGCTGAAGGCCAGCAGTTCAAACCCACCAGCCACTCCTTGGAAGAAAGGTTGGGCAATCTACTTCCGTAGTGATACCACCTCGGCAACCCAAGGAGGGGTCGCTATGAGTAGGGTCCATCTTGACGGCATATAACAACAACAATATAAGGGAAATAGGCCACATCCCTAAAGCAGTTACTCAGATGTTTGTGGTAGATCCCAACATGGAGTTGATTGCCAGGCTCATCAATAGAAATAAGTACCACCAGCTGTCCAGCCACTCAACCAGGCACAGCCAAGGTGACACACAAACTTAGCTAACACACACATTGTCATGATAAAGGTTTATATGAGAACTTTATTATTTGAAATTAATTTAAAAAAAAAAAAAACTATAAGTAAGTTCAAATAATTCTCAATTGTGGATACCATAAAGGAGAGACTATTTTATTATCTTCAATAATTTACAAAAATTCCTGTGAAGTTGAAGTCATGTTAAGAAACCACAATACCTCATGTCCTAGATGCACAAATGCACATGGTTCATAATGCTTATCATGAAGCTAAAGTAGAAGAAATGATCATGAAACAAACAAGGCACTAATGGGGAATCCTAACGCCGTGATTTTCAGTGTGTTGCTCCTTCCCTTAAAAAATCAGGCAAGTGTCCATCATGTCTAATTGTTAAAAGAGACCCAGGACTTGGTGACACTTGAGGACACTTGATGCATTTCTCTCTTGGAAGAGCTCTCCAGCACCTTGAGTACAACCGGTAATCACCTTTTTACTCATAAGCTTTTCAAAAGCAGCTCATTAACATACACTGTGTACCATTCAAAAGGCATCAGAAGAAGACACCCCGACCAAATCACACTAGAAAAATGAACCTTCTCCAGCAGTTTCAGAATTTCCAGGTTTCACAAGACAAACCTTAAAATGAAGGAAAACAACTTCCCTTCAGAGTCAACATCTGCCCATGATCAGAGAATTATTCCGGAAATCTTGGAGCCCTTCCCATCACGGCTGGCAAATTGTCTTCTCCTTTTTGCCAGGGATATTCCCAGGGTCTGGATCAAGGATTGAAATGACACGTTCAGGCATTCAGAAGTAAACAGCCAAAGCACAGCTGTGGGAATACAGCCGACTCAGCCTGAATGTTGGGGCCAGGAAGACAGCACTTCTTAGGCAGAAAACGGAGGGGCAGGCCTGTGACGTGCCACAATCCACCAAGAGAGCTTGGATCCCTATTGCAAAGTCATACTTTCAAGAAACTAGTATCAAAACAATAGGAAAATAACTACACAGACTGCTAAGGAAAGTCTGTCACCGAAGGAAATATACCAAAAACCCGTATGCCAGATCTCCTCTGGGCACTCTAAGTGGGGACAAGCACAGAGGATATTCTCTCTAACCTCAAGTCTCTAACCTAAAGTCTGTGGCCCTGGTGATCCCCATCAACGAACAGTCATAACTGACTCTAAGCCTTTCCAGGCACATGCACAGGACAGTAAAGCTATGATGTCCTGGAGGGAGATGTAAGTGTGGAGATAAGTCCCTCTCCTCTCTGTGGGTAATGCGAGTGAACTTTCCTCATTAATCACAATGCTGTACAAACCCCTCCCCAACCTCCCCAAACCCCTCCCCTCCTCAACCATAGGAAGAACTCTACTGGCATAGTCCTCATCTTAGCAAAAGGGAAAATTGTAGAAATCGAGGTCCTTCATTCCCTACGACATTTGAAACCTATACCCTCTGCTTCCTTCATTCCTCAGGTGTAGTCCTCAGATCCACACAGTATCGCTCACCCACCAAGCTGCTCAGAAATGTAGAATCTCAGGCCCTCCCCAAACCTACAGAACCCTAACCTGCAATTTCACAAGCTCCCCAGAGGGTTCCTAATACATCAAAGTTTGGGAATCATTGCTCCTGTCCATGCCGAATAAAATCTGTCATTCAGCACAAAACAACTTTCAAACAGAACAGTAAATATGTGTCATCTGATTCATGCAAAGTTATTGCACAAAAGAGCTATTGTAAAATCCTCAAAATATGTGTTGTAGCATATGTTCCCACCTTGCAACATTTGTGTAAGTTTATATGCCCATTGAATAGTTCTAACATTGTGCAGCACTATCCAGCTGTCCGTGTGTTGTGGCTGGCATGTTGCTGGCATACTGGGAGCAATACCACTGGTACTTTAAATACCAGCAAGGCCACTCGTGGTGGACAGATTTCAGTGGAGCTTCCTGAATAAGACAGACTAGGAAGAAAGGTCTGGTGATTTACTTTCAAACATTGGCCGGGGAAAACCATAGGATCACAACAGAACGTTGGCCAATACTGTGTTGGAAGATGAGCCCTCTAGGTTGGAAGGCACTCAAAATGCACAGTGGCCACAACAATTGACTCAAGCATCATGAGGATGTCTCAGGACTGAGCACCATTTTGTTCTGTTGTAGATGTGGTCTTATTGAGGATCTTCCTCTTTCTCACTCACCCTCTATTTGACCAAGCATGATGCCCTTCTGCAGAGACCGATCCCTCTTAACAATACGGACAAAGTAAGTGAGACCAAGTTTCACCCTCCTTGCCTCCAAAGTGTGTCCTTCCAAGATAGATTTGTGCATCTTTCTGGTAGTCTCTGGTCCATATAATATTCTTCACCAACCCCACTATTCTAATGTATCAGTTCTTCACTCTTCTTTGTTCATTGTCCAGCTTCTGTATGCCTATGAGGTGATTGAAAATAACATGGCTTGAGTCAGGCATGTCTTAGTAGTACTCATAGTGACATCATTACTTTTTAAAATGCTAAAGAGGTCTTTTGTATCATACTTGTTCAATGGAATATGTTATTTTATTTCTTGACTGCTGCTACCATGGACATTGATTGTGGATCCAAGTAAAATGATACCTTTGACAACTTCAGTCTTTTCTCCATTTACCATGGTGTTGCTTACTGGTCCACTTGTAAAGATTTTGTTTTATTTTGTTGAGTTATAACCCAACTGAAGATTGTAGTCTTTGATCTTTATCAGTAAGTGTTTCAAGTCCTTTTCACATTCAGCAAGCAAAGTTGCATTATCTACATATCACAGATTGTTAATGAATCTTCCTCCAATCTTGATGCCATGTTCTTCTTCATATTTTCTGGATTCTCAGATTATTTGCTCAGCATACAGATTGAGCAAATATGGTGAAAGGATACAATTCTGATGTACACCTTCCCTGATTTTAAAACATGCAGTATCCCTACTTTGCTTTATTTGAACAATTCCCTTTTTGTTTATGCACAAGTTCTGTTGTTGTTACGTGCCATCAAGTTGTCTCCAACTCATAGCGACCTCATGTAAAACAGAACTAAACACTGCCTGGTCCTGTGCCAGCCTCACAATACCTACGATACCTCAGCCATCACTGGTGCCACAGTGTCAATCTCATTCAGGGCCTTCCCTGTTTTCGTTGACCCTCCACTTTACCAAGCATGACATCCTTCTCCAGGAAATGGTCCCTTCTGACAACATGACCAAAGTAGGTGAGACAAAGTCTAGCCATTCTTGCTTCCATGGTACTTTCAGCACAGGATCTACATGAGCACAGTGAAGTGTTCTGAAATTCTCATTATTCGCAATGTTATCCATAATTTGTTATGATCCACACAGTCAAATGCCTTTGCATAGTCAATAAAACACAAAGAAACCTCTTTCTCATATTTGCTGCTTTCAGCCAAGATCTGTCTGACCAACAAATGATTTCCCTCAGTCCACATCTTCTTCTGCATCTGGCTTGAATTTCTGGCAGTTCCTTGTCATTGTACTACTGCCACAGTTTTTTAATTATCTTCAGTAACATTATGCTTGTGTGTGATACTAACGATAATGGCATTTATTGTTTTATGATTTCTTCATTCTGTTGGATCGCCTTTCTTTGGAATGAGCATCTATATGGACCTCTTCCAGTTATTTGGCCAAGCAACTGTCTTCCAAATTTCTTGGTATAGACAAGTGAGTGCTTCCAGCATTGCATCTGCTTGTTCAAACATCTCAACTGGTATTCAGTAAATTCCTGGAATCTTATTTCTTACAAATGCCTTCAGTGAAACTTGGACTTCTTCCTTCAGGACCTTAAGTTCTTGATCATGTGCTACACCCTGAAATGGCTGAACATCAACCAATTCTTTTTGGTACAGTAACCATATATTCTTTCCTTTTTCTGATGCTTCCTGCTGCTTTCAGCATTTGTTTGTTTTGTTTTTCCCCCATAGAATTCTTCATTATTGCAACAGGAGGCTTGATTTCTCTCCAGTTCTTCCAGCTTGAGAAATGTCAAATGAATTATTACACTTTAGATTTCTAACTGTTAAATCTTTGCACATTTTATTGTATTTTACTTTGTCTTGTTGAGCCACCCTTTGAAATATTCTGTTCAATATTTTTACTTCATCATTTCTTGCATTCGCATTACCTACTGTACATTCATGAGCAAGTGTCAGAGTTTCTACTGACAACCATTTATGTCTTTTCTTCTTTCCTGTCTTTTTAATGATGTTTTTCTTTCTCCATGCATGATGTCTTTAATGTCAACCCACAATTCACCTTACCTTCAGTCATCATTGTTCAGTGAATCAAATCTGCTCTAGAGATGGTCCCTAAAGTCAGATGAGCTATACTCAAGGTCATACTTTGGCACTCATGGACTTGTTTTAGTTTTCTTCAGCTTCATCTTGAACTTGCATATGAGCAATCTATGGTCTGTACTACAGTTGGCTCCTGGCCTTGTTCTGATAGATTGTCTTGAGCTTCTCCATCAATACTTTCCACAGATGAAGTTGATTTCATTGCTGTGTATTCCAACTGGTAAGGTCCATGTTTATAGTCATTGCTTATGTTATTTTTTTAAAAAAATGGCATTTCTGATGAATAAACTGATAAACTGTTGCTCTAGCAAATTTCTATCATGCAATCCCCAGCATCATCTCTATCACCAAGGTCATATTTTTCAATTTCTGATCTTTCTTTACTTCCAATTTTTGCATTCCAATCATCAGTAATTATCAATGAATCTTGATTGCAAGTCTGATCAATTGCAGACTGCAGACATTGTTAAAAATCTTCAATTTATTCATCTTTGGCATTAGTGGTCAGTGCATTGGTTTGAGTTATATTTCAATTAACCTTCCTTGTAGGCTTATGGATATTACCACATCATTGACAGTGTTGTACTTCAGGACATATATTGAAACATTCTTTTTGATGATGGATATGATGCGCTAATACCCAGGAATTCCCCACCATAATAGCTCATTTGGAACACAGACTCTTTCAAAGCTACTTAATATGGAGGAGAAAAATTCTCCATCTCTTTACTGCCATCACTGAGCCTGTGAACATCATACTGCCAGGACAGTGATCTGCAAGCATAGATTTCAGTGACAATGATTACCATGTCAGAGGTATTCATTCCAAGTTTGAGCTTAACTGCTACTGATTATGCTTTTTTTCTTTTTTTATTATTTTTTTAAACTGTTCAATAAATGTGCTGGTCTTGTGCCTCTTGAATGCTTAAAGTCCTGTGAGGCTCTCTCTATAGTCCAAGACTTGTTTTCATTCCATTATCAAGAATTCAAGACCATGAATTTTCCCACTGTGCCGAGTACAGAAAAAGTGTCCAGAATACTCCTCACCCATGTGATGCAGAAGGAAAAATAGCTTGGATCGATTTTAATCTTGGGCTAGAGGATTAGCAAAATTTGCTGACATCTAAGCCAGAGAAAATCTGGATTGGTTAAGTAAGAATTTTAATAAAGACTGAAACTAAACCACAATTTTCTACTTCAAGTTCCCACCATGTGGCTCTCATGTTAGTTAATATGTGAGAAATATAGCAACTGCTGAGGAATGCATACATGTTTCCAAGACATATTTTGAGTTCACCTTCATTTTCAGTTGTCTGAAAGCATTATTTCTCATTTCTTTCCACATTTAAATGGGGTCTCTAATCATGAAACCCATGATGATAGGATCTGGATCAGACACCACTCTGCAACACTCCCTGACACTTTTTGCATGATAATGTGTAAGTAGGATGTGGAGCTAGCACTCCTATCCTAGGGCAGATCCACCCTCCTTTCCCCCTGATTGGAAGCATTGCCATCCAGGACCAAAGTTCCTGCAAAGGGAACCAGGTGATGTCAGAGAAGACTTATCAGTTGAAGGAGCATTGCTCACCCTTGGAAAGGGAGATCAATGACCTGATGAAATGGAATAAGTGCTCCAGGTGACCTTCTGCTGTAGTCAGAGTTCAGTCAAATTTGAGGAGAGCTGGGTAAATTTGTGTGTCGAGCCAGGTGCAAGCAGGCCTGGGTTACTGCATGAATATCCCAGGCACATACCTTTTGATCTAAATCCACCAAAATATACATTTGCAGAGTCAACAGAGAGTCAGATTGCAGAGATATTGCCATATTTTTAGGTGACTTTTTCTCCACTATTACCTGAAAATATAATCATAATCATGATATAGCCAAATCTCTTTGTTTTGTAATTGTTGCTGCTCTCATGCACGACAGAATGAAATGCGTCCTGACCCTGCACATCAGATGCAGATGGGCTGCTCATCAGACCATTGTGAGCTACAGGGTTTTCACTGGCTGATATTTGGAATTAGATTACCAGGCCTTTCTTTCTTGTCCTTCTTAGTCTGGAAGCTCTCCTGAAACTGATTAGCATCATAACATTCAAGGTTCCACTGGCTGATGGGTGGTGGCTGTGTATGAGGAGGACAGGCCAGGAATCGAACCTAGGTCTCCTATGTGGAAGGCAAGAATTCTACCACTAAATTAAGATTAAAGATTCAGAATTTTCTGAAATTACCATATTTCTTTAATGACATGCATTGTATCCTCTTAGAATGACCAGATATAACCTCTAGAAAATGAGGTTTAATACAATGTCGTAGGACACAGAATGCTTCATTTTGATTTTCACTATTGTTTGCCACACTTGTCATTTGAAACTTATGACATTCAAAAAACAGAGAGATTTCATTCTTAAATGTCTAAAAAATATACCAGTTTCCTCACAATTGTACAGCTTTTGTTTTTACCTGGCATACAATTACCAAACATATTCAGAGGTTGAGCTCCAACTGTGAGGCTGCTGTTCTGAGCCTCTCCTGGCTGCAGGCAGGTCTCCGCAGGTGTTTGCCTGCAAGTAGGTCACCAAAAGTCAGGGCAAACCGGGACAGTTTCCCTAGCTGTACAAATGAACCCAATCAAACCTCGTCTGCAGAGATATCTATCAGGAAGGCAACACTCCATGTGCAGCATTATCGCCGCTCCTGGAGCTGGAAGAAAAATCCAGTGGCAGATTCAAAATGGACAAAAATCTCATCTAGA
This sequence comes from Orycteropus afer afer, assembly GCF_000298275.1. Classification (NCBI taxonomy): domain Eukaryota; kingdom Metazoa; phylum Chordata; class Mammalia; order Tubulidentata; family Orycteropodidae; genus Orycteropus; species Orycteropus afer. The sequence continues at coordinate 2,298,504 of NW_006921903.1, read as the reverse complement.
GGGGACCTTGGTGAGAATTTTGATTCAGCATCAGACTGTGTCCTTGAGGCAGGATGAGGAAAGCTTCAAAAGTCAAAGAGCATGAGACTTTCTGTTGATGGCGCTTCATAACCAGTAGACTTAAAACTTATGTGTTCAGTGTCTTCATTTCCTACTATTCCTGTAACAGTAATAGCACAAGTTGGTGGCTTTAAAGAACAGAAATTTATTTTCTCACAGTTCTGGAAGCTAGAAGTCCCAGTCAGGGTCTCTGCCGTGTTAACTTCCTCCTGGTTGGTAGTCCTGCAGGTTCCTTGGTTCCTTGGCTTGTAGAGGATCCTGACATGGCAACTACCTTCCCCAGGATGCTCATGCCTCTGTGCCTAATCTGCTGCTGCTTCTTCTTCTTTTTTTTTTTTTTTTTTTTGAGCTCTAGTAGTGTAGTGCCTAAGGCACTTGACTGGTAACCAGAAGTCTGGCAGTTCCAACCCACCACCCACTCCTCAGAAGGATGGTTGGGCAATCTACTTCCATAGTAATACTGCCTCAGAAACCCAGATTGGGGGTCACTATGAGTCAGGTCTGACTCTATGGCACATAACAACAATGACAACAACATCAGAAGTGGTTAAGTTACAGGCACCCTCTATGTTGTGGTAGACTCATTAACCTAACAAGCAAAGCCCTATTGTGAAACAGGATTATATCCATAGATAAAAGTTTAGGATTCCAACACATTTTGGAGGATACAATTGGCTACATGGCATGGAGTTAGAAAGGTCTGCAGTGGCCCCCAGCAGAAGAGTTTTCCCCAGAAATGCCTCAACAAGCTGCCTTGCTAGGTAGTGAGAGTAGGAAAGGGGATGAGTTTACAAGGTGAGATCACAGAGCCCAGCATGGCCTCACCTAAAATAGTCCTGCTGTATGTATGTACACTGAGTTTCCAGATAAGGTATGATTTGAGCAAGTGTTTCTGTGACTAACAAAAATTTAGAACAACTGCATCCTGCATTTCAATGAGCAGAGATCTGCATGGATTAATGCACTGACCAGACAGAAGGATCTAGAACTCATCTCCTTCCACTCAAACATGCAGTTTCCTTGATGATAACAAACTCTGCTCAAGGCATGAGATTGGACCTGCCTAGTGGAAGCATGTCAAAGACAACTTTGGGATGTGTCAGTCAAAATGGAGTTCCCAAAACAGGCATGAGCAAGGCTTGTTGGAGTTGAGATTTCTTTGAGTTGTATGTGCTTGTTTTATTTATGCTTCTTTTTTTTTTTTTTCCTTCTGCTAGTCTACAATGATGTGGTGGACCAAATCATGGCCCTGCCAAATATATCTACACTCTAATCTCTGGAACATGTGAATATGATATGTTAGATATCAAAAGAGACTTTGCAGATGTAATTACGGCTACAGACTTACAGATGAGGAAAGGATCCTGGATTATTTAGTTGGGTCCAATGTCATTACATGCGCCCTTGCAAGCAGAGAGCTTTCTCTGCAGGACCGA
>NW_006921903.1:2291823-2293252 GCF_000298275.1 Orycteropus afer afer | reverse complement strand
TCTCCTCTGACATCCATTTTGGTCTTTTCTTTCTTTCTCATCTTTTTAATGACCTCTTGCTTTCTTCATGGATGATGCTCTTGATGTCATCAGAGAATTCTTCTGGTTTTCGGTCACTGGTGCTCAATGCATCAAATCTATTCTTTAGATAGGCTCTAAATTCAGGAGGGATAAATTCAAGATCATATTTTGGCTCTTATGGACTTGTTTTAAGTGTCTTCATCTTCAAGTTGAACTTGCATATGAGAAGTTGATGGTCTGTTCCACAATCAGCTCTGGGTGGCAAGTTGTAAGTACTGCAAAAATATAAGTACTCACAGTTAGGTAAAGCACAAAAGGGAAACACTAGTATCACAGTGGTTAAGCATCCAACTGCTAACCAAAATGTGGGCATTTCAAACCCACCAGCCTCTCCAGAAGGGAAAGATGCAGCAGTCTGCTTCTATAAATATTTACAGCTTTGGGAAGTTTGTGGGGCGGTTGCACTGTGTCCTGTAGTTGTTGTTGCGTGCTGTTGAGTCAGTTCTGACACATAGTGGCCCTTTATACGACAGAACAAAGCACCACCCGATTCCATGCCATCCTCACAATTGCTCCTATGCTTGAGCCCCTTGTTGAAGCCACTGTGTCAGTCCATCATGCTGAGGGTCTTCCCCTTTTTGACTGACTCTACTTCATCCAGCATGATATTTCTCCAGGAACTGGTCCCTCCTGATAGCATGACCAAATTATGAGGGACAAAGTCTGGCAATTCTCACTTCTAAGGAGCCTTCTTGGTGTATTTCTTCCAAGACAGATTTGTTTGTTCTCCTGGCATTCCATGGTACATTCAGTATTCTTCATCAGCATCATAATTCAAATGCATCAATTATTCTGCAGTATTCCTTATTCATTGTCCAGCTGTCACATGCATAGGAAACAATTGAAAATATTATTACTTGGGTCAGGCACACTGTCCTCAAAGTGACATTCTTGCTTTTTAACACCTTTCAAAATTGGAGGTATAATATCTTCTCATCCAAAACATAGGCATCAAGTCCTTTGTTAAAATTACTAAAAGGATTAGGATATTTGGAGCAAATATCATGCTTTCAACTTAGTATTATGTCTTGAGAACAAGACGTAAAGTGTGACTTTTCCAGCAAAGTCAAATAGGCTAAATGAAATGCAGATAAGGAGACTCAGATAGAGGGACTGGCATTGCATCAAAAGACCACAGAAAGAGATGAAATCTATAAAAGCATTTAGGAAATAGTAGTGAGCTGGTAATTGGCACATATGGCTGATTGGAATCAACTAGATAAGAAATCCATTAAGTTTTTAAGATAGTTGCTCTTCTAAAGAAACCATGGACTTGGGTTTAAAGAATCTGGAAATTAAATGAGATTATGCATGAAAACACTTAACACAATGCTTGACATATTATCTT
>NW_006921903.1:2286563-2290818 GCF_000298275.1 Orycteropus afer afer | reverse complement strand
TATGTGCCGTCAAGTCAGACCTGACTCATAGCGACCCCTCCTTGGGTTTCCGAGGCAGTATCACTACGGAAGTAGATTGCCCCATCTTCCTTCCAAGGAGGGGTTGGTGAGTTTGAACCGCCAGCCTTCTGGTTAGCAGTCAAAGTGCCTTAGGCACTATGCTACCAGAGCTCCATTCTTAGCAAAACAATATTTAATGCTTCCGAAGCCTATAAAGCAATAATGCATTCGAGATCCTGAAGGAGGACCAGTGGTGCAGTGGTTAAGCACTTGGCTGCCAATCCAAAGGTAGGCAGTTCAAACCTGCAGACTGCTCCACAGGAGAAAGATGTGGCAATCAACTTCTGTAAAGATTATAACCTTGGGATCCCTGTAGGGCAGTTCTCCTCTGCCTCATAAGGTCACTGTGAGCTTTTTCAATATTGAGTACCTTGAATTAAAATGGACTTTCAATTAGTTAAAATTAGTCTCTCTACTGTAAATGTTATCTTTGACAGAGAAAATATTAAATGTTATTTTTTTTATGTATTGCTTTTCCCGTTACTCATACCAAGCCTGTCTCTTAATTATCCATCCATTTTCCCTCCCTTCCCCTCCTAGTTCTAGTATGCTCATATAAAACAAACAACCATATTATTTGCCTTGTATAGCCTTGTATAGTGTTTACTCTACTTCTCCTCAATATTGTAACTGTGGTGTTGACACCCTCTGGCCCTCTGATGAGTCTGGAATTGAGCCACCTTTTTCTTCTTCCATTCTATCTGTCGCTAAGTCAGACAGCCAGCATTACCCACCATCACCATCTGCAGGATTGCATGACCAGCCAGATATATTGATGGAAACACTTCACAATCCCAAAGGTGATTTTGGTTCTGTGACATTATTGAGTTAATGATTGGCATTCTTTGTCACAGACAAAGCTCTGTAATAACCTAAAGAAGAGAGAAAGTCATTCATTTATTCAATCAGTCATTCTAAACTCTGCCAAATACTCCATCCCAGAAATTATGCATTCCTAGGTAGACAACTATCTGATCATTCTGCAAACTATGTACGGTATGATGGATATCAACCAAGATCTGGACTATTCTTGTTGCTGGATTTCTAGAGAACAGAGCAGCTCTGTTTATATCTGTTATCTCAAGATTGATGTTTTTGACTGGTTGAGCTAATTCAGCTAATCACTCAATTATGTGCTTCCTAGATAATGATGATTTGCATAACTCAATTTGAAAACATTGAGAAGAGTGAAGTTCTAACACGCTGATGGTTTGATCTGTGTTTCTTTTATAAGGATTGCTATACTAACTTTGGTGTCTTTATTTTTGTTTTGTCTTAAGCTCCAATCCTTAAATAATGATATAGTGTAAGAAGCAGTAACTGGCACAGGGTGAGCAAAGACACAGTATTCTCAGCCAAAATAAACTCAGACAAAGAAAGAAAAGTCTGCCTATTTGAAATGCCCAGTGTTGCATAAAGCCAGTGGTGTGTGCAGAGTGGAGAATCCAAAGCCAATGGATTCCTTAGCTGACTCAACCTCACAAAATTACCAAAAGCCAAAAGAAGAATTAGATGAATGCCAAAATACATATCTCACATTACAAGATATTCTAGGGATAGCAGGCACACAGAGATCAAAGAATCCTTAGGAATGAAATTTAGCTTAATGTGGAAGTTGGCAAACAGAGTTTGAGTAAAACTTGATGAATGAGATGATTCTTCTTGAAGCAACTCTATTACTTGTTTATTTTTAATTCATTTCCAATGGACAGAAGTGTATTTGGGGAGACTTTTAGGTTTTTTCCTCTTCTGAGACTAAATAATAACTGGATTTTTATTCCATTTATAGCTGAGGTAGAAATATGACACTAAAGTACGGTAATGTATATATTTGAGCAGTGGTTCCCAAAGCCCACTCAGTCGTGGAATTTCCAGAAGTCTGGGGCTACATACAAAAAGAAGAACAATGTAGTATATGTGTGTTTCAAGCTGCCAAGCCATCATGCTAGGGAGAATTAGTCTTTATCCTGAAATTATATCTTTCCATGGCTTAGGGGCTAAAATGTCCTTTCTCTAATAAAATGGCAGAAATTCCATAAAGTGCTAGTTATGTTTTGGCTTTATTTATATTTTAACATATTTTTCTATTTTAAGTAAAATAAAAATTGACAATCTTTTTTTTCAGTCTCCAATATATGTGATTTTAAATTACTATTCAGGAAAATTTAAGAGTTAAAATCTGATCTTAGAGAAAACAAGTGAACTGTGCTACAAGAGTTTAGAATTGAATAAACATGGATGGAGAGTGAAGCAGACAGAGGGGAAGTGATGCAGAGAGTCAGAGGAACACACCATAGGAAGACGTTGTCCAAAGAAGAAGAGACACTAGGGTCCAGTCTTATTTAATTGCCTTAGCTCAACTTTGTGAGCTGGAACCCGGTCTCCTGGATGGGTTGCTTTTTTACTCGAGGTTAGTCCATTTCTCACAATAATGAAGCATCTAGTTGGGGAGATATTAAGGGGATGAAATGAGGCTGTGGAACTAGAGCAAGTTTAGACACATCACTTCAAACTGAGGAAGAGACTTGTGAAAGAAGAGATACCCCCTTGTAATCTGCAGTGCAATCAAGGACATTTATTTATAGTCTGAATTGCAGAGCTGACAGGTAGAGTAGCCTTGGCAGTGTTCTGTCAAGGATAAACAAATGGGTTGAATCAAGTGAAGACCAAACAATAATGTGAGCAGCTACTTTGGAAAGCCAAGTTCCACCACTAAAGCTGTGACTTTTTTCCACTCGGGATGTAGCAGTAAAACTTGATATGGAGATGGCAGTTAGCCCTGCAAACAATTTGGTCAGATAAAGCAACCATAGGAGGCAGGCACAAAAACGAAATGGGTAAAATCAGCAACTTCAAAACTGTGGGGCCCAATCAGTTGAAATGTTTTATGTTCTAGAAATCAACTGCTGTCAGCTTGAGAAGAATGGTATGTATCTTGTCTCATGCAGTAGTAAGTTGTGGTAGGTAACAAGAGTTGACCAAGCTCTATCAACAGGATACATCATGTATACTGAATTCTCTTATGTTTGTATATCATTTCAACTTACCCAGATTCTGTGTATATGCTGATGCCAATGGACAAGATTTAAAAGAAAAAATAATGAAGGGTCAATGACAAAAGCTCAACAGAATGGAAAGTTTAGAAGCTTAGAAGTTACATAATTCACCCACAAATCTCATCATCAAAGAAGTCACTCAGATCATCCACTTTAGAGGGAGGGATGCTGACCCTCTTTGTTAGCCCAACAAATTGAAATTTTAAAATGAATGCAGGGAGCTCCACATCTCTACATTGTTTGGAGAACTCCCATGGGTAGATGGACAACTAAGTAAAGTTGTTGTCCTCCAGGTATCACAAAATGGTGGAAGTAGGCTAGAAGGATTAGAACTTCTTCCACCAAAGGAGTTCATGTCTTCACTAACAGGAAGTCCTCTTCCTGTTGGTCACAGGGAAGTTGAAGACATTGCTCCTCCATCACCTGGGGATCTATTTATGAGAAGTCACAGGAGCTTCTGGCTGTGCTCCACAGCAAGAAGAGCAGTATTCATTTCAAAAGTTCATATTCTTGTTATCTCTTGGTCACATTAATTCTATAACTAATATTCTTTTCTTTCTTTCAAGTTATCCATGGAGAAGGAGAAGGTGAAGTGCGTGCTAGTTTTATACACTTCAACCTCCTTCCAATGGTTCTTTGGACCATTCCTTTTCCCCCTCATTTGATTCCCACCCCTCACTGATGTCAAGAACTGTTGGATGTGGCCTTGAAAGCAGCCTCCAATACTTTCCGGAATAAGATGGAGTATAAATAATGAGAAATGTTTCTTTTTCAATTTTGGTTTAGAATTTTTAGGGCTTTAAAAATGTATGCCTGCCAGGAAGAACATTTATTCTTAAAATAACTATTTTTATTATTATGAAAGTACTACAGTGTTTACCACAAAATAATCATATGATGCAGAGTGTAACAAAGAAAGTGAAAATCACCCATTCAGTGAGTTTAAACATTTTGAATTGAAATATGTTTTTCTCAACTTCCTCCAGGAAAACACTTGTCAAGGTGTTATAGTGCAGGGGAGTGCCTATCCTTCATGACCACCTGATCATCCCAGGTACTATCAATATCAAATATTTAACAATTTAAAACATGGACTTTTATCTCAATTTATTTTGTATTTTCTACTGCCTGCACCTTAA
>NW_006921903.1:2284541-2286143 GCF_000298275.1 Orycteropus afer afer | reverse complement strand
ATCTAAACCAGTATAGCAAACCTTCCACTAAATTTTCTTCTAGATCTTCTATGGCTTATTTTTCTTTTTAATTTGAATATATTATCCATCTTAAATGTCCCTGGGTTGGACAAGGAGTTTTTTTCACTTGACTACTTATCTAAAGATTGGTAGTTTTAAGAACCCATCCAACAATCTACAAAATTAGTACAGCCAAGAAAACCCTGTGGAGAAGTGTAACTCAGTAACACATGGGGTCACCATAAGTCTGAATCAACTCAACAGAAATGGGTTTGGTTTCATCACCCAACTTAAAATTATTTTTTGTAAAATATATTTTTGTATATTATCAGTTGGATTTTTTATGTAAGATATAATTTTGCCATTTTTTTCCTTTTTTTTTTTTTTTTTACAAATAACTTCCCAACAGCCCATTATTTAGAAACTATTCCATCATTTTCTCTACACTCTGAGTATTTCATCTGTTATTCATTCAATACCACTGTGTACTTCCATCTGCCCTTGGACCTGGAATTCAGATTCATTAATTGTTTTGTCTTTTCCAACACAAGTACAAAACAATTTTAATTACTACAGCTTTTTTTTTTAAAGTGATATGAAAAACTCTCAAAGAGTTTTTAATTTTTTTAAACAAATGACTTATGCAAAACTCACACTAAGCCAGTAACAGAAAAGTACAAGAGAAACATTTGTACCAACAAGTTGGAAGAAGACACAGAAGACAGGATTATCAGATATCATGTTGACACAAAGTTGGGAGAGATCACTAATGCTAAGGAAAGAATCCAACTTTAAAAAGAAAGAGAGAGATCAGAACTAGCAGGTTAAAGTTCTGGGATAACTCTAATACAGATCACTTAAGTTTAGAAAACCGATTCCACTTATGCTGGGTGGGAAGGACTTGGATTAACATTGGGTCTTGTGAAAGAGGCCAGGGCTTAGTTCACCACAAGTACAATTTCAGTCTACAGGGCAAGTTTAGGCAGCATTAACAGAATTAGTCCCGGAGCCAACAGAGTGCACCTGGAGTATCCCACTCTATTCTGAGTCCTCCAGTCCTAATTGTGTGAAATCTCAACTCCTTTCTCCCAATGAACTGACATCTCGTTGAGGTCAGGGGTCTGCTCTATTGATTGGAGCTTTTGGGAGGGACTCAATGAATATTTCTAAAAGTAATAATAAGCATCTTAGGCTCGAACTCTTGTACACATGCTTATGATTTTCAGAATTGTTCTCACAACACAATTGGAGAAAATAACCCTTTTGCTGACTGTTATGAATTGAATTATGTCCTATCAAAAGGGCATGTTGGCATTGTTGGGTCCTTGAATGTGTTACCAGGTAACATGGAGTCATACTGGAGTAGTCTGGGTCTTGATCCTGAGGTGCTGTTGTCCTTAGGAATGGGTCAACCTGCCATCAATTCCCAATTTAGACAACCTGGGGTCTTCTGGGAATTGCAAAAAACAATGATCTCTTCTGTGGCTAATAGCAAACTCACAAATGTGGATCCTAAGGGGCATCAACTTCTTCCCCATCAGAAATTCGTCCCAACCATTGTAGTGTTTGGGGCTTCCTCTGGGAGAGAGGGAGTCATGTTTG
>NW_006921903.1:2274277-2274880 GCF_000298275.1 Orycteropus afer afer | reverse complement strand
TCCCCACACACGACGGGCTGCCTCCCACTCCTTCCACCCACTGCCAGGTCTTTAAAGGACGTTCGGGATTGTTTGCTGTCAGCAAAACAAGTGCGCGCCCCGCGATCCCACAGACAACACCGCCGCGCGGCAGCATTGCAGGCCGGTGATGTCACGCAGGTAAAATTGTACTGACAAGCTTTTAATTAAAGTTTTCCCACACATCTTTCTGCGGGTCCCTGGAGCTATTATGTTTTATGTGCCGCTGCCAGCCAATTGTGAGTGGGGAGGGAAGTGTTTTATTTTCAAAGCCCTTGCTGACAGCGCGAGAACACTCTGTTGTACAATCTGTTTACGTTTTCTCACACATGCACACACACTCACACACCGTCTCGTTCCCGGGGCAGTGGCTGCGTTGCGGGTTTAGTGTTCGCTGCAGTAATTAAATGCGTCTGGTGCTGAAGTCACTGGGGGGAGGGGGCGAGCTCCTTCTGAAAACAGTCACCCCCACCCTGGCGACTCCCCAGCCAGCTGGACAAGGAAGAGTGACTCTAGGAAGACACAGGTTCGAACAGGTGCAGAGAACTCCCAGCCGGAGCAGGGAGGCTCCCAGGAATAAGTTGG
>NW_006921903.1:2269562-2273092 GCF_000298275.1 Orycteropus afer afer | reverse complement strand
TCTGGAAGGTCCAAACCGTCCTGCTGAATGAAGATTGCAAACCGTCAGGCAAAGTGTGAGTGACACCCTTGCTTCTAGAAATTCCAGGAAGACTAGGCAGAGAAGCCCATCCAGACAGAAGCAGGCTTCCTCATGCAGGCCTATGGTAGTAAGTCTTTTCACACCTTACAGTGGCAGGCCTACTCTTGCTTTCTGTCTCTTCACTCATCTTTCTGTCACAATTAACTATGAATTAGAAAAAGAAAAAACTCCAACCTTGCTTGCCAAAACGGAAGACATGAAGCACTTTCCGTTCAAGGTCAAGGACTAGAACTTTCAGTATGGATTACATCTGGACATGAAGAAAACAGAAGTCCTCACAACTGGACCAATAAACATCATCATGATAAATGGTGAAGAAATTGAATTTGTCAATATTTTCTTTCTATTTCAATCAATGATCAATGTCCATGGAAGCAGCAGTCAAGAAATCAGAAGCTTTATTACATTAATCAGATCTGCTACAAAGGACCTCTTTAAAGTATTAAAAAGCAGAGATGTCACTTTGATGACTAAGATACACTTGACTCATGCCATGGTCTTTTAGGTCACTTCATATGTATTTGAAAGCTAAACAAAAAATGAAAGAAAAAAAAAGGAAGACTGAAGAATTGATGCATTTGAACTGTGATGTTGGCAAAGAATTTTGAACATACTGTGACTGCCAAAGAATGAACAAATCAGTCTTAGATGAAATGCAATCAGAATGCTCTTTAGAAGTGAGAATGATGAGACTTCAAGTCACTTATCTAGGACAGGCCATCAGGAAAGAACAATATGTCAAAAAAAAAACAGCATGTTTGGTAAAGGTAGGGGCCAAAAGAAATCCTCAATGAGACAGATTGGCACAACAACCCCAACAAGGACCCAAACACACCAAATATGAAGATGGCACAAGACAAAGCACTATTTCCTTCTATTACACAGAAAGTGGCCATGAGTCATAGCCAATTCAACAGCAAATAACAAATTATAACAAAACTTACAGAAGAACTGTGTATACACACACGCACACAATCACAAATGCTCCTTTTCCAATACACATACATATTCTTAAGAAATAAGAAGACTCCAAGTCATTTCTCCAAATGATTCCATCTCACGTATAGATCAGCTTAGTAGTATCTTCTATGTCCCCTGCCTATTTTTATACCATTGACATGGACAGGGTCACACTCTGTAGCTATTGGCTTGTTTTTTACATTCCTTGGCCACAAAGACATAGTTGAACACATGAGTGTCTCTGTGTCAGGCTCAGCCTAACTGGCATATATCCTGTTCCCCTGCCACTGACCAGTGGGGAATGCCAGGTGGACAGCCTGTTTCCACCACCCACACATTCTCTGCCCTCCTTCTTCTCTCTCTGCCCTGATTCTGCCTGCCATGCTAACACCCACTGAGCCTGAGACCCTAGCCTGAAAGTTACAAAGTACCTCTGCTTCATGCAAAGCACACTGGGAAGCAGTACATGGGATTACCAGCCAACCCTTTCAAAGGCATTCAGGAATTCTACATGTCCTCTTAGCCACTGCCCTGCCTGGAGCAGGTGTCTTCCACTGGTGTTGATGTCACACCTCTGCATTGCTGGGTTAAGACACGTAACCAGGGCAGGGCTCTCTCTGGTGGGGTGGCCTCTTCCCACCCAGCTCGGTACCCACACAAGGCTGAATTGACAGAATCATCAGAAAGGCAGTTCCCCACACACTTTAACACTTAGAGCTCTACTTCTGGGTGTCAGGCATTGAGCTAGGGGGCCAAAACACAGCAGTAAGCAGGGCAGACATAGTCTAGTTACAATAACAGACCCTGCAACAATCGCAAGAAACCCCTGGACATCTAGCTATGCACATGGCAGGCATACCCAAGACACCCTAGCAGTCCAAAGAGCTTCACAGCAGAGTGACATTTACACTGTGATGGGCAGTCCACCTAAGAGGTACTCATGTAAAGAGGAAGGTGAGAGGTGCCAAGCAAAGGCAGCAGCAGATGCTGAGAGTGATGTGTTCATGAACTGGGCAGAGTCATATGTTTGAGGCTTGCAGTTCCTCAGGACAGCAAGAAGGGAAATGGTTGGCCAGACAGTATGAGGGCAGATAGGCCATACGGTCCACATAATTGGGGTTCTGAACAACACTCAAATGTGCATGATGTTTATCTTAGAAAAACTAGAGCTCCCCAAAACCTTGTGAGTTAGAAATTGAACAATCTAGTTTGAATTTAGAGAGAACTTGCTGGTTGCTGGGTAGATAGTGGCTGGATGAGGCAGGAGCACTTGGGAGGGTGCTGCAGTCATCCCAGTGTAGGACAGGTCCACTGGAACAGAGTAGTGGCAGTGAGGAGGGAGCAGGAGCGCAATGGAGGGCAACTGAACGAGCAGAGCAGAGTCAACGACAAGTCAACTGTTGTGTGAGCTGCATCGTGGGGACTCAAGTGTTTGGTGAAGACGTGTAAACATTTGATTGAATGATACTCACTGCCACCGAGTCATTTCCAGCTCATAGTACCCTATACGACTGAATAGAACTACCCCATAGTGTTTCCGAGGCCTTTATGGGAGCAGACTGTTTCATCTTTCTCCTGCAGAGCAGCTAGGGGAGTCAAACCCCAGACCTTGTGGTTAGCAGCCAAATGCTTTAACAACTACACCACTAGAGCTCCTTGAAAGGGTGTATAGATGTGTGAATTCTGTTATTTAATGACTGAAAAGTCATTTACTCTTAGCTCTCTACCAGTCTCATCATTTGGAATTGATTTGACTACTCTAATCAGGCACGGTACTTATAAGAATTTTAGAAAAAAAAAATGGATGAAAAAAAAGTGATCCTCCTCCCACTGAGATATGGGCTTTAGAGCCCCTCTAGTTAAATACTGAGAGTCTTGTGACTGCTTCAACAAATACAGCATAACAGACATACACTGCATGATGTCTGAGGCTGGTTCAAAGCAGGGGACATAGGTCTCACCTTGCTCTTTTGAAATTTGTTCTGGAGCCCTGGAGTTTGAGGGTCTGTCAGCTTTAAGAAGCCCAGACACATATAAGCATCCTGGTTGACAGTCTTAGCTGAGCTCACATTGGAGTCAACCTCACCCAAGCACAAGAGAGTTTTGCTAATTTTTTCTTCAAATGATTTTGTCCCACAAATTTTGCATCACTCCCTGCCTCCTGTCGTCCCACCTAATGTCACAGACACAGTAAGTCAGAGACTCACCATTTCCTATGGTCACTTTTTAGATTCCCGGCCCCCTGACTAGGTGAGCAAAACAAAATGGTTGTTTATACCACTAAGATTTTGGCTGATTTTTAATAGGACCCTAAACAATATTTGGTACCTAGAAATGTGATACTGTTCTTAAAAATAATAATAATAAAATAAAATCTAAAATCTGCAGCACTGTTTTTATTTGGCAGAAGCTGGAAGAACCTAGGGACAGTGTGAACAAAATCCACGTGGATCTTATAAAGGGTGTCCTTTGGAACTTAATGAAAAATT
>NW_006921903.1:2266808-2268542 GCF_000298275.1 Orycteropus afer afer | reverse complement strand
TTCTTCAACCTTCATCAGTAGGTGCCTTAAGTCATCCTCACTTTTGTCAGCCCCAGGCTTACAGGATGATTGAAGGCTCTTCTAATCCAACAAAAAGTCTTAAGAATATCATGCTTTTGCCTCATGAACCCTATCTATTAAACAATAGATCTTCTAAGAACCTTGAAGGTGCTTTCTGTCACCTCTACAATGGGAGCCCATGTTAGAGAATGACTTATTATGAAGAGTTTGGTAGTTTGGCTTTGAGTAATGGAATGAATTTATAAATTGATACAAAGGAAACCTACAATATTTTTAATAAAAATATATCAATGTGGCTAGAGAGGGAGGGAAGCAGTACTAAATGAAAAGCGTCTTTCAGACTGGAAACATTTGAGTAGAGTAGGAACTAGGCAAAGGTTATTCAGCTGCACCTACATACCATTTCTTATAGAACAACAGAGATTACAAAGAAAGCATAACCAGGAGCCAGAGGGCAGAGCCAGCAGTCCCAGACAATTGCCCCTGTGAGCTTTTGACTAAAGCTTGTCTAAGAAACTGGAACCATGTGCCTAAATTGAAGAATGTATATGGATCAGTGACATTGTATGCTTCCTATTTTTACCTTCTATGAAGGGGTTATTTATAACAGTCAAGATATGCTTATCTATCATTGCAAGTTGCACAGCAACTATACACAAGAAGCCTCATCCTTACATGGACCTTGATCCTGACACCATAATGAAAAGACACTTTGAGCTAGACTGAGTGTATTTTGCTTAAGTGAGGAATGGAAAAATTTATGACAAAAAGAGAGACTGTATTTTTTTTTCTTTTAAGAAAAATGGCCACAAAATCCTTTGACATTCCTCCCACCAAAGTATGGTGTCTATATCATCTTTCCTTAAATCTGAGGGTGGCTTGCCATTGTGTTAGCCAATAGACTACACAAGGAAGTTTGTGAGTTCTGAGGTTAGCCATAAAAAAAAACTGATCCAGCTTCTCCTTCCCTCACTGGAGCACCACCTCTGGAACTCAATGCCATCCTATATGGACCTCTGCTACTCTGAGGTCGCCATCACCTGAGGTAGTCCAAGCAAAGTAGGGAGCTTACAGTGCCCTAGTCTATAGTCCCTGCTGAGCTCAGTGGTTGGGTGATCTCAGCTCAACCACACACCTGTGAATAAAGGACCCTTCTAATTATTCCATTTCACAGACTCCAAGTCTTCCAAGTGTAAGCTCCAGCTGTTGTACAACAGAGACAACCATCTGTCTGTATCCTGTCCAGATTTTTTACTGTTAGAATATTAAAATGAGCATATTAAAATGGTAGTTCACACTACTGCACTTCAGTGTGTTTTGTTATGAAGCACTCTACACCGTAACCTTTGGACCTGTGACTATTGCTTTATATGAGGGAAAATAAATAAATAAAGGACATTGCAGATGTGATTAAGTTTGAGATTATCTGGACAATCTAGGTGTGCTCATAACACACTCTATGTGGTCTTATAAGAGTGAAGCAGAGGGAGATGTGATATGTGTGATACACAAGAGTTCGAAGCAAGGTGACCTAGAAGACAGAGAATGAATTGTTGTGACCTTAAGCCAAGGATTACGGACTGCTACTGGAAGCTGGAAGAGGCTAGACAGGATTCTCTCCTAGAACATTCAGAAGGAACATAGCCCTGTCTACACCTGGACTTGAGACTTCTGGCCCCCAAAATTGTGAAAGAATACATTCTGTTGTTTCCA
>NW_006921903.1:2249317-2265859 GCF_000298275.1 Orycteropus afer afer | reverse complement strand
CTCCCTCCCCCTCCCTCTTTTCCTTCCTTCTTTCTTCCTTCCTCTCTCCCTTCCTTCCTGTTTCCCTTCTTCCTTCCTTCTTTTCTTCCTTCGTTCTTTCCTCCCTCTTTCTCTTCTTCTCTCCCTTCTTTGTTTCTTTCTTCCTTCCTTTCTGTCTTGAGAAGTCTTGAAGCAAACAAAATGAGGCTGAGAAACAATTGTGGATGGGAGACTTCTGCACTTTCTCTTTACCAAGATTTTTCATGAACCAAGAGAGTAATGTAAGGAACTCTGGTGGTGCAATGATTATTGCCCTGGGATGCTAACCATAAAGGGCAGCAGTTCAAACCCACCAGCTGCTCTGCAGTAGAAAGACTGACAACCTTGGAAACCCTATGGGGCAGTTTTACTCTGTCCTCTAGGGGAGCTGTGAGTTGGAATCTACTTGATGACAATGGGTAGAGAATAGCATTGCATTGTGTTTTCATTTATTTGTTTTGTTCACTCTGTTTTAAGGTGACTTGATGGAGCTGGAAGGCCAGATTTTGCAAAACTATTAACAAGGACATTTGGCCCTCCTTCGTGTGCTAAAATTTACTTGGCTGTGCTCTGTGAGGACTTGAGTAGGAATAGTGCTCACAATAAAGGTGTGTTTGTAGAAAAGTAGCAGCTTAGGAAGGGAGAGTCAAGATATCCAGCAATTGCTGCAAACTGTAGGGAGAGATTTGATCTCTGGCAAACGCACACATCATCAGCCACCTGGGCCAGCACCTGGCTCTTTGCCTACCAGAGTCAAGAGGAAGAGGAAATCTAGCAATAATACAACAAGCCCCTTGAGCTCACCCATGAGGTAGAATACACACACACAGGATGTGTAGCGGGCCCTTGAAGACTCTCAGCCACTGAGATGTTCAAACACTTGTTGTCTGTGGATCTGAAAAGGCAGCTAGAGCTCTCAGTGACATGAATCCTCAAGTCCCCACTGCCTGATGGCCCAGCCCAGCAGTGGTAGAGTGACTCATGCCTACTGTAGGGAGTACTAAGATCTCACTCACACAGGAGCAGGCCTACACAACCCTGGGATAAGATGCCTTGACCTTATCCTTGTGTATCATGGCCAGTCCTTGGGTGCCCAGGTGGAAGTGAAGTCTCTGATGTGAGTTGTATCCACCTATGAGGACCGTGGCCCATGGATGGAGAAGATCTTGGCCTGCTTGCCCTGGGTGTGAGACCCACAAAGGCAGTCAACCTTGGCACTTCTGTAGGAATTCCCCACACCAGGCCTGGGGTGGTTCCAAGAGTGGCATCAACTGCTGGCATGGCTAGACTTATGCTGTCATGCAGGTGATGTTGAGGAACTTTTGTTCTCACCAGAGGATTATTTGCTCCTGCTTTTGCTGATTTGCTTGCTTGTTTTGTGGGAGAGCTGGTGTTTTGGTTTTGCTTTTATCATACTTTGCTTCTTGCATTGATTCGGAAACCAAGCAAAACCATATTTTTTACTAATATGGTATTCATTACTCAGAAGCAGCCTTAAGTTTCAGCAAGTGCATTGACTGGGCTACAAGATCATCCAGGCCTCTAGAACTTTCCTACATTCACTTGTGAGCAGGTAGGCAGGTGAACGGCATCTACAATTGTGTGGGGGTGAGGAGGATGGTACAGTGGGGAGAAATTCTGAGGATGGTTAGACATAACTGTTAAGGAGAGGAACAGTTGTATGTATGAAAGGAGGGAAATTGGAGTCTATCTCAAGACATGGGATGGCAACGAACAAGTCAGTCTTAGAAGAAAAACAATCAGAATGTTTCTTAGAAATGAGGATGACAAGACTTTGACTCACTCACTCACTTTGGACACAGAATCAGAAAAGATCACTCTCTAGAAAAGCAAGCCATGTTCGATAAAGTAGAGGGTCAGTGAAAATGAGGGGAATCTTCAAAGAAGTGGGCTAATGTGATAGCCAACACCATGAACTCAAACCCACCAATGATCATGAAGGTGGCCCAGGACCAGACAATGTGTCCATCTGTTACACCTCAATTCTCCATGAATTCTTACTGACTCAATGGCAATGAACAACACTAAAAGGGAAAGCAAGAGGATCTATTTACATACGTTAGGGAACAACCACTCTTTGGTGAGTAAAACTGGCTAAATATGAACAGCTTCAACCCCCCCAAGTGAGTAATTGATGTTGTTTGAATAAGTGGGTGATATTTAACAAAAAATTATTACCTCAGTAGTTTCTAATCAATTATTCTATTGTATTGACAAGATAGAGAGACATTAAGGCCCAGAAACTGTGGCAGAAAGCAGAGTGTTTTTCAGCTCCTGTGTGTGAGCAACCTTCTCAAGGCCCACATCAGGTGTAGGACAAAAGTTGATTGCATCAAACTTGCTGGTGCACAAGAACACACCTCCATGTTCATGAGGCAGGCAGATGTGGCTGGGAGCTCTGATAACCAGGAAATATCAAGGCAGACTGTTCAGAGAAATTATCTACAGATGTGTCACAAAGGCAACCTACTACCAATAAATTACACTTCTCAAGACTACTCTTATCTTCTGAAGTACAAGTTATGGTGCTGGGCATGCAAGCTATATTTCCCAACATCTTCAAAGGTGAGACATCCAACATCCTGGCTCTTCTTGGTAAATTTATATTCTTGTCTAAAGTGATTCTCAGCAGAACTGAAGAGTGTCCCAAGGGCTTTTAATTTAGTGGTGGAAGAAGTTACTCAAAAAGATCAAGAGGAATACAGCCCACCCTGGGAGCAAATGCCAAGGGTTTGCTGTTTGGTCACACCAAAAAAAAGAAAAAAAGAAAAAAAGATAAAGCTCACTGTCACAGAATCAATTTGACTCATACCAACCCCTCATTGGGTTTCCAAGGCAGAACCTCTAAGAAGTAGATTCCCCAATCTTCCTTCCGAGGAGTGGCTGAGGGCCTGAACTGCCAGCCTCCTGATTAGCAGTCAAATGCCTCAGGCACTATGCCACCAGAGCTCCTTGTGCAGAGAAAACAGCTCTTTCTTCCCTTCCAGGTGGATGCAATGCTCATCCCCATGATACAAAACTGGCCACAAACAAGACTACCTCAGTAAACAAGGTGCAGCATATTGTATTTGTGTAAGTCTCTCCTGAAAAGTCCAATCTCCTATCCACTGTTGGTGGCCATCGAGTTAGCCCCCAAATCATGGTGATCCAATGAGCAATAGGACAAAAGCCGCCTGGTCTTGAGCCACCTCCATGATCAGTTGCAGATCAGACCTTTGTGATCCATAAGGAGTCATTGATTTTCAGAAGTAGGTCTCCAGGCCTTCCTTCCTCATCCCTCTGAGTCAGGAAGCTCTGCTGAATCCTGTTCAGCATCCCAGCAACACACGGGCCTCCATTGATGGATGGGTGGCATCTCTGATGAGGTGCACTAGCCAGGAATCAAAGCCACGTCTCCTGCCTGCAAGGTGAGAAGTCCAGCACTGAGCCAGCAATGCCTCACTTCCCATGCACAAGTGGTATGTCAATCCACTCCCCTTGACATTAAAATGGTGAAGAAATGAGGTTTGTTTTTTATTAAGTCCAACCTAAACAAGAAGAAACTAAGACCCTGAAGAGACCTAGAAATCCAGCCCTCCAGAAATATCTGGAACGAAGCCCAGCAAATTTTCCTCACAGAAGAAAGCTTTATCCTGTGGGTGACTCGAACTTTTTAGAGCAGCTATTGCTAATCTGCTCATTGATCTCAAGGAATTTGCAGATAGCCTCAAATTCCCAAAACAAGATGCAAAATAAACCCAGAGGAAATTTTTAAGGAAAGTGTGTCTATGTATAGAAGAAATTCCTTTTTAAAATCCTTTTGACACTGGGTTTTGAATAGCTGGAGTAAATTTCTGTCCATACCTTCGAAAGCATGCTGATTGGTTTATTATCAAATAGTCCATATATTGACTAGATAATTAGGCAAGGAGCAAAGCAAACCTTCTCTTTTGAATGGTTATGGCTTGCTCCCTGTGGAGAGGTGCTACTTCATCAGAGGGCAAGAGTCAAGCTGAAGAACTGACCCACCCTGGAGCAGCTAGAAGAGCCAAGATCCTCCTGACATGTGAAGGGGCAGCGGTGCTTCGCTGGTAGAATCCTCTCCTGCCATGTGTGGGACCTGGGTTCAACTCCAGTCAACGCACCTCATGCACAGTCATCACCTGTCTGTCAGTGGGTCTTCACATTGCGGTGATGCTGAACAGGCTTCAGCGGAGCCCCCAGGCTCAGAGAGACTAGCAAGAAAAGCTGGCAAACTCTTGCCTTAAATCAGTCCATGAAAACCCTATGGGTCGCAATCATCTGACCCAAACTGATCGGGGGATGGGGCAGGACTGGGCGGTTTCCCTCCTTCATCCATGGGGTCCCCATGAGTCAGGGGCAGACTGGACAGCAGCAAACAGTGACAAAGAACATTTACTCACCCAGGAAAAGAAGGAATGTGGCCATGGGGACAAGTGAAAGAACAGCAATTCCATGAACACTTAAAAAAGCCAAACCAAACTCTCTGCCACTGCGTCCACTCTGACTCATAGTGACCCTAATTGGCTTTCCAAGGCTGTATATCTTTAAGGAAGCAGACTTCCTCATCGTTCTTCTGTGGAGCAGCTGGTGGGGTTGAAACACCTATCTTTTTGTTAGCAGCCAAATGTCTTAACCATGACACCACCAGAGTTCTTTTCACATACTCTTAGGAAACAAAAATCTTCTGTGAGTAAACTGGCTGGTGGATTCTTGGCCTTGACTGGGACACACTCATCAGCAGAAGGCATAAGTATGTCATTGCCACTCTATCATCATTAATTTTTCTAATGTGTCCCTGACTGAACCACTACTCAGGCACCAGGAATAGCATCACTGATTGACCTCTGTGTAGCAGGGGTCCCTGAGCAGAGTGACAGAAGATGCTGAAGGCATGAGGAAGGCCCAGGCCCCCGAGCAGACTGGCAGAGGATGCTGAGTGTATGAGAAAGGCCAGCAGAAGATGCCATCTGAGCAGAGGTGGCATAGAATGCTGAAGGGCATGAGAATGGCCAGTGGCAGAGGGGAGAGTGAGGCTTGAGAAGGAAGATGAATTGCGTCACTGTTTGTCCTCACTGTCACCCCAGCACTGCTATGCCCCACCCCCACACCTGCCCTGTGTGCCTCAAATTGACCCAGCCCTTCTCACCCTCCAATTAGGAAAGAGACAAAAGCGTGAAAGGAAGAGCTTCTCTGGAGAAGTGGAACAGAAGGAGAGAAAAAGGTGGGGGTCCACATGGAAAGTAGACACCTGTTCAGAAGTTAGAGACCACCCTCAGGATAGTGTGGAGTCTGCTCAGCCTTCCCAGGAGCAAGTGGCCCCCCACTTTCCCAGGCTCCACCTCAGTGCCACACATGGAGAGGTTAAAGCTTCCTGCTATTCACCACCTGAATCGAGGACCATGTCCAGCTAATCACTCGCATGCCCTTTAATTCTTTTCCCAAAATCCCATTGCCTACATCAATGTCTGAAGAGCAAGTCACAATGGTGTGTGTTTGTGGAGCCTGGGATTGGAATTTTCTGCTGAAATGGAAATTCATCCTTCAAATTGGGATATGAGTTTGCTCTTCGATTCACGACTGTATGTGAGCCTTGGATCTTTGATTTGTTTTTTCTGCATGTGTTTGTGAGCATCCAGAGTACCTGTCCTGGGTGCAGCCAACGACTGAGCCCTGAGAGCTGAACGTCAACCCAGAATGCACCAGGACATGAAATAGACAAGTAGATGGGCATGGGAGCCTAACGACACTCACTCCGCACCAGGAACTCCTCATTGCTCACATCTAGGGCTACTCTTGGAGCCTGAGGCCACATACACAGAGACCTCAAAATCACATCTAAGAAAAACTAGAAAGATGAGCATTCCATGGAGATTTTGCTCCTCGTTGATTTACTACAGTGACATCTAAAGAGTTTGCAATCTCCACATGAGAAAATATATGGAACACTATCTGGCTAGGATTTTCCATTGTTAAGAAAAGAACAGGTCCCACTTCATCTTCTAAAATCCCCTTCAGATTTCTGGAAAAGTCAACTTCCACAGGTCATCTGTCATGCCTCTCACCCTCCAGTAATCCTTGCCCAACATGTCTGTGTTTTGATGTTTAAATCAGTTACTTCCAACCGTGACCCAGCAAAGTTGGATAGCTGCCTTCCACTAGTTTCATCTGCCCTGGCCTGGGTGCTCCATCTGAATTATACATGTCTCAGGTACAAAATTGGAATTAATGAGGGCATATAAGCATTGACATACCTACATATTCATCATAATAAAGCCCAACCCTCTTAGCTTGCAAAGAGGCTGAGTGGCTCGGTGATTAAAGCATTCAACTATTAACCAAAAGGTCAGTGGTTCAAACCCATCAACCATCAACTGCTCAGCAAGGGAATGAGGAAGTCTGCTTCCATAAAGATTTACAGAATTGGAGAAACTATGGTGCATGTCTACTCTCTCTCCTATAGGGTCGCTATGAGTTGGAATCGACTCAGTGGCAGTGGGTTTGGTTTTTATTGGTTTGCTCTGAGCTTTCTATGGCTGCTGTAACAGATATGCCACAAGTGCATGGCTTTAAAGAAGAGAAATTTGTTTTTTTATTGTTCTGGAGGCCAATGCTCCAAATCTTTGGGGTCTTTTGCTTGTTTTTTTTTTTGTTTGTGCATGCGTGACTTCTTATCGCGGTTTGGGTGGAATGTTACAGAGCAAATGATTTTCCACTCAGCAAGTTCTATGCATTTTGTTTCATGACACTGATTTCAATCTCCTCAGTGCACTCTTCCCACTCCCTCCCTGGGTTCCCCATTTCCATTTGTCCTTCTTTCCTGCCCTTTCTTGCCTTCTGAGGCTTGTTTTTGGACAAGTGCTGCCCTTTTGGTTTCATATGGTGTCCGTATGTACATATACTGAGTATACATATGCTGAGGTGTACATTCAGAGAGGGAAGGCCAGAAACAACAAAAGCTGCAGGATTCAGGTAAGGAGAGGGAGAACGGACCCACCCCAGAGACAGGATCCAGGTAAGATCTAGGTAAGGAGAGAGTGGAGATATTTTGAACAGCTAGGGGAGATTAACTGGTCTGTCAGTTTGTCATACTGTGGTGGCTTGCATGTCATTGTGAGACTTGAGGCTGTGCCACCAGTGTTTCAAATGCCAACAGGGTTGCACATGGTACACAGGATTCAACACAGCTTACAGACTGAGACAGACTAGGAAGAAGGAAGAGGCCATCCACTTCTCAAAGAATTGGACAGGGAAAACCTTATGAATAGCACAGAAATACTGTCTGATACATTAGATTTATGAATAGCCCAGAAACAATGCAGGAAGACAAGCCCATAGGTCAAAAGGCACTTAAAATATGGCTGTGGAAGAGCTGCCTCATCAGAGTAGAACCAACCTTAATGATATGGATAAACTAAAGCTTTTGGGACCTCCATTTGCTGATGTGGCAAGACTCAAATTGAGGAGAAACAGCTACAAACATCCACTAAAAATCAGGACATGGAATGCATGAAGTATGAATGTAGGAAAATTGGAAGTTGTTAAAAATGAAATAGAATGCATAAAGATTGGTATCCTAGGCATTAGTGTGCTGAAATGGACTGGTTTTGGCCATTTTGAATCAGACAACCATATGATCTACTATGCCGGGAATGACAATTTGAAGAGGAATGGCATGGCATTCATCATAAAAAAGGATGTTTCCAGATCTATCCTGAAGTACAATGCTGTCAGTGATAGGATAATATCCATACACCTGCAAGGAAGACCAGTTAATATTAATATTATTCAAATTTATGCACCAACCACCAAAGCCAAAGATGAGGAAATTGAAGATTTTTATCAACTTCTGCAGTCTGAAGTTGACTGAACATTGAATGAAGATGTGTTAATTATCACTGGTGACTGGAATGCAAAAATTGGAAACAAAGAAGAATCACCAGTAGTTGGAAAATTTGGCCTTGGTGACAGAAATAATGCTGTAGATCACATGATAGAGCTTTTTAAGACCAATGATTTATTCATTGCAAATACCTTTTTTCAACAACACGTACGGTGGCTATACATGTGGACTTCTCTAGATGGAGTACACAGGAATCAGCTTGACTATATCTGTAGCAAGAGGCAATGGGGAAGCTCAATATCTTTAGCCAAAACAAGGCCAGGAGCTGACTCTGGAACAGACTGTCAACTGCTCATATGCAAGTTCAACTTGAAGTTGAAGACAATTAAAACAAGTCCAGGAGAGTCAAAATATAATCTTGAATATATCTCTCCTGAATTTAGAGACTTTCTAAAGAATAGATTTGATGCCTTGAACACCAGTAACCAAAAACCAGAAGAACTGTGTGATGACATCAAGAACACCATCCATGAAGAAAGCAAGAGGTCATTAAAAAGACAAGAAAAGACCAAAATGCATATCAGAAGAGATGCTGAAACTTGCCCATGCTGAGAGGAGCTAAAGTAAATGGAAGAAACAACAAGATAAAAGAGCTGAACAGAAGATGTCAAAGGGCAGCTCGAGCAGACAAAGTCAATTACTATAATGAAATGTGCAAAGACCAAAAGGGAAGAACACACTCGGCATTTCTCAAGCTGAAAGAACTGAGGAAAAAAATTAAGCTTCCAGTATTGGAAGATTCTATGGGCAAAATATTGAATGATGCAGGAAGCATCAAAAGAAAATGGAAGGAATACACACTCACTCACTGTACCAAAAAGAACAGGTCGATCTTCATTCATTTTAGAAGGTGGCATATGATCTAGAACCAATGGTATTTAAAGAAGCTGAAGCTGCTCTGAAGGAATTGGTGAAGAACAATGCTCCAGGAATTGACAGAATACCAATTGAGATGTTTCAACAAACAGATGCCCCATTGGAGGCACTCACTCAACTATGGCACCAGATTTGGAAGACAGCTACCTGGCCAATTGACAGGAAGAGATCCATATTTGTACCTATTCCAAAGAAAGGTAATCCCACAGAATGTGGAAATTGTAGAACAATATCATTAATATTGCACACAAGTAAGATCTTACTGAAGATAATTCAAAAATGGTTGCAGCAGTATATTGACAGAGACCTTCCAGCAATGCATGCTGGATTCAGAAGAGGATGTGGAATGAGGGATATCATTGCTGATGTCAGATGGATCTTGACTCAAAAGATAGAATGCCAGGATGATGTTTACTTGTGTTTTATTGCGTATGCAAAAGCATTTGATTGTGTAGATCAGAACAAATTGTGGATAACATTGAGAAGAATGGGAATTCCAGAACACTTATTGTACTTATGAGAAACCTTACATAGACCAGGAGTCTGTCATTCAAACAGAACAAAGGGACACTACAACATTTAAAATCAAGAAGGGAGTGCATCAGGGATGTATCCTGTCACCATACTTACTCAGTCTATATGCTGAGCAAATAATCTGAGAAGCTGGATTATATGAAAAAGAATGTGGCATCAGGATTGGAGGAAGAATCATTAACAACCTGAGATATGCTGACAACACAACTTTGCTTGCTGAAAATGAGGATGAATTGAAGCACTTACTGATGAAGATGATGAAGATTAAAGAGTACAGTCTGCAGTATGGATTACACCTCAATGTAAAGAAAACAAAAATCTTCACAACTGGACCTCTAGCAACATCACGATGCATGGAGAAAATATTGAAGTTATCAAAGACTTCACATTGTTTGGTTCTACAATCGACCCCAATGGAAGCAGCAATCAGGACATCAGATGACATATAGCACTGGGCAAATCTTCTGCAAAGGACTTCTTTCAAGAGCAAAGATGTCTCCTTGAGGACTGAAATGTGTCTAATATTGGCCATGGTATTTTCAATCACCTCATATGCATGTGAGAGCTGGACAATGAAAAAGGAAAACCAAAGAAGAGTTGATGTGTTTGAGTTTTGGTGCTGGTGAAGAATGCTAAAAGTACCATGGGCTGCTAAAAGAACTAACAAATCTATCCTAGAGGAAGTGCAGCCAGAATGGCTAGACTGCATCACATCTACTTTGGTCATGTTGTCAGAAGGGGTCATTCCCTGGAGAATGATGTCATGCTCATTAAGGTGGAGGGTCTACAAAAGAGAGGAAGGCCCTTAATGAGATAGATTGGCACAGTGGCTGTGGCAATGGGCTCAAGTATAGCAAGGATCATGCAGCTGGTGCAGGACTGGGTGGTGTTTGGTTCTGCTGTGCGTAGGGCAGCTATGAGTGGAGACAACTCAAGGGCACCTAACAACAACAACAAGAACAACATTCCTGTCTGGTGTTATTATTCACTTTATAGACCCTCTATTGTTTGGCTGAAAGTTGATCCCCAGGTGTGGGTTAAGTTCCAGGCTTGAAGGGTGTCTAAGGCCATAGTCTCAGGTGTATCACTAGTCTCTATCAAACTGGTTAAGTCTGGTCTTTTTTATGATACTGAATTTTATTCTACATTTATTTCCTCCTACTCTGTCCAAGATCTTCTATTGTGATCCTGATCAGAGAAGTCAGTAGTGTGGTAACTGAGCACCTTCTAGTTCTTCTGGTCTCAGGTTAATGAAGGCTGTGATTTGCATGGTCCGTTAGTCCTTTGAACTAATTGTTCTCTTGAACCTTTGATTTCCTTCACCCTGCTTTTCTCCATACAGGGACAGACCAATAGTTGCACCTGAAATGACTGCTTACAAGTTTTTAAGACCCTAGTTACTACTCACAAAAGTAGATGTAGAACATTGCTGTGAACTGTGTTACATCAATTGAGTGGATGTGCTCAGAAACTGTGGTCCTGAGTCCTCAAATATAGTGACTTAGTCCATCAAGATGTTTCCTTATGGTTAAGAAGCTTTCAAAATTTTGCCACCTGTATGCTCCTTGGATGTATAGGTAGCACATACAAATACATATGCAAAAATATCTCCTGCCCAACATATATGTGTGTGTGTGTATGTATGTATGTGTGTATATATATATATATATATATATATTAACATACACACACACACACATACTACACATACTCATGGGTATACTTTCATTTGCTTCTCATGTCTTCAGCTTGCATATCTACCCACATATTTACTCTTAGATTATTGTTTGTTATTACTGTAATTGCAGGGTTATGTATGTCATAATATTTACCTTTGTTATCTTTTACTCTTGTGCACCTCTCAGAGTCTTCCTTTGCTTTGGTCTTGTTATTCTGACCTCCCCTGATTGTATATCACCTTTCCCTTCAACCAAGTTAATATGCATCTACTCTCTAGTGGGAGCTCTGGAGGCATAGTGTCTAAGGCATTTGACTGCTATCCAGAAGGCTGGTGGTTCAAACCCAACAGCCACTCCTCAGAAAGAAAACTGGACAGTCTACTTCAGTAGAGATACCACCTCAGAAACCCAAGATGGGATCACTGAGCTGGAAGCGAGTTGTCAGCAATGAGTTTGTGTTTTTTGTTTGCTGGTTGGTTTTGTTTTGTTTTGTTTTGTCTAATTAGTTCCAATTGCCTTTTTTTTTTTTTAATAGCGCAGAAGTGATTACCTTTAGGACACACCTTAAACTGGTAATGACCTCATCAACATAACAAAGAAAACCTATTTCTAAACAGGATCAAATCCACACATAGAGAAGTTAGGATTCCAGTACATATTTTACAGAGTAACAATCAATCCATAACACCAACTGAAACATTTCATAAAGTATCAGGGATACTTCACAGAGGCAGAAGCAAACCCAGCAAGAGACCCTGGGGTCCTTCTATGTATGTGCATCCTTGTCAGATTTGGGGAGCAGAAGGATGCCAACAGAAAGAAAATTGACAAAGATTCCTTTAGGTCTTAAATTGGAACTGCTTTCACAAGATCTCTCATTCAGCATTCCTTATCATTCCCTCCCTACCTCCTTTATCATCCTCTCTTCCCCTCCCCTCCCCCTCTGCATACACACTACTCCTCTTTTGATTGTTTTTAAATAAGCTTAAGGTCTGGGAACTGTGCCTGCCACTGAAATGGAGAAAATTCATCCAGTGCCTTTCCTCTCCCCCTAAAATTAAACCTTCCACCCAGAGCCAGCTCTGCTGAAGGAGCCAAGGAAATTCCTCCCCTCCTGAATTGGCTTTTATGTGCCCAA
This sequence comes from Orycteropus afer afer, assembly GCF_000298275.1. NCBI lineage: Eukaryota > Metazoa > Chordata > Mammalia > Tubulidentata > Orycteropodidae > Orycteropus > Orycteropus afer. The sequence continues at coordinate 2,253,690 of NW_006921903.1, read as the reverse complement.
GCCTGCCTGCCTCACCTGGGCTTTCTCCTTCCCTGAATGGCTCTGGTCAAGGACACTGTGGTATTCATACCCCTGGAATAACACAGGATGAACAGCTTCCCCTACAAAGCCCTTTGTCACAAATATTTTGGGGGAAAAGAAGAGGGGGGAATTCACAGTATGACATGCAATTATCAAAGAATGAAAGATCACTTTGCAAAGTGTTTCATTAAAAAAAAAAAAAAAGGTTATCTCCTTTTAATTAAAATTAATACAAAATGTGTGAGAAGATCAACTCCTGATGCTTGATTGTTTAAAATGTTTATTAAAATGTGGTCACTCTGTCCGCAGTCCAGCTCAGCTCTGCTTTTGCACAGAACTATTCCTACCACCATGGCTGTGGTGGTTGCCCTCTCCTGACAAACCCAAAGGCCACTTCTCACGGTGCCTCCCACTGTACATCTTCATGATATTTACATCCTGGAAGTCACAGTTCCCTTGACTCTAGGACACCACACTTCCATGCTTCATCTCCAATCCCTGAGCACAGCTTCTGTTTCCTCTTCCTCTGCACCACAGATGTTGGAGGTTCCTTCATGTTGTATCCTTGGCCCCCTGGTCTTCTGCACCTTCATGTCTGCCTTGGAGTTCCTATGGACACCCATAGTTCCAGAACCTCCTGCTCATATCACCTTTATGCAGCCTAGTGAACCAATCACTCAACTGCCTAATAACAAAACCAACCACTCCAACTGCCTGATACCAACAAAACCAACCAGTTGCCATGGAGTCTGTTCCAACTTGTGGTGACCTCTTGTGCATTAGAGTAGCTCTGCACTCCATAGGGTTTTCAATGGCTGATTTATTTGGAAGAAGATCACCAGTCCTGTCTTCTGAGATACCTCTTGGTTGATGCAAACCTCCAACCTTTAGGTGAGCAGATGAGCACATTAACTGCACTATCCAGGGACTCCCAACTCCTTACTGAACACATCCAAAGGCCCACCTGTTGTCACCATCACCCCAGATGAGCCTCTCTCCTCTAGGTCCCTGCTTTCTCCTCAGCCTTGATACCCATGCTAGGCACAAGCACATGCCCTCCACACTTCCTCTCTCTGATCACCCACCATCACAAGGAACCCCTCACCTGCTCCTCAGTCTTTGTTCGGCGTCCTCCATCTTCCACAGCTGTTGGGGCCTGGGGATCCTTTTGTGCAGGGCCTTGGCTGCTACCTCCCTCTCACCCACTGTAGTCTACCCTCTATACACAAAGGGACATTCATAACATCTTAGTTCCTTCAAAGTCAAAACTCACTGCTATCAAGTCATATCCAACTCACACTCACCCCTCCTTGGGTTTCTGAGGCGGTATCACTATGGAAGTAGATTGCATAATCTTCCTTCCGACAAGTGAGTGGTTGGTGGGTTTGAACTACCAGCCTTCTGGTTAGCAGTCAAATGCCTTAGGCCCTATGCCACCAGAGCACTTCTATAACAGAAATACCATAAAAGAGTGGCTTTAACAAAGAGAAATTTATATTCTCTCACAGGTCAGGAGGCTAGAGTGTTGAATTCAAGATATTGGCCCTAGGAGAAGGCTTTCTTTCTCTGAGGGCTCTGGTGGAAGGTCCTTGTGTGTCTCTCTTCAGCTTCTGTTCTTTGGTTACTTGGTGACCTTCCCATGCCATGCATCATTCCTGTCTGTGCTTTCTCTTCTGCACCTGATCTGCTCTTCTTATATCTCAAAAGTGATGGGCTTAAAATGGACCCTACTGATATGGCCTTAGTAACAAAACAAAGAAAACCCTATCTCAAATAAGATTATATCCACAAGACACAAATATCCACTGACACCGAGTCAATTCCAACTCATAGCAACACTGTAGGACAGAGTACAATTGCCTCATGGGGTTTCCAAGGCTGTAAATATTTACAATATCTCCTTGAAGACTAAGGTGCACCTGACACAAGCCATAGTATTATTGATTGCCTCATATGCATGTGAGAGCTGGACAATGAATAAGGAAGACTGAAGAAGAGTTGATGCTTTTGAGTTGTGGTGTTGGTGAAGAATGCTGAAAGTACCATGGACTGCTAAAAGAACTAAAATATCTGGCATGGAAGAAGTGCAGGCAGAATGCTCCTTAGAAGTGAGAATGGCCAGGCCATCTCACCTACGTTGGTCATGTTGTAAGAAGTGTCCTTTCTCTGGAGAAGGATATCATGCTTGGTGTAAAGTGGATGGTCAATGGGAAAGGAGAAGGCCCTCAACAAGATGGATTAACACAGTGGCTACACTGATGGGCTCAGATCTAGCAAGGATCGTGCAGCCGGCACAGGCCAGGGCAGTGTTTCATTGAGTTGCACATAGGGTCTCTATGAGTTGGAGACAGCTCAGTGGCACCTAACGACAACAAATATTTATGAAGCAGACTGTTTCATCTTTCTCCTGCAGAGTGGATAGGGGGTTCGAACTACCGATCTTTTGGTTAGCAGCTAAAGGCTTTAACCACTCCTTCACCAGAACTCCTCATCCACAGGTAATTGCTGTTGTTGTTGTTGTTGTTGTTAGGTGCTGTAGAGTTGGCTCCAACTCATAGAACATGTATTTTGGGGACATAGTTCAATTCATAACACATAAGATGCAAATCAGAACTTAGGATTCCCTTGCTTTGTTTCCTGATGGTTCCCACAGTCAATTAAAGGCAGTCTGCTGCTCCCCCTGGTGGTGCTGTGCTTTAGACATTTGACTGGTTAAAAGGTTGATGGTTCAAACCCACCAGCCACTCCACAGAAGGAAGACGGGCAATCTACTTCCATAAAGATTTACCACCTTAGAAACCCAAATGGAGGTTGCTATGAGTTGGAATTGACTTGATGGCTGTGGGTTTGCTTTTTTGGGTTTTCCTACCTCCCTACCAGCCTCCCCTTGAGTCTCATCCCACTGACAAACTGACCTCAACACAGCTGACTGACTCCACGGTTCCTGGCCTCAGGAGAAACTCTATATGTGGCCTTGAAAGCTTCCCTCTCCCTCCCTACTCATTCAAATACTCCCTCATCACCTCCTCGATGAACTGCCCCCCTCCCCACAGCTGACCCCAGCAAACCTTTCTCTATGTGCCTTTACACCCTGATTACTCTTGGTCCCGGGCCCTGAATGTGATAGGACTGTCTCTCCATTAGCTCCTTCGGAGGAGGACCTGTGTGCTCTGCAGTGCAGCTCTTCATCCATTCCTTCATTCATTCTTTCGATAACACTGACTGAGCATCCATTCACACCAGCTCTAGTGTGAGGCCGTCAGCACAGGCAGGCATAATAGAGATGAGGTCCCTGTCTCTGAGGCTGTAGTGGGACAGGGATACTGATACCAACAGAAACAGTTGTTACTATGAATCCTATGTACAACTTAATGGAATATTCTCAAGTTTTAGGTATTAAAAAGACTAGACTTTAAAAATATATTTTTGAGTATGCCTTGAGTATGCATCTATTTTATATTAGTAACAGGTATAAAAGGCATCCCTGGGTGACTCAGAGAACTAAGCACTCACTGTTGACTTACAGGTTGGAAGTTTGAGACCTAGAGGCACCTTAGACAAAGGGCCTATGAATCTGTTGCTAAAGAAACCAAACACCAAACCAAACTCACTGCCATTGAATCAATTTTGACTCACTGAGCCCACTCCTTGGGTTTCCAAGGCAGTCTCTCTACGGAAGTAGATTGCCCAATCTTCCTTTAAGGAGTCCCACTCCCACACATAAGATTGTTAGAAGTCGAAATAGACTAGATGGCAACAATAAAACTAAACCAGGTACAAGGTAGTGTTTGTGTGTAGAGGGTATTCACATGTACGTTATCCACAGCCACGTGAGCTAACTGAGAAATACCCATCAAGAACTTCTCTTTGAATCACTGTCCACTGTCCACCAGTAGAGGTGGAACCCAAGTGGCCAAGAGTTGGCAAGGTCAGAGCACCTCACACAGCCCTTAGGAGAGGGGTAGGATTTGAACCTGGGCCATCTGATCCCAGATCACAGGGTCATGTGACCATCAGCCCATGCACACACATGTACCATGAAACATGACACCATCTTCCATAAACTGTGTAACCCTTTTAAACACAAAGCTCCACATCCCAGGATTCATGGCAGTCATGTTTTTAAAAAAACAAGCTTGCAAAGGGCATCAAGAAGAAATTTAGCCCTTTATTTGAATTTCTACAAGGAGCGTTCAACAGACATACTGACAGAGCCTGTGTGGCCTTCAAGAAAACCCTTTTCTTCCTTTATCAAATTCTCGAATTCATCGAAAACTCTCCAGGGACCACTGTTCCCCCCAATACCTGAAACACACCTGTTTCCTTTCAACTACACCCTTTCTCTGCCCCAT
>NW_006921903.1:2240220-2249002 GCF_000298275.1 Orycteropus afer afer | reverse complement strand
CTTTGCAATGAGCTATCTATGTCCCTGCGGCATTGTCTGGTGGCACCATCGACCCTGGGCTTGGAGTATGCAGAACACCAGGGCATTGTAGAGAGGACTCCTCTGGTCCTTGCACTAGGGCCCAGCTGTGGGCCCGTCCAGGTGAGATGAGCCTCTGCAGAGAGCAACCTTGGCCTGTGGCAGCAAGTGCCGTTCCGCCCCATTGCTTCTTGGTGAAATGAAAATAATAATAATTTTTAAGACTTTCAAATACAGTTTCCAAAGTACTTTTCCAGGAACGTACTTTGAAAGAACACCATAGAAAATGTGGTCCCAGCGACGTGAAGCTTCAGACATCCCAGTGATTTAAGGGATTGGAGCACCAAGGGGCTTCTGGAAGAAATTTTTTGTGTCTGAAAGTTTAGAAGAAGAAAACACACCATTGAGCTGAGCCTGAAGTATCTGTATTCAAACGTTCACGTGAGACTTGCTTGGTTAGCACTTATTCTAAATATAAAGGCCACTTTTGTCATGAGTGTCTGGCTCTCTGCAATCATTCACATCATAACAGGAACTGGTTCTACAGGTGGAGTCTAAAAAGTCCAAAGATTGGTATGAATTCTATTAGCATGTAAGAGAGAATGTTCTAGAAACAACGCATGAACTCGAGGGGCCAGATTTTTGGGGGGGGGGGTGAGTATATGAAGGTTGTTACAAGGTTCTCCTGGATGCAATGAACTCAAAGGAAGATAAAGCATGACTTTCCCTGAATAGGCAAAGGCTTTACACATCAAGCATTCATTCAGCACCTGTTGTGTGCACATGGAGACACTGGAGGTTCAATGGTAGAATCCTTGCCTTCCATACAGGAAACCTGAGTTTGATTCTGGGCCAATGTACCTCATGATCAGCCACCATCATCTGTCAGTGGAGGCTTGGTGTTCCTCTGATGATGAACAGGTTTCAGTGGCGATTCCAGATGAAGATGGACTGGAAGAAAAGGCCTGGTGATCTACTCCCAAAAATCAGTCAGTGAAAACCCTATGGATCACAATGGTCCAATCGCCAACCTGTCATGGGGAGGGCGCAGGACTGGGCAGCATTTCATTGTGCTCGACATGGGACCCAGGGACAGCTAACAATAGCTGCAGGTCTGGCCTGTACTCACTCACTGTCGTTGAGTCAAATCTGACTCATAGCAACCCCTCCTTGGGTTTCTAAGGTGGTATCACTATGGAAGTAGATTGCCTAACAAGGAGTGGCTGGTGGGTTTGAACCTCCAGCCTTCTGGTTAGCAGTTAAGTGCCTCAGGCACTAGGAGGGGAGGACCTGCTGTCATAGGATCACTCATACACTCAGGAGGAGGCTCTCACAATTCCTGCTCGGAACAGAAAGATGTACCTAATCCCTGAAAATGCATTTGCCCCCATGAGGCACAAAAGTAACACACAGAACAGGCGTCCTCAAGTCCAATGCCCTCTGAACTTAAGGACACTCACATGTGTTCTCCTCTCATGAAAAGGGTTTTGTCTCATCTGAGGGAAGGGCTAACGTTGTCTTTCATTCACACAGGGCAGAATTCTCACTTCTGCTCCAGACATTGACCAGGAAATTGAAAAATGTACAAGAAGAACTTGAAACCTCAGGCTACTTTGAACACAGCAACAGTTTAGCAATTTTAATTCAAGAAAACAATGTGTGGGATCCACGGGTGAGCTTTCCAACAGCGATTGATCCAAATGCTCATTTGTACCTGCACATTGTTCAGAGTGGAATGTAAAGTGAAGGGATGTCTCCCTGTGCTCTCCTTGGAAACTCAACAGTTGGCAGTGAAGAAAGTGAAAATAATTACTCAGTGCATCAGCTACTCTGAGTTAGCAAGAACAAGGAAAATAGCACTCTCCTGCCTCGAAATGGACACATTAGCCAAGCTGGTCTCGTGTAGAGAGTTCAGTGTTTTTTTTTTTTGAGACGCTGGGCAGACCCCCCTTTCCCACCCAGTTTGTAGTGTATTTAGGAGAGTGTTTAGGTATGAAGTGAACGGTAAGCAGATGCATCTGTGAGAAGTCAACTCTAAGTACTTTGATGATTCATTGAAGACCTGCCACAACCATATGACAGTTATACTACATCTTCTGGGTAAGGAGACAGGACGGTGCGTTAGATTAATACTTTGCCTTTTTAATCTATTAATCTACCACCTTTGGGATGTGATTTTAAATCCATTCCAGAGCAAAGTGACTGAAAATCATTCTGGTCTGACAGCTTTAAAAGATCACAAGTGAAATGCGTTAAGAGGGTCTCAACCCACTGATACCAAACAAGGGTGGCAATCTGAAAATTCACCTGGAGCGAGTGATGGGTCTACAGAGTTCCTGTCCAGAGGATCCAAAGCAGACAGTCATATCCCAACAGGAAGCTGTCCCTAATAAACCAGGGTAAAGGGATCCAGGCACACTTTGCATCAGACCTGAAAGGACATGCTGATGGCTGATGGATATGAAAGACCCTCAGAGTTACAGAAGATTTGCCTCTTCTAGACTGGGAAATCACTGGTTCATGGGGGGCCGTGAAAAGGAGGAAGAGTGAAGCCCAGCTGCTTATCCTTGTGGTGGCAAATCCTTGCAACTGATTTATTTCAAAAGCTTGCATTTGATTTCAAAGAAGTAAAGCATGCCTGTATGTTTCAGACCAGTGACGGAGACCACCTCTTCCCTTGCCTGACCCTGTGATCCCTGACTCCACCTCAGGGTTCCTGGACACCAGACAGGATGTTACCTTGAGGGACACCACGGTTGTTCCCATAGCACAGACTTCTCACCAAGACCATGGCTGGCAACAGTTTGTGAAGGAACAATAGGCAAGTCACAGTAGTTTCCTCAGAAGGAGACCCTTCAGAAGTAGCCCAGCACCATGCTATAATAAGTACAGAAAGCACTTCTCACAATGGCCATACTCGGCCATATGGAGACAAATATATGACTCCACAAAGCGATCATTCAACATAAATTATGCGAGTTCTGGTAGCGTAGTGCCTAAGGCACTTGACTGCTAACCAGAAAGCTGGTGGTTCAAACCCACCAGCCACTCCTCAGAAGAAAGGTTGGGCAATCTAATTTCACAGTGATACTCCTTCAGAAACTCAAGGAGGGGTCGCTATGAGTCAGGTCCAACTCCACGGCACATAACAACAACAACACTGAAAAAGACTGTCAATTAAAAAAAAAAAAAAACTTGGCAACTAGGAATTAAAATGCTTAATTCTCTACATAAAGCAGCCAACGTTTGTTCTCTTATCAAGCTGCCAAATACCCCAGGCTTTTCAGGGCTTGAAGGAAAGGCAGGCAGGTTTGAAGGAGTCCCATCCTACCAACCACTTGCTGTGGCTGATTCTGACTCATGGTGACACCATGTGTGTCTAAGCAGAACTGTGCTCTGTAAGATCGTCAGTGGATGATGATGTGGAAAGGGATTACCAGGGCTTTCTTCTGAGGCACCTGAGCATATTCACAGTTGACACCACCAGGGACTCTGCCAATCATACACTTATGTGTAGAACACTGTCATCCCAGTCTTCAAGAGCCTGCTGGCTAGACAAGCTAATTAAGTTAGAGACCACCATGAAGTATGGCAAGTCCAGGTATGAACCAAAGCATAATGCTGTTATTAGTGGTTATTGTTCTATTGTTAATAACAGAATGCAGTCAGGAAATACATGTTTCTGTAACTATTAAGGTATCGACTTTGATCAGCAAGTTTATTTGGATACAGATCATTTACCAGCCCACTTCTTTTCTTCCATCAAATTCCCTTCTAAGTTCAGTAAAAACAATCACGATTTAGCTTTCCTTCCACTGTGGACATTCCTAATTAGTTTGCTTTTCTTTTTCTATTATTATAAGGGAATCTCTCAGTCTTTGAATCATCCTCCAATTTAATGAGCTCCTCCAGATGTTGCCTTGGAAATAAGAAACCATAGAAAAACAGCTGGATGTTAAATACAACAAAAATTACAAACATAATTTGGAGAGCAACTGCATACTCTCAGCTGACCAGTAAGTAATCATCAGTGAGTGGTTTTTCCTCTCAAAATGGTCAAGTGGAGAGAGGCACATTGCAAGGAATCCAGCTGCTGCTCTCTGAGGACCCCTGCATCCGTTGCCACATCCCTTCTATTCCACCAGCTCCTATTTCTAAACCTGTCCAGCCACTGTCCCTGAATTTATAAGCCCTGGCTCCATCAATGCGTCTGCGGCAAGGCTGGGTCCCTTCCTTCTGTCCAAAATGCTCCCTTTTCAGGCTCTGCAGCAATGACTCACTCAGTCAGGCTGAGAGTGACTGCACATGTTTTGTCTTAGAAAACCAACTTTCGAAGGTGCCTTACCACTTAAAGGGATCCCTTCTTTTGGGACAAAGAGAGTCATGTCTGCGTGGTCACCAGTAGGAAGCTGTTTGCCCTGTTATATCAGCTTAGAGTTAGAAGAGCCCAGACACCCTCACACGCTAGTCATCTGCACCAGTGACCGGGGCCACTTCTGCAGGGCCTGCCCAGTGGCTGTGTGATGAGTGACCATGGGACAATGGCCTCTCTTGTTCCCCTCCCTGGGATCCGCGGGCCCAGCAGAGTCTCCATGCACAACTCATGCTGTTTGATCAGATGCTGAAAGGCAGACCAGAGCGGGCACCTGGGATTTTCCTTGGAGACTCCAGCTACCCTTTTGTCCTGTGTGCCTCACTCCCACTGGCAAATGCTTACCCTTCTTGCAAAAAGAATGTAGAGTCTTTGGGCATTGCTGTCCATAATCAGGTGAGCTTTTGGCCTTTTCCCTTCAGAGAAATAAACACTTTTTTTTCTATTGAAAGCAGGCCTGAAGTGGTCAGGTTTGGAGTATCTGGGAGGGAATGGTGTCTGTCTGGCCCCAAGGCCCAGCTTCTCAGAACCTGATTCTTCTGAGATCCATGGAATTAAGAACTGACAGCCTGGACCCTGTGCTTCTTCTAAAATTCCAAATTTCTGAGGACAGAGCCCACCAGGTCAATTCATCCTCTGTGCTTGCCTCGGAAGCATCAGGCTTTTTTCTGGCCCTCCCACTCCCTCCATCTCCTCACAGGAAATGCCTGTCAGCTTCACTTCCTTAACATCTCTTTGATCCCTCCATTCTCCACATTTACTGCCACTACCTTTCGACAATGACTAAGGAAGACCAAAGAAGAATGATTGCATTTGAATTACGGTGTTAGCAAAGAATATTGTATATATCATAGACTGCCAGAAGAATGAACAAATCTCTCTTGGGGGAAGTACAGCCAGAATACTCCTTAAAAAAATAAAATAAAACCTCACTGCCCTCGAGTCCATTGTGACTCATAGGAACCCCTCCTTGGGATCCTGAGGCAGTACCTCTAGGGGATTAGATTGCCCAACCTTCCCTCTGAGGAGTGGCTGGTGGGCTTGAACCACCAGCCTTCTGGTTAGCAGTCAAATGCCTTAGGCACTAAGCTACCAGAGCTTCTCAGAATTCTTGGTAGAAGCAAGTAAAGTGAGAGCCCATCTGGCTTACTTTGGACACGTTATTATGAGGAACCAGTAAAGCAGAGGGTTATCCAAAAGAAGAAGATTTTTGTCTTGGTTCTCTAGTGCTGCTGTAACAGAAATACCACAATGGGATGGCTTTAATAAACAAGAATTTATTCTCTTATAATTTAGGGGGATAGAAGTCAGAGGGGTGGCTGTAGGACCTGGGTGAAGGCTCCTCGACTGGGCTTCAGCTTGGCCTCTTGTTCCAACCCCACGGGAGCTGGAGACTTCTTCTGATTCATATAGCTACTCACTGCAGAGGCTGATGGACCCAAGATCAGGAGGTAAAATGGCACAATCCCAAGACAAGCAGGCAACACAACATGCCACTGGTTCAAGTCCAGGAACAATCCCAAGATCAGCAGACAACATAGGAGGCCACTAGTTCAAATCTAAGAACCGGAAATGAAGACTTGGCCAAATGAAGGATCCAATATGCCTGAAAGCTAGAGCCCTTTCTCAAAACTTCTCTATATACACTGGAAGCAGGCCACACCCCAGAAGTAACTCCCTTTCAACTGATGGAGTGCTCATAGCAGATTCCACCATGGAGGTGATTACAATCTCACCATGGGAATAACTGCATCCAGCTTCCAAGTCACTCAAAACCACAACCCGGCCAAGTTGGCACACAGCCTTTACTACCACAATCCTCAAGGAGATGGATTGACAGTTAGTGGCTGAGATGATGAGCTCAACATACCAACAATTATGAGGATGGTGCAGGATGTGGCAGTGTTTCGTTCAGTTGTACATATGGTCACTATGAGTTAGAAACAACTCAAAGACATCTAACAGCAACAACCACCTCAGAAAGAGAGGGCAGTGGTGGTTCAGTGGTAAAATCCCTGCCTTCCATGTAGGACACCAAGGATCGATTCTCCATCAATGCACTTAATACACAGCCACCACCAGTCTGTCCATGGAGGCTTGTGTGTTCCTGTGATGCTGAGTAGGCTTCAATGGAGGTTCCAGACTAAGAAGAAGAAAGGCCTGATGATCTATTTCCAAAAATCAACCAATGAAAACCCTGTGGATCACAATGGTCCAATTCACAACCAGTTATGAGAATGGCACAGGGATGAGCAGAATTCCATTCTACTCTACATGGAATAAAGTCCCTGGGTGAGTCAAATCATTGCTGCTTATCTACTAAAGTAAAATTTGATGGTTCAAACTCACCCAGTGACACCATGTAAGAAAGATCTGGCAATCTGCATCCATAAAAAGTATAGCCAAGAAAACCCAATGGAGCAGTTCTCTTAACACGTGAAGTCATCATGAGTTGGAATTCACCAATGGCAATGCATTTGCTTTTTGCTTGTTTCTGGTGCATGAACTTACCATGAGTCAGGGGCCAACTTGACAATAGCTAACAACAACAGCAACAGTAGAAAGAAGAAGGCATTGCTCAACGTGCTTACTAGAATCCTTTCCAATTACCCATCCTTTTCTCTCAGCCCTGCCCTCTCCACACAATGAAAGAGGGGCATTTCAAAACTATCACAGCACTCTCCCAACTGTGGGGTGCAAAGAAGCGTCTCTAAGGCCCTTCAAAATGGTTCTCATGGCATCTTTCTCCACTGGAGGCCTCACTATTCCAAGAAAATGTGGCATTGCTCAGGGAACACCTTTTTATGTCAACTCTGCAAATACTAACTGGAAACAGTAGAGTGAATATGTGGGAGCAATGTTTGTGGGGAGAGCTGAAAGTAGAGAAAGCAAGACTAGCCCCTCCCAATGACCTCAAGACTGGAAGAGCTAGATGGTGCCTAGCTACCCCTGCTGAGTACTCTGAAAGGGATCACAATAGGAGGTTCCAGATAAAGTGGGAGAAAAATAGACAACAAAATTCAAAATCATAGAAAAGTCCAGGATTACTGGTCCAATCGAGACTAGTGGAACCCCTGAGACTATGGCCCTTAGATATCTTTCAAGCCTGTAACTGAGCTCACCCCCATGGCTCCACATTTAGCCAAACAATAAACAGGCTGTGAACAAAAACACCAAAGAGGGACACACTCCTTAGAACAATCAACCATATGAGATCAAAAGGGCTGCATTTGTCCAGGAATAAGCTTAGGAGACAGGAAGGGATAAGAAAGAAGGAGAGACAGGAAACACAAGAAGACAATGGAAAGAGACTTGTTACATTGTAGGGATTGCAATCAATGTCACATAAACACACACACACACACACACATACACACACAAAATGTATATAAATTGTTAAAGGGAAAACCAATTTGCTGTGTAAACTTTCACGCAGATCACAAGAAAAAGTTAAAAATATATAAATTGATGGGAAAAGAATATTTCTTTCCCATCTTTTTTCTATATATGTGGGTTTTTAGTAAAATTCAGGTCATGGTTTTATGATTTGTGTCTTGTCTTTTTCACTTAGTTGGCCTTACTTCTGCTTTTTGCTCCTTTTTGTTTCATTTTTTGACTTGGAAAAAACATCCTCAATATTTCCTATCTTCTGCTTTCTGGACTATATTTAGTTTATTTTCTGTTTTCTAAGAATGTTGAATATTTATTTATCTTGCCATCAACCATTCAAATGACTGTCTTAACTTTAAAAATTTGTTAGTTCAGATTTTTTGGTTGAAATCAAAAACAAAATTATTTCAAGGCCTGAACATAAAAGATTTAGTATGTATTTTTCTAACTCCCAACATCCTAGTTTTTCTTGCTATCATTTGAGGTTTTGAAACACAATCTACCTTCCTTTCAGGAATGAGGTTCCCCACCTCATTCTGGTCTGCAGCCACCTATCCAATATCTCTTTGGATTGTTCAATATTTACTTTCCAATGATCTCTGCTAACTCTTGGCCTTTCTGCTTCATTCTCCTTTGCTTCAACTCCCAGTCCTCTTTTCATCCTCAAGTTGTAGCATTTGTTTTTCTAAAAGAGACAAGGAAGGGCCATGAACTCTAGCCCTGGTTTTTGAGTGACATGTCTACAGCACAAGGCAGTTTCCCAATGCTGTAAGGAAAGGTCCTATTCCAAGTGACAGAGACATAAGGGGTGAACAGGGTAAGGGAAGAGAAGTTAAAAGGCACCATCACTAGCACAGGGGTGTCATGCCTCCCACTCTCCAATCGTGAATATCAACTTCCTCCCAGCCTGGGATCCCTCCACATCACAGCTATGCTGACAGTAAGCATGTCCTTGGTCACACTCAGGAAGTTTCCCAGCAGCCTCCACAAACTTCTCCTCTG
>NW_006921903.1:2236723-2239440 GCF_000298275.1 Orycteropus afer afer | reverse complement strand
TTAAACATGTATTTCTCAAATATATATTGGCCACCTACATGTGTCTTACACCACTAAGGGTATACACAATTCAAAATGAGAATAAACTGCTACAAAAATCCATTAATAATCAGAACATGGAATGTATAAAGTATGAATCTATGAAAATTAGAAGGCATCAAAAGTGAAATGGAACACATACAGATCTATATGCCAGGCATTAGTGAGCTGAAATGGCCTGGTTTTGGCCTTTTTCAATTAGACAACCATATGATCTACTATACCGGCAAAGACAAATTGAAGAAGAATGATGTGTTATTCATCATCACAAACAATGTTTCAAGATCTATCCTGAAGTACAATGTTGTCAGAGATAGGATAATATCCATATGCTTACAAGGAAGTCCAGCTAATACTACCGTTAATCATATTTATGCACCAAACACCAAAGCTAAAGACGAGGAAATTGAAGATTTTTACAAACTTCTGCTGTCTGAAATTGACCAAACATGAAAATCAAGATATGTTAATTATTACTGGTTATTGGAATACAAAAGCTGAAAACAAAGAAGAATCACTGGAAGTGGAAAATATGGCCTTGGTAATAAAAATGATGCTGGAGATCGCATGACAGAATTTTGTAACACCAAATTATTATTCATTGCAAGTACCTTTCTTCAACAATACAAATGGCAGCTATACACGTAGACTTCGCCAGATGGAGTACACAGGAATCATATAGACTACATCTGTGGCAAGAGGCAACGGAGAAGCTCAGTATCTTCAGCCAAAACAAGTCCGGGTGCTGATTGTGGAACAGACTATCAACTGCTCATACTCAAGTTCAAGCTGAAGTTGAAGACAGTTAAAACAAGTCCATGAGAGCCAAAAAATGGTCTTGATTATATCCCTCCTGAATTTAGAGGCCATTTAAAGAATAGATTTGATGCATTGAACACCAATGAACGGAAACTAGAGGAATTTTGGGATGACATCAAGAACGTCAACACAGCACAATTCACTATAGCAAAGAGATGGAAAGAACCCATCAACAGATGAATGGATAACCAGACTATGCTACATTCACACAATGTAATACTATGCTACATTAAAGAACAATGAAGGATATGCTAATCATCTCACAACATGGATGAGCCTGGAGGACATTATGCTGAATGAAGTAAGTCAATGGCAGAAGGACAAATAGCCCACTACTATAAAAAGACAAAGAAGAGTTTGCTTAAGGAAGGGAACTCACTTTGTAGGTTACCGGGGAGGGGAGGGAAGGGAAGGGAATAATTTGGGGCTATTTGGGACCCACACACTGAGGTGGGTAAGGGGAGGGATGGTAGGGAAAGAGTCTGTAACTAGCATGATAACATTGGGGAAAGGGAGAACACTGAAATGTTCATAAGATATAGACAACAGAGGCTAATACAAGTAGATCTAAAATACACCACTACCATTAACACCAAACACCAGGCTACAGATAAACACATAAACATCTGAGAAGATCAGATGGGGGTCGGTAAACAGGATTATACTCCAGACTAAGGGTAGATTCAGCTGAGGCTAATCTTGCACCGGTACCAGTGATACAAAATGCCTGACAGAAACAACAGAAGACAGACACAGAGCAGTCCATCACAGACAAACAGACACTGGGGGAGAGAGAGCCAATGGATCAACTGACTCAGGATCATAGTACTGGGAGACACAAGACCCAATTGGCACAACAAAATACATAAAAAAATATTGTTCCACAACCTACAGTGGTGAATAGCAACTGGGGTCTTAAAAACTTTTGAGTGGCCATCAAAGATGCAGCTAACGGTCTCCTATTGTTGGAAGCAAAGAAGAGTGCAAAAAAACAAGGGCATTTGGAAAAAATTTGCTCTAGGACATGCTGGATCTTGAGACCAAAAGAACTAGATGGTGCCGGGCTACCAATTCCAACCACTCAGGAAGGGATTAAAACTGGAGATTATGGATAGAGTGGGAGGAAAAACATGGAACAAAACCCAAAACAACAATAATGACCAGAATTACTGGTGGGATGGAGTCTGATGGGACTCCCAATACTATGACCCTGGGATACACTTTGGGGCAGGAATAAAACTCACTCCCAAGGGGTGGCTCTCAGACTAATAGTAAATACGACATACATGCAGACCACTCAACCAAGGCTGACGCACCCACATACCCTACACATGTCTTGGAGCAATCAATCATGGGGCACCAGAGGGGGAACATTCACACGGAGGAAATGCAGCACACAGTAGTGCATGACTATGAAAGGTGAGGGAAAGGTGAGGGAAGGTTACTGGGAAGGGAAAGGAGGACAGGGGGTTATGGTTGGGGATGGTAATTGGGGAGTGAAACCAAACGTACATGATATGTTGAATGTAAAAACAAATTCTGCTCTGTAAATTTGCACCTAAAATGCACACATACCAAAAAAAAAAAAAAAAAAAAAAATCCATGAAGGAAGCAAAGCTTCATTAAAAAGACAGAAAAAGAAGAAAAGACCAAAATGGATATCAGAAGAGACTCTGAAACTTGCCCTTGAATGGAGAGTAGCTAAGACAAATGGAAGAAATGACAAGATAAAAAAGCTTTATAGAAGACTTCAAAGAGCAGCTCAAGAAGACAAAATCAATTATTATAAGGAAGTGTTCAAAGACCTGGAGTTAGAAAACCAAAAGGGAAGAACATGCTCAGCATTTCTCAAGCTGAAA
>NW_006921903.1:2234119-2236227 GCF_000298275.1 Orycteropus afer afer | reverse complement strand
TATTGAACAATATCATTAATATCGCACACAAGTAAAATCTTGTTGAAGATAATTCAAAAATGGTTGCAGCAGTATATTGACAGATAACTTCCTCAAATGCAATTTGGATTCAGAAGAGGATGTGGGACAAGAAATATCCATTGCTGATGTCAAATGGATCTTGGCTGAAAGCAAAGAATACCAGAAAGATGTCTACTTGTGGTTTATTGATTATGCAAAAGTATTCAACTGCGTGGATCCTAACAATTTATGGATAACATTGAGAAGAATAGGAATTCCAGAACACTTAATTGTTCTCATGAGGAACCTGTACATAGACTAGGAGGCTGTTGTTAGAACAGAACAAGGGGATACTGCATAGTTTAAAATCAGGAAGGGAATGTGTCACAGTTGTATCCGTTCACCATACTTATTCAATCTGTATGTTGAACAAATAATCCAAGGAGTTGGACTATATTATGAAGAATGTGGCATCAGGATTGGAGGAAGACTCATTAACAACCTGTCATATGCAGACAACACAACTCTGCTTGCTGAAAGTGAAGATGACTTGAAGCACTTACAGATGAAGATTAAAGACTACAGTTTTCAGTATGTATTACATTTCAACATAAAACAAAAATCCTCACACCTGGACCAATAAGCAGCATCACAATAAATGGAAAGAAGACTGAGGTTGTCAAAGATTTTATATTACCTGCTTGGTTCCACAATCAAAACCAATAGAAGCTGCAGTTAAGGAATCTGACAGCATGTTATACTGGGCAAATCTGTTGCAAATGACCTCTTTAAAGTGCTGAAGAGCAAAGATGTCTCCTTGAAGACTAAGGTGTGCCTAACCCAAGCCATGGTATTTTCAACCACCTCATATGCATGTGACAGCTAGACAATGAATAAGGAAGACTGATGAAAAGTTGATGCTTTTGAATTGTGGTATTGGCAAAGAATAATGAAAGTATCATGGACTTCCAGAAGAATTAACAAATCCATCCCGGAGGAAGTACAGCCAGAATTCTCCTTGGAAGCAAGAATAGCCAGACTTCGTCTCACCGACTTTGGTCATCAAAAAAGGGGAAGGCCCTCAATGAGATGGATTGACACAGTGGCTGCAATGATGAATTCAGTTATAGCAAGGATTATGAGGCTGGCACAGGACCAGGCAGTGTTCCATTCTGTTGTACATGGGGCTGCTATGAGTGGGGGCCTACTCAACAACAACAACAACAAGAGTGTGTAGAGGACAGAGCTTAAAAGTTTTTTATATTTGTTTGTTCTCCATGTGGCTATCTTAGCTTGATAAACATTTGTTTTTGTTCCTGTTCAATTTTGGAGTTGCCTTATTTTTTTCTTTTTTTTTTTTTTTTTAATTTGAGATTTTGATCATATAAAAGTTATACATGTTGCCAAAATCCATTTGTAAAAGTGTCTCTTCTGCCTGGTGGAACCACTGAGACTATGGCCCCTAGCTGCCCTTCAGGTCTGGAATTGAACCCACACCTGTGGCTTCCAGCCAAACAGAAGACAGGCATATGAGTTGAACATTTACCTCAAGTAGATACACTCCTTGGAGAGAACAATTATGCATAGGGAGACAGGTCAGGGCGCAGGAGCGTATGGAGGGATGGACACTGGGAAGAGGTGACTATGGGGAGGAAGTGAGAGGGGAGCTGTTACATTGCGGTAAACTGTGGTCAATGTCATGAGACAAAGTATATGTAAACTGCTGTATGGAAAGTGAATTTGCTCTGTAGATCTTCACCCAAATCGCAATTAAAAAAAAAAAAAAAAGTGTCTCTTCCTCACCCTCTCCACCCTATTGCTGAATTTTCATCATTCCTGGTGTCTCCTTTCTGTGCTTCATGTTGCAAAAGTAGGACAATGAGTTTATATTTGTCTTTCCCTTTTCTCTGACAGCTATGTGGCCATGTCTAAGTCTCTGCTGGTTTCACTTTATAGTCAGCCCTGCAGATGCCTCCCCATCCCATGGGTCAGAGAGGTCTCCCCTGTTGCTGTTTCCCATGACAGTTCAGCTCCTCTGACTGGCTGTGCCAGAGTTTATTCTCTAGTAGCATAGTGCCTAAGGCACTTGACTGCTAACCAGAAGGCTA
>NW_006921903.1:2220941-2232194 GCF_000298275.1 Orycteropus afer afer | reverse complement strand
CTTAGTTGATGGACACTTAGGTTGTTTCCATCTTTTGGCTATTGTAAATAGTGCTGCTATGAACATGGGTGGCATATATCTGTTCTTGTCATTCTTTTCATGTTTTTAAAGAACTTTTTTTCCCTACCCCTCCCCCCCCATCCCTAGTAACCAACAAAGTAAATTTTCTTCCTTATGTAAACCTTTCCATGACTTTTACAATCATGGATTTAAAGAATATTTGTCTTTCTGTGATTGACTTATTTCACTCAGCACAATGTCCTCCAAGTTCATCCACATTCTGAGGTTCATTACTCTTTAATGGTGCAGAGTAGTCTATTGTGTGTGTGTACTATGCATTCATCTGCTGGTGGGTACTTGGCTTGTTTCCATCTTTTTCCCATGGTGTATAGTGATGTGACCATTTGGAGAGCATTTCAGTGTGTTTCTTAGTGAAATGTCTTAGCTTCTCTTTTCCCCATTTTACTATTAAATTCTTTACTCTTTCTTTTTTTCCTTTTTCTCTTGATGGCTTAAAACATCTTTCTAAGTTGGAGGTCTTATAAGTTAAGCTAGGATGTACATTGTTAATATTTTCTGAGTTTGCCATGCTTTTGATGAAGGGTTGTTGTTTTTTTTTTTGTTTGTTTGTTTTCCATGCAAACACATACATTGTTGAATTTCTAAATGTGCTTCTTTTTATTGTGTCTTCTTTTAAGACTGAGTTGAAAGGTTTACAACATTCAGGTTAAAAATGACACTTGCTGTGTCCTTTTGTTTCACTTGTGGTCCCTCTCTCTCTGTTTTTGTTTGTTTTTGATATATGTAGATCCCTAATCCATTTGGAGTTTGTTCTACTGTTTGAACTAAGATACAGATCTGATTTTATCTTTTTCCTAATGACTTTTCAGTTCTCTTAACTCCATTTATTTTTGCCTTGATGGTCGGAGATATCACTTCTCTCTTGTATTAAATACCTTTTTTCTCAACTCTGGTCTTTCTGGTTCTTCTTCTGGTCCTCTATCTAGTCGTGACTAGAACACACTGTCTTAATTATTCAGATGTTATGTCATATCTTCCTACCTGCTAGCCTGGTGTTCCCCCTTCTACCTTGCTCTTTTTTCTAGGGATTTCCTAGATGTTCTTGCATGCTGGAATGAGCCCCTGGCATCCTTAAAGAGGGACTAGGCTACAGAGACATCAGTGGGATGGGTTCCATGTTGCTGCCTGTGACCCCTTGACATCCCTCAGATGGGAGCTCCATCCCAATCTCTGCTCTCAGCCTGCCAGACCCAAATCCTCTGAACTCCAGAATAGCAGTGGAGTTTTCAAGAATGGCCCCTGCCTACTTCCCACCAAACCACACCATACATAAAGGAAGGGAAGCTGATATTTCTTCCGTTTGGCCCATTTGGATGGACAGTTGAAGTCTATGCCAAGTGAATGGCTCACTCCCTACTTTAGAAACTCATAGACTCAGCGCCCTCCCTCTCATTTTAAGCCAGTTCCTAGGAAAGGTTTTCTGATGCCTCTTTGTACTCTGCCACCTGTCCTGAACAAATAAGCATGTGTCCTCAGAGGGCAGTCACAGATGGAGGGCAGTGACATGAACCTCAGGATCCACTATGCTCCAGTGGCCTAGGGCAAGGTGTGGGCCCCAGCACCAAGAGCCCTCTTGCTGTGGCTGTCTCTGGGAGAAAAATTAGACTGCCTGCAACCATCTAAGGGACAAGAGGGACAAGATAGGACCAGAGAAGAGAGAGAGGAGACCTCTTTGGTGTGGGCCAATTCATATAGAATGAGTTCTCTGACACATGGGTAGGGGGCCAGCCTTGGGGGTCTTATAGAGGAGATAGGATATTGGATAAATTAGCTGAGGTCTCTACACATACTAAGGGACACAATTATCCGGGTGGGACCATGTACACTGGGACCATGCCTGTGGGTAGGACTAGGGGCCATGTGAATGCTCCCCGCAAGGAATGAACACAGTGGCCAGAGCAGCCAGGGAAGGTGTGAAAGGCCCTCCGAGCCCTGAGCACATCTCCTCTAGCAGAGTAGCCAGGGTTCTCCCTCCCAGGGCTCATTACCAAGGATTTGAAGTCCTTACAAGCCCTTCACTCCCGTCCTCCCAGGGAATGTCTACGCTACAGCCCTTCCCTCTGGGCCCAGTCTGCTACAGGACTACGAACCTTTGACCCTTTGATACCAAATGGGGGCATTAAGGGGTCAGAAAGGGAGTTTTCTTCACAAACCTGAGAGTTAGAATAACGACATTATTTTTAGACCCTGGATGAAAAGGGGAGAGTTAGACAGCCAGGGCCTTGACAACCTCCTCAGAACACCTGGCAGCAAGGGTAAGCATGCCACTTCAGTTTGTTGAGGGTTTTAAGTACGTCTATGGAATCTCAGATCAGACACTCTCCTGAGGGAAGCCAAACCATCATAGAATTAACCAAAATATTCTATTTTTTCAATCATCACATTCTTTTGAAGTTTTGTACTATATACTCTCCACTTTCAAATGTCAACACTTCTTTTTCCATCTGATAAGCAAATGTAGTTGAGGATCTAAGAAAACTAGTTTAAAAGGAAACCTAAGAAGAAAGTAAATTATGAATTCATAAAATTTCTTATGCTCTTCTTCTCAAAACCGAAGTAGGTTCATGTTCCATTTAAGGAAAATATCTGCAGGTGAGGCTCTAAATATGTGTTTATTATTAATAGAGGAACAAGGATCAATTTGTGAAGCATTTATGCTTAATAAAATAGTTTCAGGGACATGTATTCTCTGTGGTAAACATTTCCTATGCGCCATGTCACTGATCTTGTTGCTGGACACTTCCATCCAACTTGAAGGCTAAGGATCATGTTCCTTTCTTCAGGAAGCATTAAACCCACCACCCACTCCTTGGAAGGAAGATTGCACAATCTACGGCCTTGGAAACCCAAGAAGGAGTCGCTATGAGTTGAATTGACTTAACTGCAGTAAGCTTGTTTTTTTTTTTTTTTTTTTTTTGGTTGGGAAATTTTATCAGTATGTAAAACCAATGTGATAAGTCACATTAATGATCCCTACTGCTCTCCTGGTTTTTGCCCCATAACAAGAGAGCCTGCTCAGGTCATAGTCATTGACCATTATAATCTAAAGCTACCCTTGTTGTTAGACTCTTTGCCCTCCAGTGGCCACTCCTCCCATTCCCTTCATCCCTCCACTAATCTTCTTGACATCAAGACTGGTTTCATTTCTCCACCCTCTACTTCCCACTGACACACCATAAACCAGATCTTCTCTAACCACTCTGGGGAGAGATTCTGGCAATGATTCTCAACAGCCTCTCAGTAATGAAGTCTGGATAAAAGGCTTCAGCTGCTACAAAATCTATCTCTCTGACCAAGCTCCTGGTCCAGAGCATGAAACCATGTGCTTCATTACCTCCTGATGATTTCCTCTTTCTCACTCATTGGGCCTTCTGTGGAGGGTTCCTTATTAAGTAGTGGTGACATGTGACACTTCATCTTCAGTCTTCTTGCCTTATTTTTACTCCTTCTCTCTAGGAGAGTCCACATGCACCACAGTTTATTTACCAACACACTCGTAATTTTCTAAGAGTATTTCTAGGCCAGAAAGATTTCCATTCTGGTCTCCAGACCAATATATAACTCCCTGCAAAACAGCATCCAAACCCCACAGGCCCAAAGTTAAAAAGTTATTCTCCATCAAAACTAGCTCCTGTCACCTCCACGCACAATCAGGAATCCCATATCCTTGTCTTGGCAATGGCTCCAGTAAACCTTTATCCTACAATCCAGATACCCACCAGACATCACCACTTCTCATAACTTTCCTTCAAACCATGTACAGTCTCACTCCTAAACACCTTACTCATCGGCCACCTCTTCTCTGTCCTTACCACCACCACATTTGCTCAGTCCCTCACCACGTCTGATAGGAAATGATTCACCAACTAATCATATCCAAGATATCTTCAAAACAACTACCAGAGGGACTTTTCTACAGTGAAAATCATGACTATTCTGATTTTCAACCATTTGCACCTTCCCATTACCTTTAAAACCCATGAAGAAGCTTGCATGATCAGGTCTGTCTCTGCCCTTCCAGGTTTATTCTTAGTCATGTCATTTAGACAACCCAGAGAAGAATCTTCTGTCAGTGCTCTTACCAACCTTGTCAGCATGCCTGATCCCAAGGAATCCTTCAGGACCCATTTCTATCATCAGCATGCATCATCCCACCTAAAAGCCATAGATGTACATATATCAAACAAACAAAATAATCCCCTTGATGTAAACTTCCCATTAATATGTCAAACTCCCCAAATATTGTCTAAACACCCCTACTTTTGAAAATCATCAATATATTTCATCAGTCATTTATTGAACAGTGAAGCAAAGGAAATAAAATACTATGCCAAAAAAGAGAAGCACGGTACTACCACGATGAAAATGTATAAAATATTTAAAGAAGACTTGCACATTAGAGTTTAAATAAACATTTTCAGAGATAGCAATTCGAGCAGAGAAGCTTCCTTTCCTTGGTAGACCCCAAAGAAGGACCACTAAAGGCAGAATTTCTTAACTATTGTTTATAGAACCTATTCAAGAGAATGATGTTAAAGTTGGAATTCAACCTCTAACTCCAGTATTATTTGGAAATTTAAAATAACAAAGCATTTAAAAAAATTAGTCTAACAAGTGACTTCCAAATATAAATGTACAGGGAAGCTAGAACTTAATACCTTTAAGGTATTAAAATTGAAGTTGATAGGAGCCCCACGTTATTCATTACACCTAATGGAGATGCCTTTAAATTTATATTAAATTCGATTTAAATGCCATCAAAACCATGGTTGACAAAGTACTGACAGATGAATATTTTAGTATGATTCAATAGCAGTAAACTTCATTTTCTTACCTTGAGGCAAGGTGATGGGGTTTTTATATGCAGTAGGTTGAACTGGGTTTGTAGTAACATGGCTTATGATTTCCATAAAGTAAAATTTTATCTTTAAAAAATGATTTTAAAGGGTTTAAGTCTTGAACTCTGAAAACATTTCTTCAGGGTTCTTTTTCCTGTCCTCGTTATATTATACTGTGAAATCCAATCGCTTCCTGAGACCACTCTCCAAAATATCTTCTGGTTTAGAATTAACAATCAGTGCCTATAAAGAGCCTAATGTTGACATCCGGTGATATTTCTTCTTGTTTTCCCACTTGCAGCTCTTGTTCAAGGGGGATAAACTACCTTGCATAGTAATTTGCTTATTTGTTGAATGAATGAACTGACTGATTGATTAGGTAACTAGTCTCTCTAAATGTTTAAAGAAACAATAGGTAGCCTTCAGTTTGCCTGCCAGAATAGCCTTTGGTGTAAAACTTTACTGGCCTCATTACATACGGGCACAACCACTCTCCCTAAACAGTTTATTAGAGATATGTACCCACATACAGAAATAGATCATTGTCTATGCATTCAGCCCTCCAGCCTCTGGCTCTAGATGCTTCTACCTAAGCTCTCAGAATTCAGGGAACATTGTTCTCTCTCAATGGCTGATTCCTAGAACTGATAACCCTGGCTTCCTAGCTTATTATTTTTATTGGAGATTTATAAGAATTTGTATAGTGGGATCTCATTTTGTAAAATATTGCTCAATGTATTTTTTGGCCCTATATTGGGCAAAAATTATTATTGTTTTATTAATTCTTGGCCTCTGGTGGCTCATTTCTCCCTAATATGAGGCAGTCACATCTTCTGGGAAAGAACAGGTGATGTTGAGAGTCAAGAAGTTGTTGTTGACCTGACTTACAACATAGCCTTTTGAACAAGAGCCCCACTGCATTTCAGAACCAGCCTTTCAATGAGAAGAGCCAAGCCCTTGAGAAAAAATAAAGAATTCCCTGAACTCCAAACTGTCCCCTTGAAATGCAAAGACCAGAGCCTAGTGGTTGAAAGTCTCAAAGGTTAATGAGACACCCAGACAGCTAGACTCAATGACCAGTGTCTTTTCCACCAATGCAGTAAAAGAAGGTCTACAGTTAAGTGTCCCAAGGTAGTGTCCAATTGCCCCCACCAAAATCTCCCTAGCTGTCCACACATTATGTTGGAGATGTGGTAGTTACCATGTGCCCCAGAGGAGCCCCTGGGTGGTAAAGAAAACAATTAAGTGCTCCACTAATAACCAAAAGATTGCCAGTTCAAACACACCTAAATTTGCTGTGGACAATAGGCCCAGCAATCTGCTTCTGAAAGGTCACAGCCTTGAAAACCCATGGAGTCTCCATTAGTTGGTACTGAATCTAGAGCACTGTTTGCGTCTTTGTTGTTTTGGTTTGATTTTTGTTTCTCGTGTGCTCAAGAATGCCATTGTGGGACAGGTCAGAGTTCTGGCTAGCCAGTTCACCAGGAGCCCTGGGATGTACTTCCCCAATCAGGAATCAAGTACCCTCAGACCTCTGAAGAAACACAGGAGCTGAGCCAGGAGAGGATAAGTCTTGGGAGTGGAATGAGGAGGAGTGCTGAGTCCCACAACCAGTGTCAGGCACTTCCATAGAGAGAAGAAAAGTATCTGGAAAAGGACAACAGTCTAAGACTCTGATTTCCCCAAAAGAGACTGGGATAACCTGGAAATGACTCAGTACAGCCCAACACAAGGAGAAGATACCCTCACATCTACCCCACATCTGGCCACCAGCCACAAAAGTGGCTTTCCAGGAAGTTGATAACCAGATACAAAGATGTGAAGACAGATCTGCACAGCTGGAGAGTGACTCTAAATTTTGAACTTGAAGGCTAAAATGTAAAGCAGAAATGGGTTCTTGCTCTTTTTCTGTCTCCCCAATCCTGAGAGCAATAAGTACAGAAAGTTGCCATTGGTGCTCAAAGAACAGGGTGAGGGTCAAGATCAGAGCTGAAGAGAAAGAACAAACAGATCACTCCACATCCAATTATTACTTTACACTCAAAATCTCATCTTGATATATACAACTGGTGTTTGCCTGTATAGTAATCTCTTACACTTTAATGTCTATCTGGGAATGCCTTCTGAAATTTTGCATTATCATTATTAGGATTAGTATTAGGGATTCTACTAGCTCATCTCTAGGGGGGAATGGGTGGACTCTCAGGGTTTCTGGACAGGTCTTCAGCTCCAAAATTCCCTGTGCTTTAGTCATGCACCAATCTGAAGAGCTATTCAATGGGAAGGACAGTCTTTAAGTTGACTGTTTTAAATGTTTAATTTTGATTGTCTCATTATTTTTCAGAGCTCTGGTAGCATAGTGCCTAAGGCACTTGACTGCTAACCAGAAGGCTGGTGGCTCAAACCCACCAGCCACTCCTTGGAAGGAAGATGGGGCAATCTACTTCCGTAGTGATACTGCCTTGGAAACCCAAGGAGAGGTCGCTATGAGTCGAGTCCGACTCGACGGCACATAACAACAATAACAACAACCACATTATTTTTATCTTTGCTAATAAAAATTTGTCCAAAAACATTTTCTAAAGTAATGAAAAATATTCTTTTTCTTTTTTTTTGAATTTGCAGGAGGGAAGAACCAGTGCAGAAAGCTGTTTAATTTCTTTGTTGGTTATTGCAAATAGATACAACCAGTCAATTCTGCTGAAAAGCAAAGACCTGGGGCCCTACCAGTGGATTTATGAAAGTAATGTCATAAAAGTTTGTGCCTGCTTCATGGCGCTGTGCAAAACAACAGACTGAGAAGTGGAAATAACTTTGCAATGTACTGACATGCCCAAAGTGTTGCATTTTGCTGACCCTTCATGTCATTAATGTAAAATAAAATTGCTATGTGATTGTATATGTGCATACGTTTTTTGTTAAGAAAATTTATAGATGTATATATTTTTAAAGAGTTTTTTTTTTTTTTTACTTTTAAGAATCTCAACAAATGCATGTATAAAATTAATTATAAACTTGAATTTTTATCTAGAAATTATCCCAGTATCTACTGGTTGTAGAGAAACACTCGAACTAAATAATTTTGAGTAGATTATTCCTACCTGTGCATTTAAAAATAGAAGCCATTATATTTTCTAACTTTTGCCAGATTGCAAATAAGCGGGCACAGGGAACAATGGCTAGGATGAGTCAGACAGTGCTGACTCAGCTCTTAGCATGTCATGGAACCTGAGGAATGTCAAAAACTTACCATGACAGCTGCCAGCCTGAGCGGGCTCACAGTTCAGAGAAGCAGGGTGCCAAGTAGGCTAGGAATGGTAGCCTCCAACAAGGCAGAGGGGCCAAGAGCTCCCTTAAATAGGCAAGCATGTAGAGCCTGCATGTGCATAGAAAAGCCAGCCATTCTCAGCTCCCATGGAATGCCTGAGTGAAAGTAACAAAACACAGCCATGATTTCACCCTGTTACCCCCTCTGCCTCCTTCACTTAGGACTGAAAAAAAAGTCATCCTTTGGGTGACCTAACACTTAGAAAGTATTGTGTTACAGGTTCACCTTCTTCTACAGGGTAAGGATCTCATGGAAGTGGGCAGAGTTTTAAGGAGCAGAAAGAGGCAAATAGCAGCCAGGGCCCAAGCACATTTTAATATTCCCATGAAAGAATATTCCAGGAATTATATTTATCTTCAGAAGCATTTAAGAGAGGATCTAAAATGGTGGACTAGGCAGACACAGTATCCAGACCATCTACAACAAAGACCTGAGCAACCAAATGAAACAGATATGGATGACAAGTTTGGAACACTTGAGCTTCAAAGGAAAGAAAGAAAAAAAATAAATAAATAAAACACCTATTAGAAGCAGGTGCTGAAAGAAAACAGAGAAACAGGAGGCATATAGAGTATGAATTGCCAAACTTGTGCTGTAAAGCAAGCTGAACACTGATATCAAAAATAAGCAAAGACATCTCTAAAAAAGAAAATCATAGACCAATATCTCTCATGAATATAGACACAAAAATTCTTAAAAAACTCCTAGACAATAGAATCCAATAAAACATAAAAAATAATAATAATACCTCATGACCAAGTGAGATTCATCCCAGATATGCCAATATGGTTTAACAGTTAAAAAAAAAAAAAAAATCAGGAGTTCCATTAAGGTGATGGAATAGGCAGAAAGACTGCATAGACTCTCTTCAACAAAGAAAGGGGAATCAATTAACACAGATACAGAAGATAATCCTGGACCCCTAAGCTTTGAAGGGAAGGATATAGAAGTGGACTGAACTTCAACTAGGAGAAAAATTTGCATGAAAATACCAAAAATGGAGACATACGGAGCTGCGGTATGGCAGTGATCCTGATGGCACAGACAGCTTGTATATTGCCAAGTGGTGGTAGGACCTAAGAACTAACCTAAAAATCAGCCCAGGGACTGCACAGAGGACTGCTCTAGTGGATGGGGAATAAAAGGGCAAGCAGAGAAGAGGAAGGCGGGCTGAGCTGTGGATTTTTGCCTGTCTGGAAGGCACAGCCTGTTTGAATGTTTACAAGCAGCTTGACCATTTTGGATATTTAAAGCGACAGCATTCTCAAAGTTTCCAGAGACTTAAGAACAGGCTCCACTTGCTGGAAACTGCAAAGATATCCTGGACCCATGGACTACTAGAAAGATACAACATTCCCCTTGTTACTCTTATACCCCACACCCTCTTGGTGAACAGAAGTGCGGCAATCCCTCACTCCCACCCACCTTCTAGGCTGGCAGGAATTCCATCCCAGTCTGTGTACTCCAGCAGAGCCTGAGTGCCCTGTCTCACCCTGTCCAGATTTTTTTTTTATTATTTTATTTTTTACTTTGTTTGTTTTTATTTGTTTTAAAACTACTATTATTATTACTTTTGTCCTTTTCATTATCATTCTTTATTCTTCCCTTCCCAAGTACTAGTTGTTAGCCTTTGTTTTTTCCCTGTTCCTGGTTCCAATTATATAATGACTAAAGGAATAACTGAACAAGAAGATACAAACATAATAAATATCTATGGACCAATGAAAGAGCTCCAAAGTACATAAATCAGACTTTAAAAGAGTTGAAAATGCAAATAGATGACTCCACAACCATAGCATGGGACTTTAATACACTATTTTCTTTGAAAGATAGAACAACTGGAAAGAAACTCAACAAAGATGCAGAAGAGCTAAACAGTACAATCCACCAATTTGACCTTATAGATATCTACAGACCATTTCATCAAACAACAACACAATATACTTTCTTTACCAATGCACATGGAACATTTTCCATGATAGACCATATGTTAGGCCATAAAACAAGCTTTCATAAATTTAAAAACATTGAAATATTGCAAAGCATTTTCTCCGATCACAATGCTATCAAATCAGAAATCAACAATAGGAATATCAGTGGGAAAAGAGTAAACACATGGAAACTGAACAACACCATCCTTAAGAAAGAGTGGGAAAGAGTAGAAATAAAAAGTGAACTTTAAAAATTCCTTGAATCAAGCAAAAATTAAAACACAACATACCAAAATCTTTGGGACACAGTGAAAGCAGTGATCAGAGGCCAATTTACAGTAATAAATGCACACATCTAAAAAGAAGAAAGAGCCAAAATCAACACTTTAAATCAACATCACCAACAATTAGAAAAAGCACATCAAGAAAAGCTTACAGTCACCAGAAGAAAGGAAATAATGCAAATTCAAGCAGAAATCAATAAAATAGAAAATAGAAAAGTCAACAAAATAGAAGTTTTTTTAAAAAAAAGATTAATAAAATTGACAAACTACTGACAAATTTAACAAAGGGAAAGAGGGAGAAAATACAAATAACATGAATAAGAATTGATATGGGTGACATCACAACAGAACCAACTGAAATAAAAAGGGTAATATCAGGATACTATGAAGAATTGTACTCCAACAAATTTGAAAATCTGGAAGAAATGGACATATTTCTAGAAACACACCACTGATGTAAACTAACACAGATTGATGTGGAAAAGTTGAACAGATCCAACAAAAGAAGAAATTGAACAGGTCATCAAAAAATTACCAACTCAAAAAAGTCCTAGCCCAGACGGTTTCACAGGAGAATTCTACCAAATGTTCAGAGAAGAACTGACACCAATCCTACTCAAAATATTCCAAAACATAGAAAAGGATGGAATCTTCCCTAACTCATTTTATGAAGCAAGCATGACCTTGATACCAAAACCAGGCAAAGACATCTCTCAAAAGGAAAACTACAGACCAATATCCCTCATGAATATAGATGCAAAATTCTTCGAAAAAATCCTAGCCAATAGACT
>NW_006921903.1:2207547-2208942 GCF_000298275.1 Orycteropus afer afer | reverse complement strand
GGAAACCCAAGGAGGGGTCGCTATGAGTCGGGTTTGACTCGACAGCACATAACAACACGACAACAACATAGATATATTAGATATTAGATATATAGTCCTGCAATAAGTGTAATAACAATAATCTATGAGTAGCTGCACAGATAGACATGTAAGCTGAACAGATGTGGGAAAGCAAATGGGACTGTCTATGAATATAAACACACACACACACACACATATATATATATATAGAACCAATGAAAATAATAATAAAACTCACTGCCATCAAGTCAATTCCAACTCTCCCACTCATTGGGTTTCGAAGGTTGTAAATCTTTACAGAAGCAGACTGACCCATCTTTTTTCTGTGGAGTGGCTGATGGGGTCAAATCACCAACCTTTTGGTTAGCAGCCAAATACTTTAACCAGTACACCAGGGCTGCTTGTATTTCTACGTATGTATTTATATATGTTGCAAATATATCCATGAATATAGTACAGTATACAGAGGGCAAAGTTATGAAAACTTCTTAGTCATAACCAAACACCTTGAGAGAATAACTCATTGGGCTGGGGGGCTCGGGGCCATAGTGTCCAGAGACATCAAGGTCAATTGGCATAACGTAGTCCACCAAGAAGACAATGTCCTACATGTTATTTTGTTGAATAACAATTGTGGTCTTAAAACTTGTGAGTGGCCATCTAAGGTGCAACTGTTGGTCTCTGCAACAGTTTGTGACAAAGAAGAGTGAAGAAAATCAAAGACACATGGAAACAATTAGTCCAAAATACCAAAGGACCATGCAATGCCAAGTCCTGAGACCAGAGGAATTACATGCTACCACTGCGGACCACTTTGAAAGGGATCACAATAAGGGGTCTTGGATAGAGTGGGAGAAAAATATGAAGCAAACTCAAAATCATAAAATGACCAGGATTACTAGTCTGAAAGAGACTGGTGGAACTCCCAATATTACGATCCTTGTTGTTGTTGTTGTTGTTATGTGCCATCGAGTCGGACCCGACTCATAGCGACCCCTCCTTGGGTTTCCGAGGCAGTATCACTACGGAAGTGGATTGCCCCATCTTCCTTCCAAGGAGTGGCTGGTGGATTTGAACCACCAGCCTTCTGGTTAGCAGTCAAGTGCCTTAGACACCTGGAATTGAACTCACCCTTGTGGCTCAACTTTCAGCCAAATAATAGGCCTCCAAGGTGAACGATAATACCAGGGAGGTACGCACTCCTTAGAACAACCAACCACAATAGAACAAAAGGAACTCATTTGCCCAGGGGAAAAGCCCAGAAGGCAGGAAGGAATAGGAGAGAAGGACAAATGGAAACAGTAAACACAGAGAGGAAGTGGGAAGAGAGCTATTCATTTTGGGATCGCAAACAATGTCACAAAAAAAAAAAAA
>NW_006921903.1:2188171-2207447 GCF_000298275.1 Orycteropus afer afer | reverse complement strand
CTGCCCTTCAGGTCTGGAATTGAAACAACACCTGTAGCTTCCAGCCAAACAAAAGACAGGCATAGGAGTTGAACATTTACCAGAGGTAGATACACTCCTTGGAGAGAACAATCATGGGAAAAAGGAGGGCTATTTATGCACAGGGAGACAGCTCAAGGGGGCAGGGTTGCATGGAGGATGGACACAGGGAAGAGGTGACAGTTGGGAGGAAGTGGGAGGGGAGCTGTTGCACTGTGGTGAATTGTGGTCACTGTTATGAGACAAAGTGTATGTGAACTGCTGTATGGAAAGTGAATTTGCTCCGTAAATTTTCACTCAAATCACAATAAAAAGTTAAAAAAAAAAAAAAAGAAGAAAAGCCCTATAGTCAAATATCAGCATGTTCACAGTCATACTTTTTATTCAGGAATAGCATTATAATTAATGCTATTGGTTATATATTATTAGTTACACATGTTTTCTCCCTGGAAGTTCAGACACATTGACTCCTTATGTCCTTTTTGGTCACAATAATAGAAGAATGCCTGTTTCACAATGCCACCTGTCATCTGTCAGCCAGTTATATGGTGGTAGCTTGTGTGTTGCTGTCATGTTGGAAACTATGGCACCGGTATTTCAACTACCAGCAGGGTCACCTGGGTGGACATGTTTCAGTGGAGCTCTCAGATTAAGTTGAACTAGAAAGCAAGCCCTGGAAATCTACTTCCGAAATTTCACCAATGAAAATCCTGTAGATCATACCAGAACACTTTCCAATGCAGTGCTGACAGATGAGTCCTCTAGGCTGGAAGACTCTCCGAATACACTGTGACCACAATGAACTCAAGCATACCAAAGATCCTCAAGATAGAGCAGGACGAGGAACATTCTGTTCTCTTGTATGTGGGGTCGCCATACCTCATAGCTGACTTGATGACAACTAACAATGTGACCATGAAGAATCTCATATGATTCCATGTAGTACTTACAGCTTTGGTGTTATGGCAAGTAAGTGTTGGGGACAAGTATGCAGGGATGGCATGGAAGTAGGGATGGGTGTTTGTTGTTCTGCCTTTCTGCACTCTACCACCTGATGCACACCTCTATTAGTTCCAGAGGTTCAGGAGAGGCTACTCTTCCACTCTAGGGATGTAGCAAGTGGCCAGGCCTCACTAGAGAAATCCATGTTCGAAGCTTATTGGGGGTGGACCCCTGGCACAGACCATCAGCACAGTCCCATCTCTTGCTGACTCTGGGACTGCCCAGAGATAAACCACAACCAAAGTTAATGTAGTTAGAAGCCTCAGCTGGGATGGTTGCTTGATCATCCCTCCTCTTCACTTTCCCTCACCCTGGTTCTTTCCAAAACGGCAGTGACCTTCAATGCGATGGACTGATACAATGGCCACAACAATAGATTCAAGTAGACCAATGATCATGAAGATGAAACAGCACTGGGCAACATTGGTTCTTTTAGCCATAAGGTCTCTACCAATTGGAGCCCATTAGGCAGCAAAGTAACAACAGTAATAGGTGACACTAGGCTGAAGGAAATAAAGCTCCCCAAACCAAGGAAGTCTGGGTGATGTCACAGGACATGTTACAGGACAGATGGGCAGACTGATGCCAGAAAGGATCTTCCACCTTCAGTGTGAAGGCTGGGCCTCCTGAGAGGAGACCTGGTGCTGGGTGCTAAGAGATGGTGCAATGTGGAGGAAAGCTGTAGCTTGTGGAGGAGGAGGCCAGGATGGGATGGATCTCAATTTGGGGATCTTCTCCACACCATACACTAAATCTTCACAGTTCAGTTTAAGTGTGCCCTTGGGAGGGCCACAGGAGACACAAAATGGAGAGAGAATCAGAATGCCTTAGAGAGCAGTGGCCTGGCCAGGGAAAAACACCAAATGGCTGACTCCATGGTAACATCAGTTGGAACCCATTCACTAGTACAAAAACAATGCCCTCCATCATAAGATTAGACTTGCTTTTCCCTGGGTCCTTTGCATGCATCCTTGAATGTAAATGCTAAGCATGTAAACCTCCACCCTACATGGCAGTGCACAGAACACCGCCCAGGTGACTGGCCCATTGCTGTCTATGGAGACAATCTTGGCACCAACCTCTGTCTATAAGTTCCCTATAAAAGCTAGATCTGATCAAACTGGCATTTTCTGCCTCCTTTTTCAGGGTCCAACCTGAGCCCTTTGAAGATACTTGTGGTTCTACTGCTCTTATACTAACCTCAGGGTGAACAGACAACAAATTTATCCTCTAGTGGTTATTGCTACTACATTTATTGGTTTTTTCAGTTATAGATATTCATTATAACTAATTTAGAAAGCATGTGGTTGTTAGGTGCTGCCAAGCCAGTTCTGAGTCATCGCGACCTCATGTATAGAAGAAAGAAACATTGCCTGGTCCTGTGCTATGCTCACAGCCATGGCCGTATTTCAGCCTATGGTTGCAGCCACTGTGCCAACCCATCTCAGGGAGGATCTTCCTCTTTTTCACTGACTCTCTCCTTTACCAAGCATGATGTCCCTCTCCAGGTTCTAGTCACTCCAGATAATCCATCCAAAGCACATGAGACAAAGTCTCACCATCCTCACTTCTAAGCAGAGTTCTGGCTTCACTTCTTCCAAGACAGATGTGTTCATTCTTCTGGCAGCCCACAGTCTATTCACCATTCTTCACCAACACCGTAATTCAAATGCACCAGTTCATCTTGATCCTTCCTTATTCGTTGTCCAGCTCTGACACACTTATGAGGCAACGGAAAATACCACAGCTTGGGTCAGGTGCACCTTCATCCTCAAAGTGACCTCTTTGCTTTTTAACACTTTAAAGAGTTAAACTGACTTACCCATCAGATGGTCATCCTGTGGTAGCTTGCTAGTTGTTATGGTGCTGGAAACTATGCCAGTAGTATTTCAAGGAACCTATACCTTGACCAGGAGGCTGTCATTCAAATGGAACAAGGGGACACTACATGGTTTAAAATCAAGAAGGGAGTATGTCAGGGCTGTATCCTTTCCCCACACTTATACAATCTATATGCTGAGCAAATAATCTGAGAAGCTGGACTATATGAAGAAAAATGTGGCATCAGGATTAGAACAAGAATCATTAACAACCTGAGATATGCAGACAATACAACTTTGCTTGCTGAAAGTGAGGATGACTTGAGGCACTTACTGATGAAGGTTGAAGAACACAGTCTGCAGTATGGATTACGTCTCAATATAAAGAAAACAAAAATCCTCACAACTGGACCAATGAGCAGCATCACAATAAATGGAGAGAAGATTGAGGTTGTCAAGGAATTCACGTTGCTTGGTTTTACAATCGATGCCAATGGAAGCAGCAGTCAGGACATTAGACAACATGTAGCATTGGGAAAGTCAACCACAAAGGAACTGTTTCAAGTGCTGAGGAGCAAGGATATCTCCTTGAGGACTAAGGTGCACCTGACACAAGCCATGATATTTCCAATCGCCTCATATGCATGTGAGAGCTGGACAATGAATAAGGAAGACTGAAGAAGAGTTGATGCTTTTGAGTTGTCGTGCTGGGAAACAATGCTGAAAGTACCAAGGACTGCTAAAAGAACTAACAGATCTGTCCTGGAGGAAGTTCACCCGAAATGCTCCTTGGAAGCGAGAATGGCCAGACTTTGTCTCCCCTATTTTGGTCATGTTCTCAGAAGGGACCATTCTTTGGAGAAGGATGTCATGCTTGGTAGGGTGGAGGGTCGACGAAGGAGGGGGAGGCCTTCAACGAGATGGATTGACACGGTGGCTGTGATGATGAGCTCAAGTATAGCAGGGATCATGGAGCTGGTGTGGTATCGGGCAGTGTTTTGTTCTGCTGTGCATGGGGTCGCTATGAGTCGGAAACGACTCGATGGCACCTAACAACAACAACAGCAAAGTATTTCAAATACCAGCAGGGTCACCCAACGTGGTTGGAAAGTAGAAATTTGTGTGACATTCATGGGGTTTTACAGCCTGTACATCTCCACTGTACAGGAAGACTCCTGCCTACACGGGCCTTTCCCACCAAGTCAGCCCTGAGTCCCTCACTGCACTTAATGCCAAAACTACTAATTAGCAGGTAATAGCCAGGTGCTCTGACTCTAAACTCCCTTTCACACCACAAAACATCCTTGTTTGGCACTAACGTGTTGTTGGAACATTATATAGGAGAGTCTTCCTTCCCAATTAAAACAAATATACAAAGCTAAGGTCATGTGCACGAATGTAATTATTTTTTGTAATAACACATAATGACCATTAACTTCTCTGGATATAAGAGAAGTTTAAAAGGCATTTATCTAAGAGAAATTAATAAAGGTGTTTATAGACACTCCAACCCTAGAGCCCCGGCATTCTGGAAAAATCCTTGTTCTGGGTCCCGCACCATTACCGTGTTCACCTTGTTCTGGTGGCCAAGGCCCCTCTTAGGCCCTGGACACCTCTGGAGTCTATGAACGGGTGATTTATCAGGTGTCAATAACAAGAAAGCCTCTCCTTTTCAGCCATCCTGTGGCCATAGCAGAATATTTGGGGCTTCAGGGTTACTCCCAGTTTCCAAGAAAGTATTAACACATTGGGGCAACATTATTTGAGGACACAAGCTCTTAACATGCTGAAATAAAGTGACAGAAAAGAATTATCCAACATCTCCTAGATACGGGGCCTATAAATAATCCATCAGATATACATGCCATAGGCATGCTATCTATGGTTTCTTTCGCAAACCATTTCACTACTTCAAGTTCAATGAATTTTAAGGGGTAAATAGAGTTGACAAAACAAAGACTTAGCTTGAAACGATTTCTAAAACCTCCAGAACTTTTAGTGTGTGTAATATGCATTAAAGCATGTCAAAAGTTAAGCCCATAAGTCACAGAACCTCTCTTGGATTCAGATCCCAGTTTCAGAATAAAATGATGAAAGTATAATTACGCAGCCGAATTATGTTGAACACCACAGAGAGTTCCCAGGGATTGGATGGCTTGTCTCTCTCCACCTTGTCCTTAGCCAAGTGGCAGGAAACAGCTGGCCAGAATTTCTGAGTGCCTTTAATGAAGAGAATTCTTCGTTGTTAGGATTTGGTGATTAAATGAAATAAGACTAATATTCCTTTGTGAGTTTCCCAAAGGAAGATTACAACCGACTCTATCCATGCGTCTTTATACCCTACGGTGGGGAGGAAGCGTACTTGGAAAACTAAGCTTCTGATCAATTGAATTGGTCTGCATCAAAGTGCTTTTTTCCCCCTCATATTTTTGAGAATTTTTATTAGTCTCTTCTAAGAACTTTGTCCCATTTTATTTGTTGGAATTTCTTTTCTCAGAAAACAATTCCAGGGATTTGTAAGACAAACAAAGTTGCTCTGCAGTCAGATCCTTGGGAGTCAGCTGGTGAATTACGGTTTGAGCCCAGAGTGCTCCGGGGCAGAAGCAAGGAGTCAGAAGCTACCAGCGGCAGAGGTTTCCCAAAGGCCCAATGAAGGCATGTCCAGGCCTCTCTAGACAAGGGTCTGTCACTTGCCACCTCCTCTCCATGACAAGAAAAGACAGAATAATCAGTCTGGTTATTGATAAAAGCTCAACAATGCTTTTTCTCCTTCAACTAGGAGCCAATCAAAAGGGTCCAGGTTTTTCACATGATTGGTGTTTTCCACTCATCTTCTAGAGATATTTACTAGTTTCATTAATGGGTGGATCTGATCACTGTTACCCTTTTATGAAGGCCGAAGGAGGACATGGAGCCATGAAGTGAGCTGAGAGCAGGGTTAGCTTTGGGCTTGCTGGTTCCAGAGTCCACCCTGATATAAACCAACACCCTCATCAACTATCAAAGAAGCCTGAATAATCCATGTCTCAAGGTCACCACTAGGGGCTTTGACCTTGTCTGTTCACAACCCTTAATAAGCAATGTACTTTATATGTACACATACACACACACACACATACACTGAAACATTACTTCACAAAACACTCCTTTTCTTACCAGAGATATGCTCTATCTACAATATTGTTTTTCACTTAAAGAACACTGTTCATTGACTTTATGTCTCATGATGGGCCACAGGCACAATCTGAAAATAGACCTGAAGTACATGTTCCATCTTGGATCTTCATGAATACATTCCTACAGGTAGTCAGAAGATGTGCCCACCATGTCTTTCCTGATGATGTGCCCAATGTAAGTGAACAGAAATCTCTCCATCCTTGGTACTAATGCACATTCTAGTTGTATTTCTTCTAAGACTGGTTTGTTCACTCTACTGTCTCTCCATATATATTCAATATTCCCACCAGCACCATAATTTAAATGCATCAATGCTTCTGACTTCCTTTATTTTGTTGCCTATCTTTTGCATGCAGAGGAGGCAATAGAAAAGCCCATGGTTTGAGTCAGGCATACCGCAGTCATCAAATTAACATCTTTGCTTTTTAGAATTTATTTATTTATTTATATTTTTTCCTGCAGAAGATTTGCCTGACATATGTGCTTTGAGCTCCTCATTGTTGCTTCCTTGGACATTGATTATTGATCCAGGGAGAATATAATCATTGACAACTTCAATTTCTTAACCATACATGAACAGAGAGAACCTTAAAATTATAAACTTTTAGATCTGTGGTAGTTGTCTTTAAGTGTCAGCTTAGCTAGGC
Source organism: Orycteropus afer afer (assembly GCF_000298275.1). NCBI lineage: Eukaryota > Metazoa > Chordata > Mammalia > Tubulidentata > Orycteropodidae > Orycteropus > Orycteropus afer. The sequence goes on along the minus strand of NW_006921903.1, from coordinate 2,200,783 downwards.
CTGGTTGAATGGCTGGGCAGCTGGTGGTAGTTATTCCCCATGATGAATATGGCAATCAATTCCACAGTAGGATCTACCACAAGCAACTGAGTAGCTGCCTTTGGGATGTGGTCTGCTTCCTGTATATAAGGAGAAGCTTTGAGAATGGTCTCTAGCCTATTGCACGCTTGGACCCGGCATGTAGCCATGTCGTTGCTCAGCAACCTGCTATGCTCTGCCGACCTTGGGACTTACAATGGACTTAATGGCATGCCGTGTCATTTGGTAACATCAGGACTGTGCCTTTTTATTTGTCAACCTTGGGTCTTCTCAGCCTCAGCAGCCAGCAGCTGTCTGAGTGAAGAAGCGTCTCTAGCTTCAGTGGGCCAGCAGCAGGAGACAGAGCTGGACTCCAAGATTGAGGGGATTTCACCCAGCCCCTAGAGCCTGGCACATTGAACTTGGACTTAAAGCTTCTAAATTGTAAGAATAAACTCCTGTTTGTTAAGGCCATCCCATTTGTGGTATATTTCTTGTCAGCATGAAACTGGGGAATGAGAACAAGATCCAAGGAGGCTTATACTGATCTTACTCAACTCTTGTTTTATAGATTAAAAGACAAACATTATGGGCTAAATGGCCCCATCCACTGTCTGGTACACAGTGAGAGTGCAATTATGAGTGTTGAATGAGTGAGTGTAACAACTTAGCAAGGCCACATCATAGACAGATGGCAGACACTGGAGTCTACCCCAGACTCTTGTCCAGATTATGTGGGTGGAAAGGGCTGTATTAGTAGCACGAGGGTTCAAAATCAACTCTCACCTTCACCCAGGAAGGGAAGACTGCTCACCTATCACCAAAAGCCCTTGAACCCAACTCATCGTTCCTCCCAACGACCTGCAAATATTACTTCTTGGTCTCCCAGATCTCTAAGTTGACAGTTAAGATGTGGGTTGTGACTACAGATAATCATTGAGTCAGTTGTAAACTCAAATAAAAATCAAACATACAAAGCTAATCTTGTCAACACCATATTCTAATTTATCATGAGATGAGATTGGGGGAAGAAGAAATAGGATGTGTTTTATTAAAATGCACATTCAAGACATGGCATCCCTAAGACCAGCCATGCAAATGATATAAAAGGAGTAGAAACCCACAGGTGGTCCTTCAGCTGACTTCTCACACCTGAGTCTGGCTGGGAAATATTTTCATTTGTGAAAACCAAGGTCATTTTAGTCACTAGTCAAGTAGTTGTGAGAAATTATTAATAGAAATTTTGAACAATACTGCTGAAACAGAATCATGATCTATATTCCTATGACAAGCAGAATTTTAAGGATTCTGAGAGGCTTGGGATAACAATAGCTGGTTTTTCTCATACAAATGGAGCACCTGTCAGCTTTTCCAATGAAAGATTTTCACATTAAGCATACTAAACTCTTCCTTACCTCACCACCATCATCCTGCTATCCCAGGAAAGGTATTTTAAACACCTTTCAAGATATTTCATTACCCTCCGAGTGCAGTAGAAATTGTCCACGTGTGAAGCCCGTGTTCCTCTGGCATAACTCAAAATGAGCTCCCCTTTGAGAGATGGTAAGCCATCACCATAATTGCTTCTGACTTTTGTCTTCAAAAGCACATCATGAAAATGCTGCAAACTGAAAGCAAAAGTGATTGCTTTCATGGAAATAAAGGAAAAGTCAAGGTTTCAGTCCAGGGTGCACAGTGCAGAATGCAACTCTGGGTACTCACATGGACCGCGTTCAGAGAACGTCCTCAGAGTTGAGCATTAGGGCTTTTCCCAGCTCTGTGAGAGCAGTGTGTGACTTTAGGCAAATCACTCTCTCTCTCTGGGATATGGTTTCTGGGATGCATGAGTAACCCTCCATGCTATCTTCCCTTATCCCAGGCTGTAGGTGCATTAATGAATTAATGTGTAAAGTCCACCAGTCACCTGTCAGTTTCTCACATGCTGCTGTGATGCAGGGAGCTATGCCACAATAATGCAACAGCAGGGTCACCCATGGTGGACAGGTTTCGGTGAAGTCTTCAGACTGAGATTTACTAGGAGGAAACACCTAGTGATCTATTTCCAACAATTAGCCAATGAAAATCTCATATGCTGCAAGAGAACATGGTCACTTGCTTTGGACATGTCATCAAAAGGGATCAATTGCTAACAAAAAGGCAAACCAAACTCACTGCTGTCGAGTTGGATCTGACTCATAGTGACCCTTCCTTGGGTTTCCAAGGTGGTATCTGTACAGAAGTAGATTGCCCAATCTTCCTTCCAAGGAGTGGCTGGTGGGTTTGAACCACCAGCCTTCTGGTGAGCCGTCAAATGCCTTAGGCACTACACCACCAGAGCTCTTATCAGTTGCTAGATGGGGACAACATGGTGAGTGAAGTAGAGGTTTAGAGAGCAAGGGTGAGGCAGGCTCTTGGTGAGAATGACTGGCACAGAAGCACAACAATGGATTCAAACTTGTTGATGATGAGAAGGATGGTTAGGACCACGCAACTCTTTATCATGTTATACATCTCATGAGTTGGAGTCAGTTGGTTGACAGCTATCTCCCTACTTATTTCTAAAGTGCTTTGAGCTATTGGGACAGGGTCTCGGGGTTTAGCAATCATGTCTATCCTCTCACAGACCGAAAACACATGAAGGAGAGACAAGCACATATGATTCTCATGTGATTCTGGCTAAATACAATATGTGATCAGTGTTGCTTCAAGTTCCAAATCCTTACTGCTTTATGACCTCCCCTGAGGCCATGATTCCCCTGGATTCAGCACACACCTGTTAAAAAACAGCAGCACAGAAGCTCAATGGCCACTTTGAGTAAAAACAATGTAGTGGGACAAAAATAAAACTCATTTAAAAATAAAGACCAGCCTTACTGGTCTGATAGAGACTGGTGATACCTCTGAGACTACGGCCCCGAGTCACCATTTGGGCCTGAAATTGAACTCATTCCCATAGCTTAACTCTCAGCCAAACAGATGGATAGTCCTACAGGCTGAATACGTAGCCCAGGACAATGTACTCCTTAGAACAATGTGCTGCTGTAACAGAAATACCACAAATGGGATGGCTTTAACAAACAGGACTTTATTCTCTTATTAAAGTTTGGAGGCTTTAAGTCCAAGTTCAAAGTGCCAGACTCTAGGAGCTGAGTAAATGCCCCTCAACCTTGGGCTTCAGCTCTGCCTCCTACTCCCAGCCCACTGAAGCTGGAGACTTTTCTTCACTCAGAAAGCTGCTGGCTGCTGAGACTGACAAACCGAAGATCAACAAGTGAAAAGGCACAGTCCCAATGTTACCAAACAGGACAACAAGCCATTGATTCAAGTCCATTGAAAGTCTCAAGATCAGCAGAGCATGGCAGGGTGTTGAATGAAGACTTGGCTACATGCAGAGTTCAAGCATGCCATAAGCTAGAACCCATTCCCAAAGCCACTTCTTATATATGGGAAGCAGCCCACGTCCCCAAAGCAGCTACAGTGCTCCAGTAGGTACCACCATGGAGTTAATTACCAATCTTCCACCATGAGGAATAACTACATTCAGCTGCCCAGCCACTCAACCAGGCCCAGCCTAGTTGACACACAAAATTAACTACCACACAATCTACCATGGGAGATCCGAGGGGCAGCATTTGCACAGAGAAAAATGTAGGGTGGCAGGAAGGCATAGGTAAGAAGGACACAGGGAAATGGTGACCACAGGAAGTAGGAGGAGAACTGTTACACTGTAGGGAATGTAAACTGTGTCCCAAAACAAAATGTACATGAGCTGTTGAATGTAAAACAAATCTGCTTTGTAAAATTTTACCCCGATCAAAATAAAAAGTTAGGGGGAAAAAAAACAGACAGTGTACTTCTGTATTTTTGTTTTATCAGAAAAAGTCGTAGATCAATGGAGGCCATATTGGCTCTCTTGTCAATGTTATAAAATCTGAATGCCACGCCTCCTTCCTTCCGGCGGCATGGGGTTGCATCTCTTGTTTGTTACTTTGTTTTGATTTCCTTTTTGAAAACTGAATCACATATACACTGTGTATACAACATATATGTACAGTCTAGAAGGTTTATGAGTCACTCTAAGTTTTCCTTTTAATAAAAAATTATGTGACAGAGTTAATAATGTTAATTAAATAAATAATATATTTAATGAAGCTTAATAACAGTATAAGGAGCCTGGGTGGGATAAGTGGTTGTGACCTGCTGCTAACCTACAAGTTGGCAGTTAGAACCACCTGGCTGTCCCACAGAAGAAAGGCCTGGCCATCTGCTTCCATTAAAATTATAGCAAGAAAAAGCCTGTGGAACACTTCTGCTCTGTGGCACATGGGGCCATCCTGAGGTGGGGACAGACTTGATGGCAGGTAACTCCACCAACAATAAAGCCATTCTGAGCCATCTGTGCTTCACGTGTGCTCTATGTGAAAGGGAACTTCTGCTAAAGGAATTACAAGGAGCTCTGGTAATGTAGTGCCTAAGGCCCTTGACTGCTAACCAGAAAGCTGGCGGTTCAAACTCACCAGCCACTCCTTGGAAGAAAGGCTGGGCAATCTACTTCCATAGTGATACTGCCTCGGAAACCCAAGAAGGGGTCATTATGAGTCCCATCCAACTCAACAGCAGTGAGTTTGGTTTTGATTTTTGTCCTGGTATAAGGAGCTCTGGTGGCGCAGTGCCTAAGGCATTTGACTGCTAACTAGAAGTTTGGCAGTTCAAACCCAACAGCCACTCTGCAGAAGGAAGACTGGACAATCTACTTCCATAAAGATTTACCACGTTGGAAACCCAACGGGGGTCTATATGAGTCAGAATCAACTCGATGGCAGTAGGTTTGGTTTTGGTTCTTGTCCTGGTACAGACAGTAAACCTGTCAGCTGTTAACTGAAAGGCTGGAGGGTCAAGGTTTCCCAGAGGTGCACCGGAAGAAAGATCTGGTGATGTGTCTCTGAAAGTTCAGACACTGAAAACACTCTCAAGCACACTTCTCTGGTACACACGGAGTCGCTTCTATGGCACCTGGTTCACTGGTTAATAGGTGCCCATTTAAAACATGACGTTCCCAGTGTTCCATCTAACAATTTTCCTTCCAAGTGTACACTGGGCCAGCACCATGCTAACAGTGGGGAACGGAGCCTGGTAAAGGGCAGCTCCTTCCATTGGGGCACCCATAGCCCAGTAGAAACACCTGCTGTACCATCGTCAGATTGCCATGCAGGATGCTCAGTGGCTGAGAGAGTGCCAGGTAGCACTGCCACAACCAGACATCTGGCTGTGTGATGCCCCACAGCTGGCAGTGAGCAGGCAGCGAGAGGGGGACAGGAGACCACTCTGAGGAAGCGCACACTCACAGCCTCTCGTAGCTCTGCCAGAAACAATGTGCTTGTTTGTCCTCAACCAGTGTCATCACTGTGCACTCTTAATTGGAGACATATTCACTGCTCCCGAGAAGAGCGATGTGTGTTCGCTACAACCAGGCACTCGGACACATATCACTCAGCTCCAGGTCGATTTGAAAGAAGCAGGTTAATGAAAAGGCAGCTGTAAGTGCTATTTACGCTCCACACAACTGGTGCTAGACAGGATACTCCAAATTGCTGATTGGCAGTGATTGACAATTTCCAAATACTCCAACTTGATATATCTTGCTTAAGGGTAGTTAATCCTGATGAGATAACACAGGTTTCCTGCTCCACAACGTGATGATGCAAGCAGGTGAGGCATGTCTCTGAGGGTGACGAGGCTCTGTGTGCAATTGCAGGTGCACTGTGTTCTTCTGTAGGGATTTAGTACACAATCAAGAGATGAAGACATGGTCCATGGATCATTTTTCAGATTTAAGCACTTCCACTACTGATATTTGAGTTGTAAAGCTCAGCAGAAAAGGGGACAGGAAGAGCAAGAAATGGGCTATGTTTATGTAGGTTATTCCTTCAGTCAAGTTCAAGTACAGAGTCTGGATGTGGTTTCATTGAGAGGGAGTCAGCTAGAAGTCAACAATGTACCCAATAGAAAAGAACAAATTCAAGGGAATGTTTACGAAAGCCACAGCTACGCATTTTCTCTCCCTTTCAGACATTCTCAACTCCCAGAAATTTAAATTCCAGAGATAACAAAGATTTTCTTTTCCTTTCTTTTTTTTTTTTTGTTTTTTGTTTTTTTGTTTTCCTTTTATTTATTGATTTCAGTTTATAAACTGAGAAAGAAAAAATTTCAGGAAAGAAGCTTGGGGCTTGGATTTTGGCTTTAAATTTGAGCAACATGAAAGCAAGTGGGGCTTGTTCCAGTCCCCATTTTCTGAGTGTGCTCTGTCCCCCCTAAGCTAATGTGTGCCTCTTGGCACTCCTGGTGGACAACAGAGGGGTGGCAGCCCATTGTGGCCTGAGAGCTGAGCTGAGAAGCCCTCCACCACTGTCCTTATTGCTTTTCTGCAAGGCAACCATTCTGAACTGTACTTTCTTATTTTATTTTTTCATACACCGAAGCCCTTTTTTGTGAACTTGCCCGTGAGTAATTTAAGGAAAGCGACTGACTGTGGCACTCTGCTTAAGTTAAGAGGGCCTTCTGCCATTCCCCATATGTGGATGGAAATCCTGTATTGTATGCACAATTCCACCTGCTTTGTCCATTTCATGCTGTGTGTAGCAGCTCTGGTGGTACAGTGGATAAAGCATATGGCTGCTAACCAGAAAGCCAGTGGTTCTAACCCACCAGCCGCACCGTGGAAGAAAGATGGGGGCAATCTACTTCCCTAATGATTTACTTCCTCAGAAACTCCAATGGGCATTCTATGAGTTGCAATTGACTTGATGGCAGGGAGATTGGTTTGGTTTGATATGTAAACAAAGATCACAATCCTCATGGGTGTTTATGGAGATGGTTCCCATTGATGACCAGGGAGGCTTAGGAAATACATCTTCTCCTTGCCAGTTAGGCGGGGTCCCTACCTGTTGTCTTAGTTCATCCATAGGGTACATTTGCCCAAAGGCCAACTAGCAGGCAGGACAGCTGAGGACAGGGGCCATTGAGGGTAGGGAGCTCAAGGAAGAAGAAAGTAGCCAGGAGAGGAAAATTTGGGTGAAGACCTAGCCATGCCACTTAGAAAGCATGGATCTTTGCCCTGCCTATGACATAATCCAGGTCAAATTCCTTACCTTGGGTGAATTTGGGCCAGTCCCAAACCTCTGGTTCCTGTCTTGTGCAATGGAGACAACAGTGGGAACTACTGGCAGCATTGCCATATGATTAAGTGAAAGCCCATTGCAGGCATGCCATCAGCACCATGAATGCCAGTAGTCACTGCCTTTATAGTCAGCTGTGTGGCCTTCAACAACTCACTGTGACACCTAGAGCTTTGGTGACCTCCTGATGACTTGAGAAGAAATGACATCAACCCAGAATGGTCAATGTGACGTTCATGACTTTTAAATGAGATATTTAAATACACATAAAGGTTCTGTGTGAATAATCCACTACTAGGGAGCTCTGGTAGCATAGTGGCTAAGTCACTTGCCTGCTAACCAGACGGCTGGCGGTTCAAACCCACCAGCCACTCCTCGGAAGGAAGGTTGGGCAATCCTACTTCCGTAGTGATACTGCCTCGGAAACCCAAGGAGGGGTCGCTATGAGTCGGGGCCGACTCGATGGCACATAACAACAACAACAACAGAGCTTAGCTAATCCCGCCAGAACGCATGCCAACAGGAGCTCTGGAGCAATCCTGTTGGGAAGCAGTTGGAGCTGAAGGCCACTGCCCAGTGCCAGCTACATGAGACACGCGACTTCTCTCTCAAACACCACAGCTCATGCATCCCTGGTCTCAGGCAGACTGCTGCGATTCCCTGGGCGTTAGACATTAACCATGGGACCCTGGTGGCACAGTGCTTCAGAGCCTCGCTGGAAACTGAAAAGCTGAGGCTTGAACTCACCAGTGGCTCCATGGGAGAAAAGATCTGATGATCTGCTCCCATAAAATTAACAGCCTCGGGACCCTAGGGGCAGTTCTGCTCTGTCACATAGAGTTGCTGCGTATTGGAATTGACTTGACGGCACACAGCAACAACAGACATTAGCCATAAAAGACATGTATGTTTTTAATTAGTGGACTTATTTGAGGTGACAGAAACAATGACATAATTGCGGAATGGTGGGGCCCACCATGGTGATGTGACCCAACATGGCTGAATGAAAATTCCCAACTGACTGGCAGCTGTCAAGCAAGTCAGCCTCTTCTCAGAGACCCACCCACTGCTGTAGACTCCAACTCACATTTCCCTTGAAGGTAGAATAGAACCGTCACTCCATAGGGTTTCCAACGCTGTCATCTTTACAGAAGCGAAGCGCAAACCAAACTCACTGTCATGGAGTCAGTACCAACTCACAACACCCCTAAAGGACAGAAGAGAACTGCCCCAGAGGGTCTCCAAGGCTGTCAATATTTACAGAACCAAAGCCCAAACCAAACCCACTGCCATGGAGTCAGTTCCAACTCACAGCACCCCTAGAAAAGAGAAGGAACCACAGGGTCTCCAAGGCTGTCATCTTTGCAGAAGCAGATTGTCGGGTCTTTTCTCTCATGGAGTGGCTGGTGGGTTCAAACTGTTCACCTTTTGGTCAGCCTCCGAGCACTTAACAACTGTGCCACCATAGCTCCTTCCTCTCGGAGGCTCTACCTGCTAGCCCCAGCTAAGTCAGAGGCCTGAGGCCAGCCATTCATTGAAGCACCACTTAATTCCCTAGTAATTAAGCCGGTCCATCCTTGCCGTCCTTCCTACAGCCCCATCCTTACCACCTAAGCTAAAATAAACCAACAACCCGGTTGCCAAAGAATCGTTTCCACGTCGTGGCGACCCTACATGTTACGGGGTAGAACTGCTAACTGCCACTCCCAGTTTTCTTAGCTGTGATCTTATGGGGCAGACTACCAGACCTTTCTTCTCCAAGCAGAGCTGAATGGGTTTGAACTGCCAATCTTTATTTAGATTAGTAGCTGAGAGCAATCTGGGTCACCCAGGAACCTTATAACTATAACTCTTCCCACTCCACCTCCCCCCAACACACACACACACACACACACACACACGATTTGCTCAAAAACCAAAGAATAAACACAAGTACAGCAATGTGTACCTTTTTGGGCTCTCATAACGTTACTTGAGTTTTGATGTAAACCATGTCTGTAGCCACTAATTAAACAAATAAAATATTAAGCTGAGAGGAAAACTTTCCAAAGAATTTGTCTACATAACTTCTCATCAAGGCAGTTCATTAAAATGAAGAGCAGTTACTCTTACTAGAAATCTGGTTTGAATGCCAGGAATGTCTTTGTCGTCACTGAGTCTCCTGTCCAATCAAAGTGTCTATGTGCTTACGGGCGTCAGAAACCGGACAGTCTTTCAAGAGAAGTTAATTTGTGCCTGCACACAGACGCACACACACACACACACACACAGCTCCTTGAAGGGTTACATCTTTAACCATTTACATAGTGTGTTTATACGTGGAATCATGAAATTAATTGATGCCATTGCTAAAAAGCCATCACTTACTCCATGGAAGTTAAAAGCTCCTAAATCCAGGGAAGTAATAATTAATGTGTTACTCCAATTCCCGTCCCCACTACAGCACTGTGCTCCAAGTACGTCTTATGGAGATTTTACTACAAGAAGTCTCAGGAAAGAAAACCTGCCTTTGCTCATTTTCTCTGCAGAGTGGAGAGGAGGGGGCATGAAGCATTATAATAGCCAGCTAATTAGTTGGGAGAAGCTGTTGGCCAGTGGCTGGGCTGGGACTCGAACCCTCGCTGTGATTTCTCTTCTGCTACTGCTTCCTAATCACTCCCTTCCTATGTTTCTCACCTCACAAATATTTTAACCACTTTATGGAGTTTCAAGGCATCATTACCATTTAACAAGGATGCTAGAAGAATTCTGTTTTAGATGTCTAATAGGCTGCATCTAACGTCAACAGCTCTAAGAAAACATTTGCTACAGTTTCACTTGAAGACTGTCCAAACGAGTTTAAGAGCTTGTACAGGTTTATTCAGAAGCAAAGGGGGGGGGCGGTGCGGGTAGGCAAGCTGAGAACATCACTCTGAGCTTCTAGACTGGGACGAATACAATGAGTATTCCCTGTTACACATGTGACCTGCTTCTCCAGCTCAAACACCAGGGTCAACTTTCTAGGAAAGGCAGCGGCACCGGAGCCCTCGCCCAGGGACCCTGCAGCTAGGTGGCTATCCACATGGGGCCTGCAGCCACCTGTCTACACAGCCCCCTGCAGCCGGCCGCCTACACGGAGCTCTGGCACAAAGGGACATTTTCAAAGGATAACTAATTAGCTCATCTAGAGCAAGCGAGGAAAGATGAGGGAACTTAGGCAGCTGGTGAGACTGAGGTCTCCAGCATGAGGGCGAGAGGCTTGGGATTCATTCTGCAGATAGGAGGGTGCCATGGTGACAGTGTGATCATGTGAGTGTTTGGTCCATGCTTGGCTTTAGGAAGTCTGCTCTGGAGCTTGTGTTTGGGATCATTTGGAGGAGGGGGCTAGGGGAGGACTTTGAGGCCCAGAACAGATGTAGAGGATGCTTCGGTGGGTCAGATGGGAGAGCGGGGCCAAAGGACGGACAGTGTTGTTGTTGTTATGTGCCGTCGAGTGGGCCCAGACTCATAGCGACCCCTCCTTGGGTTTCCGAGGCAGTATCACTATGGAAGTAGATTGCCCAACCTTCCTTCCGAGGAGTGGCTTGTGGGTTTGAACCGCCAGCCTTCTGCTTAGCAGTCAAGTGCTTGAGGCACTTTGCTACCAGAGCTCCTGTGGAAGGACAGTACCAGGGGGAAGGGAGAGAACCTGTACATCGTGAGAGTACGGGTTTGAGGAGCAAGCCGAAGGAGAAACCAAACATTGAAAGGACCATTGGGACTTTGTGCTTAATGACAAGGCTCCTACTTCTTATGATCTTGCCATAGGGTGTTTCTGATTGGAGCAAATTTCACAACACACCTTTGATTCCATCCATGAAAATTCACTACTTAAGTTGGATGAATTCTGCCTCAAATTCTCCCTTCCACACTCCTGAGCTCCAGGAAATGTATCAAGAAAAGTATCCATTTGACAGGGCACTTTTGAAAAATGTGTCTCCACAATATTAGGGCCACCAGCTTTAGCAAATAAAATTATCAGGTCCCCACTTAAAGTGAATTTTAGGTAAGCCACAAATATATTTTTCAGATTAAACATATCCCAAACATGGCATAGGACACACTAATACTACAGTAATTTCCAGTTTTTATGTAAAATTCAAACTTAATCAGGTGCCCTACATTTTATCTGGCAATTGAGATAGGTAATAGATAGATAGATAGACAGAGATAATCATGTGTATATATAGATGTTTATATATGTGTGTGTGTGTATGTATGTGTATTCCCTCCCATTGAGTGGATTCTGATGCCTGAGTTTTCAGTGATTAATGTATTGGAAGTAGATCACCCACTCTCTCCTCTGAGACACCTCTGGAGGAACTGAAACCTTCAACCTTTTGACTCACAGCTAAGCTCTAAACCATCTGCACCACCTGGGACTCTAGATGGCATAGGGCCTAAGGCACTTGACTACTAACCAGAAGGCTGGTAGTTCAAATCCACCAGCCACTCCTTGGAAGGAAGATTGGGCAATCTACTTCGGTAGAGATACCGCCTCAGAAACCCAAGGAGGGGTGGCTATGAATCGGATCTGTCCCGATGGCAGTGAGGTTTTTTTTTTTTTTTTCTTCCTTCCGTTTGGGACTCTAGATATAAAACCTTATGAATAGCAGGGAAACACTAATGTGTTACTAGATATAAATACAGATATAGACATGGTTTTATTTATTATTTCTCTTGCTTTGCAATGTCTCGGAGGACAACAAGAAAGCCACCTCTTTTTTCTGTATGAAACAAACACATAGCATGCACATGAGCTAACACTGAATCTTGTCCATGACGAATGCAGGAAGGGTGGGAACAGGATCCACTTTGCCTGTGTGGGTTAGAGGGGTAGCAAAGCCCTGGGAATCACCCGGTCCTTGGTGAACTGCTGGCAAGGTGCTCGTGGGTAACTAATGGTTGAGATTTGGACTTGGACCACAGATGCACTGACTGTCGAAAATGATGCCTCGGAGCCCAGATGTCCTCATCTGGAAGAAGAGGGCTGGGAAATGGGGCTGCTGACCTCCATGAGAAGACATCTACTCCAAGCCCTGCTCCTCCACACCCTCCATTAGAGTTCCGCTGGGGTCTCTGTGTGCTGCCTCCTCCTTCCCTTCACCAAGCAACAGCCCCGGGGGGGGGGGGCAGTCTGCTGTCACCTCATGCAGATGAGCCCTGGTCACGTGGGTCACCACTGCATTTCAAACCCAGCATCTTCTAACCTACAGTCCTTCCAGAACCTGCCTCCCTCTGCCAGGACTGCTCAGGAGATCTTTTCTGTGTAACACATTAAATTTTAATTAAAAAAAAAAAAAAAAACTTTATTTTTAAAACTTTTTATTTACCTCATCTTACGAGCACTTTCCACAATCTCAATGCTCTTGAATTTAATTAGATATGATGGGGTAAATAA
>NW_006921903.1:2183703-2188071 GCF_000298275.1 Orycteropus afer afer | reverse complement strand
ATACTGGAAGAAGCATTCTTTGGAAAACACACACACACACACAAAGTATTTTTATTACTTACATTTACTGTACAGTCTTAGGTGAAAATATATTTAAATATTTCACACTTTGAATGCAATGGTTTGTTACGTTTTTACATCACGATTGTCCACAATTTGTTTCACCAATTATGTGCAAACTTCGATCATTACAAGTCGTGATTCTGCAGGAAAGAAAGCAAAAAGGGAAAAAAAAATCCAGGGAATAAGTATATAAATGATGAATCATGAAGTCTTTACTGCATTACCAACTGCAGGATTGCCACCAACTGGGAAAGACCACCCAGCCAAGCATAGTCCTCATTCCCTTCAATTTCTTTGCTACTTTAATGACTTCCCAGGATATACAAATCGGGCTTTCCATCTATTTTGTAATTTTGTCATCTGAAATGATAGTCCTAAAGTCCGGGGATAAGGCATATTGTATTGAGCAGTTCTGAGCCTGATTTACTAATTCTAAGGAGCCAGCCTTGCTGCTCCTGTTGCCCTGAGGCCTTGTATATGCTCCAGCATGTCTGCAGAGGCCACTCCCAGTCCTCAGGCCCTGAGGGTGGACCGTGAGGGGACCCAGAAGCCATGCTCTTTCCTGCCCCACCTGACACTGCAAGTCTCTCTGTCATTCACAACAGGCCTTCTGGGGAATTCCTGGTCATTTTAGTGACCACATGAGCATAAGCTGAAGTGAGGGTAATAATGCGTCTGCCGACTTGAGCAATATTTTTCTAGCTGAGTTCAGAGAGCCTGCCGAGCCTAGGGGACAGCACAGCCCTGGGTTGACAGAAGTGGCCTGGCAAGAGGGAACAGAGGACAAGTGATACCCGGGAGTAGTTGACTGGACCCACTGGCCTAACTCGGACACAGGGGAGGCGGAAGGTGCAAGGGCTCCAGCCAACCCAACATGAAGCCTCCTTGCACACCAGAGCTGGGTGGAGGAGCAGGTTTTGGTGAGGAGGTCACTTGGAGGGTCACACAGAGACTTAAACACCACCCTCCCCATGACCTCCGTCATGGGCCCTCTTGTCTGCCTACTCCTCTCACCAGCAGCACCTCTCTCCCAAAGTGTGTACACAGCTTGACTGTAGGACAAGTCCAGAGACAGGGGAGTGACCTGGCCTAGGAGGCCAGCCAGCATATATATAGGGGCTCACTTCCATTCTCAAGTGGGACACAGCTCTGCCAACAGGCCCACCTGCTTGTAACCAGTGAGTGCCTGCCCCCAACCATCCTGCCCCCACTGCTGGTCTTTCTTGTATGAAGTGCTTCGAAGAGCAGGAAAATCTCCCTCCCTCTCTCTGAGCCTTGCAAACATGGGGTTTAAGATCACCATCAGTCCCTTGCCCACGTGCTATGACAGAGGGACTTGCACGTGAATGACAGAGGGACGTGCAGTGTCAGGTGGGGCAAGTTTCTTACCAGTGGCCTTTGCTGACCCCCAAGGAACCACCAGACCAAGAGGGCACTGGCCCTGAGACATGCACCTACCCCTTGCTCAGCTACTTCCTGCCCGCTTGTCTTTCCTCCTCCAGCCAGGTCTTGTGTTGGGAGCACGGGGAGGGTCAGGTGGGCAGGGGGATATGTGACTAGCTTCTCCACACAGCCCACAGAAGTAGAAAGTTCTCTGCAGTACACATCATTTGAGGTCCTGCATCTCTGGCAGGGTCTGCTTCATAGCCTTTCAAAGTGTAGCCCTAACGGGGCCTCTTCCAGAAAGCAGCACAGCTCCGCAGAAATTTAAAACAAACTTCCTTTCCTCTGGGGTTGGGCTCGACCCTCTCCCACCACTCCTGGGGAGAAAGACCTCCTGGAGGAAGCCAGTCCGCCCACCATGGGGCCTTTCAGCAACTCTTGTTTTTATCCAGGTCCATTACCAGGAAGGGTGTGTAGCATATAATCATTACAAAACAAATTGTTTGTTCATGACTTGAGAGCCTGGGAGAGTTAGCTGTGGGCCAGCCCTCGGCCTCTATTTAAATAAACGGACCACGTCATCCTCTGTAAGCGGTGGGGGAGGGCTGCTCTGCTCTTGCCTGGGCGCTGGCCTCCTGGCCTCCAGGTCTCTTGGCCTCCAGGCCTCTGGCTTCTATGCTGGTCCCAGGTGGCCCGTCCATCTCTCCTTCCAGACTGTGAGGATGTCCAGCTCTGAGTTACCCCGGGGCCTCGGATGGCTGAGAGGATTGGGGTACCCCAATATCACTCACCAGGTGCTGACCCTGAAGGATACAAAGTCCACTACTGCTAGGGATCGGGCCTTCACCTGCCCCCCCCCCGCACCTCGTGTCAGTGCCTCAGTCGAAGCTTCGGGGCGCTGGGTTAGTTATGCGCCCCAAGGGACCCTCTGCCCGAAGGCTGGAGGTCAGGGGAGGTTGTCCTTGAGGTCTTAGCCGCCGCCTGCACTTCCAGCTCCCAGTACCTGGGCTGAGAGTAGCGGGCAGAGGGAGAAGCCCGGCCTTGGCCACGAACCGGAGAGGAGGTGAGGACAGGGGTGCGGCCTGGAGGCCCCTCCTTACCCCCTACCCGAGCTGACCCGCTGGGCAACGGTAGGATTCTGCCCCAGAAACCCTGTGGCGCTCTGGGCGCCCCGGATCCGGGCCGCGGACTCCGCTGCGTCCCTGCCGGTGGTGTCGCCACCTCCAGGCAGCCTTCCAGCTGGATTCTTAAGAAGGGGAGAGTGTTCATTTCCAACTGACTAAAATTCCTTGGTAGCATAGTGGCTAAGTCACTTGCCTGCTAACCAGACGGCTGGCGGTTCAAACCCACCAGCCACTCTTCGGAAGGAAGGTTGGGCAATCCTACTTTTGTAGTGATACTGCCTCGGAAACCCAAGGAGGGGTCGCTATGAGTCGGGGCCGACTCCACGGCACATAACAACAACAACAACAAAGTTCCTTACTGGGGCTTTGTAAACCGTCCCAGGGGTAAGCTCCCCACACTACAGTGAAGAAGTAGCCGCACCGCCGCAGTGGGGGGTGGGGCGAGGTCGCCCTTGGGGCCTTGCCTTCAGTCCCAAGATTGTCCCTGCGACCTGCAGCTGCAGCGAAAGGGGGACCCGCAACGCGAGTCCTGGAGGCGGGCGACGCCGGGCGCGGGGGTCCCAGGCCGCAGTCCTCGCCGCCCAGAAGACCCTTCCGCCTGAGCGCTGCTGTCCGGGTGGGTGGGGACGTTCTCCGTGCCTCTAGGGAATACCGGGTTCCGCTGCGGAGCAAGACAGAAAGGCTGTGGGCCTGAAGGAGCGAGGAAAAGACAAGGGGAGAGGAGAATGGAGAAGCGAGTGGGAAAAGGCAGGAGCGACTGCTGGGGGCTTCAGCCCTCGGGGTGAGGAGGGCTAGGGGACCGAAGGTTGCCCCGTCCCCAGAGGTGGGCCTGGAACGGAAGGAGACACTATCGCTTGGCCCCAGCGCGCCCGCGTCCCCGCGCGCACCAGCCTCCGAGCAGACAACGCTCTGCTGGCGACACTCGAGGCCCTTGCTCCCCGCAGCAGGCTGCGGTGGGGAGAAGATATCTCGGGGCCTAGCGAGTGGCGATCCCGGCTGGACGAGTCAGCCAGGAAGCCAGGAGAGTGGGTCCGAGAGAGGGAACTCGGGGTGGGAGGTGGGCGGGTGCATTCGAAAGCGGGTCCTGCGGGCCCGCAATGAGACCTGGGCTGAGAGAGCCCCGAGTAGGGCCAGCGAAGGAAAAGAAGCAAAAACCGAACACGCTGCAGTGGGGTCGAACCCTACTCAGAGTGACCCCTCCTTGGGTTTCCGAGACGGTATCAGGAGGGAAGAAAAAAGGCCTCCTCTGGGGTCCCTGCAACTCAAGAGTCCCAGTGGGGCCGGTCCGTGGTCGCTTGTCCCCAGGCGCCTGGCTGAGTCTTTGCCTCCCGATGTTGGGAAGGGCGAAGACGCAGGGAGTCCTGGGAGAGCCCTCAGGCAATCTTCCTCCGGGGCATGGGGTCCAGCGTGGCTTGGGGACCTTCAGCAGGCAGCTGGACCTTGGGGCTGCCTTCGGGGGCCCACGTGCTGCCAGAGGGCAACGATGGCATCCTGCTTTCGTCCTGCGCCCCACCGCCGCCCCTTCCCTGAACCCCTGGGCGCCTCCCTGAGGAGCGCTCCCAGTGACGACCTTGAGGCGCTGCGCCCCCAGGTAAGGCTCTTTAGCTCGCTCCCGCTCCAGTCCCGGGCTAAGTTCAGGTCTCATCCAGTGAGGGCTTCAATGTGACCAAGTCGAAACACAGGTGGCACAGGCGCTACGCTGGTGTAAGGGAAGGCAGAAGTGGGTCTGGGGGTGTCAGTTCATGGACCTCCCTTTCCATTTCGGGCTGACCCGGGGGTTGGGGTTCGAGAGCTTGAG
>NW_006921903.1:2173272-2182883 GCF_000298275.1 Orycteropus afer afer | reverse complement strand
CCCGCTAGTGAAAAGGGCGGGGCGGGGGCGGGGGCGGTCGGAGAACCCAGGAGGTGAAGGCGGACTTTGCTTAAAGGTCACTAAAACGAAGGAGAGGTGACTGTAAGGACTGGGTCTCCTCCCCTGTTCTCGGAATGCATTATTGCCCAGCATTAACTAATGATCAGATCAGAGAAATGAAAAAAACACTTATCCCTTAAAATAACTGAAGGTAATTATAACCCTGTTGTTGACACTAACGATGAATAATTGATCAGGAGTTACACACAATAAATTGTCAATTTATCTCCTTATAAAAAAACCCCCAGTGTTTGTGTTGTGTGAAGTTTTGTTTCTTCCCTCTGGGTATTTCCTAAGAAGACCAACTCAGTTCCCACTGGGGAGACAGCCCCAACCCCACAGCAACTTTTTTCAAACACTACAATACAGATGTCATTTGTTTTCAGTCCCATAGAGACTAAAGTAACATTGGGACACTTTTTAAAAGAGAGAGCAAGCTGCTTCCTTATAATTTTGGCGCCAGATTTAAACAGAAGGGAGTCCTGCCCCTTCCTTTGACCTGGGACTGCAGCACAGCAGAGGGCAGGTTTCACAATTCCCTTCTCTTTGACCATTGCCACCATGGTCCTGCTAGACAATGGCTTCCATTTTTATCTTTCTCAGAAAGATGGAGAACAAGCTGCCCTCCCCATGGGAACACAAGGCTCTTCTCTGGTTGGAGGGTGAGAAGGCAAAGAGGCCCCCTGCAGCCAGGTGAGGCTGGAGGCAGTGCCCACCTCTGTGTGCAGGGATGCAGGGGAAGGGGGAAGGAAAGAGTGCAATGGGGGAGGGGCGCTGGGCTCCGAAGGGCTTTCTCTCGGGCCGTGGGGGCCCAGGTCCGGATACTAATTGTCAAACACCCAGTCCAGGCAGAAGGGAGTGAGCAAACCCTTCGTCAGGGCGACTAGGAAGGGAATGTCAGCAACGGGCGAATGTCATTGTCACACATTACGTCTCCTTCGAATAAGTCTTAAAAATACCTGGGGATTTGTCACTTCCATAAGGTTTGAAAATTCATCAAAGGGGCACGTCCCCTTTGCGATTTGTAGACGTTCAGATGATGTTAATCGTAAGAGCCACGGATCGCACACTGTTGCCTTCTTCTCAACATAGCCTCTTGGGGTGACACATTTTTAAAACATTTAATGTGTTATTTTTGGAAAAGTGGTTTTCAAACATGTATTTAATAGATCAGGCTGTGTCTTTAATTTGGGGTTAAAAACGAATGTTTTCCTTGGGATAGGCAACGCACGGGGTAATGACAGACGCTTTTGTGCTGGCTCGTCGTTGCATGCAGTTACTTGGGGTAAGTTGCTAATCAGTCAGCGTGTTATTGAAATTTGGAAAGGGTTGCTTCTGACAGCAGGGGCATACTGGTGTGGGAGGATTTTTCCCAAAAAAAAAAGTGATGTTTCTTTAACTGGACTCTAACATTTATTCCACAACGTCCAATAAAGCAGTTTCCACCTTACCTTAGCTCCTTAAATATTTAGATGCATTGTTCAGTGACTCTAAACCGCTCCCGGCATTGGAAGGGCGGCCCGGTCCTCCCGGTGTTTCTCCGCAGCTGTTCGCAGTCAACACGGGGAAGAGAGCGCGGTCCCGGGCCACCCCCGGGCGCTCGAGCGGCCGCCGGCCAGGAGGGCCCCCGGCCCGCAGCCTCTCCCCGGCTCCTCGCCCCTCCGGCCTCCCATCAGACAAAGGTGGACGAAGTTCCTTTCAAGTTTCAAAAGCAGTTGCTGAGCAGCTTTGCAGAAACAATAACTCTTTTATTGGGAACAAATGTTGACATTTGGCGGGCGCGGGAGGCAGCGCCCGACCAGCCGCAGGGCCAGCGCCCCCAGGGCTCTCGGCAGCGCCTGTCCCCCGGGGCCCACCTGAGATTAAAGCGCGAATTCCGATAAATAAGCTCTAACGAAAGCCCCGGCCGCCGAGGGCGCGGAGACTGTGGCGGCAGAGGACGCGAGCGCCAGGCCGAGAGAGGGGAGCGAGCGCGCGGAGGCCTGCGCCGCCGCCACCGCCAACGCCACGCTCCCCAACGCGAACCACGGGCCCAGGTCGCCACCGAGCGACTGAGTCCTCATCCCCGCACCCAGTCGGCCAGTGCAAGCGGGGATCTGGCAGGCTACTTCAATCTGATTAAAGCGAGCGCAAAGCAAAAACAGAAACGCCTTCAGACCCTCTAACTTCCCTCCCGGAAGAACTGTGCTCGCGTTCTCTCTTCTTCACGCCCCACTTTCTTCCTCCCTTATCTTTCTTTCTGATCTGCACCAGATGAGAGCCGGCCATCCTTCTACCTTCATTTCAGTCCACCTCCGTTCCTCTGAACAGTTAGTTCCAAACACCATCAGGTTTTCTCCTCTTGGTGCATATTTAAACATCAAGTTCTCCAGAAAGAAATTCTAGTCAAAGGCAGGGCGGGTTAGTTACGGAAATCTAAAATAATCTGCAGAACGCAGAAACATAAAAGATGTGTTCGCCTGGGCTGATCACCTGAATGGCTCTGAGTCTTCACCAACTGCAATGTGCACATTGTCCCAGAGACCCAGGGTCTGGTGTGTGTGTGTGTGTGTGTGTGTGTGTGGAAAGGGGACAGGGATCCCATGGCAGGTAAACTAATCTTCCCTGCTCCAAAGGGAGGCAGCTTTGACTGGGGCTTCCATATCTGACAGATGCTGAAGACCCATTTTTGTCGGGGGTTTATAATCCCACGTGGCAAAGCTTCCTTGGGAGGAGATCTCTTGCCACAAGTGCTGTATCTTGATCAGAGAGTAGGGTCTTACAGTGTGTCTTTAATTTGCTAAGTACTGTTAACTTTCACACTTTTCACCGAAGTCTTCAAAATGCGCAGATTGGAATGTCGCGTGTGGCCGAGCTGTGGCCGCCATGTGTGTGGTTCCCTGCTGACTTCCAAAATGTGGCTAATATTAGTAAAGACAACACGTGCAATCAAAGATGCCGTCTGGAGGGAAAACATCATTATCTTTAGAGAAATCCTATGAAGATGTTGCAGCTAAAACACAAACAAGCAAACAGGCTTGGAACTATGCCTTCCCCTGAGCCTCACAGGTCTTTCTCAGACACACTGCCATAGAGTAGCAGCCTCCCCAAACGCAAAATCTTGTCTCGCCACCAGCTAGCTCCACTCCCCGCATGTCCCTTCCTAGTACTAAGGGAGGCAGGGGCGAGAGAAAAATAGTTCTCCACCCGTAACGATTTTGAGCCCTGATCTCCAAGTGCTAACGTATTCAAAACCCACAAAATGCCTAAGAGGGAGAGAAACCCGAAGCCCTGTTTGACCTCTCTGCACAATGAAACCTTGAGTTTCCCCCTCCCCACTGGCATGGCTCCGTGTCCCCTTAACGCTCCCCAGGCTTTGCCTCAAGTATCTAAGATTACTTTCAAATACCCTTTCTAACAAGACCCCAGCAAGAGGCCACTAATTTCTACAGCACAAAAAGCCACCGGAGAGAGATACGTTTGTCAACAGCAACTGGTCGAGCAATTTCCCATCCTCAGACACATCGGCCTATCGGAGCTGGCAGATGTTTAGACAAGATTTTATAAATTGTTCAATATCAGCCCATAATGAACCCCAACTGACCATTCCAAAGCGGCTAAAAGCATCTAGGATCGCCCCCGCTGGGATCCAATAATGCACTCATGCTGCAGGATTATTAATCATGGGATAAAATAGATGAGCCTCTTGAAAAATAAGTGTATGATTGATTAAAGGGCGATCTAAGAAGCTATTATTCTTGTTTTATAACCGTAAGTTATATTCACTCAATTTATCTTTGCAGGGGAAATAAATGAGCATTCGTTTCTTTTCTGAAATTATATTATATGGAAATACATAGGATGGTGCTGGGAATTAAAGTGACAGGACTGCCGCTTTCACGGTGCTAATCAAAGGGAATATGTTCCTTGACTACAGATTTTAGACTTGTCCTGTAATTACAAAGTGAGTGAAAGAATACAGACCCGGTAGTCTGAGGTTGTTTAAACTTTTCTTTTCCCCTGGGGGAAGGGAGAGAGTTGCCGAAAAGAGAACACAGCTCTCACTCAAGATTTTCATCTCGTGTTTAATGTGAGTGATATGGAAAAGAGAATTAAGAAGTTATTCAATAAATTTTAATCATTTTTGCCTATTTGGATAATTCATGTTTTGTTTTGTTTGTTTGTTTTTAAAAATGATTTCCCTCAGTAAGTGACTGTGGAGGCTATACCTATCAGGTCATCTGCGTTACCACGATTTTTCCAATTTAGTCTACTGAGGAGATTTCTGAAGCCAGAATCAGATATGAGCACAAAACGGTTCCGACTTTAGCACATGTGGACCTCAGATCATTTTCTGTTGCCAAGGCTTCTTATTTCCATTAAAGAGTAAATTGAATATTCTGAACACAGAACTTCTTTCCTTGCAGCACATTTGTATTTAAATGATCTAGAACCTTCTGTACCTCCCTACGGGGCATTTCTCTGCCATCTGCCTTTTTTTCTGGGAGGGAGAAGGGAGAGATCCTTTGAGGTATTTTCCTAAAAGGCCTGGGGTCAGCTCACCTCACCCAGGGGAGCAGAATGAAGACTCCCTACCCAAATCACTCTTCCAGGAAAAATGAGCCCCAAACGCCATGTCATTGTAGTCTAGTCTGTTTTTATTTACAATTTAAGATATAAATTAGTAAAGAATTCTTGTTAAACAACCAACAAAGATTGTATAACCAGCAATGTTCAAATAAAAACCAGGCAGAATTTATTTACAAAAAGTTTAGATTCCATTGCAATACAACTTGCATAAATTACTAGAAGCTTTATATCATTATAAAAATAAATATCAAATTTGTTTCCACTTCTTAAGTACTCAAGTTCTTCAATCACATTTTATTATTTCTACTGTGTACATCTTTTACAAATAAAATTTCCAGTCAATCCTATCACACCTAGAGAATAGATACCGTGGCAATGAAGTGATAATTCAAGAGATCCTGAGGAAAAAAGAAACAGATTGTTCGCGAAAGTCACACGTACATCGGAGAAGCTACGCTATGCCAACAAATTCACACATGGCCAACAAGGTCTGTTCTAACCATTAGAGTCTGTGCGTGGTGGTGCGCTGTGCGTTCTTCTCACAGACAGTGGCACGAGATGGGATCCGGATTTAAAGATCGGGTTTTTATATCTGTATATTTATTAGATTGGGAAGCTGGCTGGATGACTTTTTTTTTTTTTTTTTTCCAAAGCAATTGTGACACCTACCTGTGGACCAAGGAAAAAACCCAATCACCCTAAATCCTTCAGTTGCACACCACCACCATCACATTATGAAAATGAGTTGGTCTGCAATGGCTCCACCTCTTCCCCCGTCTCCAACATCTGTGATTAGTGATTTTGCCTAGCTGGAAAGTAACATATTTTTGGAGACACTGCTTTGAGCCAGGCAAAAGGCAGTGTCCTATCTAGGCCCTCTGGACCCATGGGGACAAGCCTGATAAAAGAAAGACCAATTCTTCTTGGTGTCTCCTTGGTTATCCTAGGCAGCCTTCATGAATAAGGGTCTTTCTTGACCCCCAACATGTCAGTAGCACTACCTCATCAAAACAAATGTCTATTATGTGTCTAGTACAGTAGAAATGGTTCTAACCTGCATACAAATGACCAGATTTTACTCTTTTTTTTTTTTTTTTTTTACTCCCAAAGAGGAAACAAACAGCAGTGGTGTGATACATTTCAGTTGAGGAGTCATCCTTCAAAAAACAACTCGAGAGAAAAAGAGAATCTATAAAAGAATGGATATTCTCGTCCTTGAAGGAAAACGAGACTGGACAAGATTGCCAAGCTGTGTCCTCCAACCCCGTGACAAAAAGCAGGAAATGCACATTAAGCGAGTTTACAGCACAGACGCCCTGGAAGCTATCGCCAAGCGCCCACTTACTTGAAACGCTGCACACCGGCCTTCTATAGGTAGGGCTGGACACCCCCGCCAACCGCGCAGCCCTCGCTGGCATCTGTCAGGGGAGGGGGGCAGTTAGTAAGAACCCACCAGAGCCAGCTGTCTCCAAGCCCACACACCCGCTCCCCGCACCAGCAAGCAGTGTGGGAACCCTTCCTTCCAGTAGTTTCCTTCCCCCCCCCTTTTTCCCTTAAACTCCCTTCTAAAGTATTCTGAGCTCAAACCAGAATGAGGAGGCCACACAGAAAAGAACAGAAAAAGCAAAAAAGGTGCTTATTGAGCAAGTAGAATGAGTAATGCCTCTGGAAACATCTAGAATGTTTTGCTTCCATGCAGCTCAAGACAGAAAAGGAAGCCCAGCTGTGGTTCTACTTAAACAACAGAACATGGCTAACCTGAAACTTCACAGCAGGGCTATGGGCTGTCATTTACATTTTGTGGCAACGTACAGTAGAGTAAAATTAAACCGATCACGGTGATAATAGTATCAATAATAATTGTGATAATAAAAAGTACATCATAACAGGGTATGTCTTGGTTCATGCAAGAGGACAAAGCCATCGCCTCCTCTCCCTGTTTGGCTTTACCTCCCACCTCCCTACACCCCTTTCTCAAATGTGTGGCTTTTCCTATTTTCCCCCCCTGTTCTGCTCCTGGAAGTGACACGGGTTCCTTGGGCCATATCAACGCCCCCCTTCTGGATTCTTGGGAGTGCTAACTAGCGAGAGACACACGCGCAGCAGCTTTCCTTCCCCAAGGACCCCACGGGGCCCCGGCTGCCTACCTTTCTTGGGCTCGTAGCCGCCGCCCGGCGGCCGGTAGTGGGCCTCCAGCGGGTGGGCACCCGCCTTGCCCGCGTCACTGCCTGCCTTGGGGGCGGCGTGCAGCGCCTCGCCGGAGGCTGCGGCGGCCGAGTTGTAGCGCAGGAGCCCCTGGCCCTGCAGCGCCGCGTTCAAGTTCCCGTAGTTTGTGTAGTTGCCGTAGAAGGGCGACGTGTAGTAGAGGTGGCGGCCAAGCAGCGGAGAGGCGGAGTAGGGCGAGCCGCCTGGCGGCGCCCCGGACGACGCAGGCGCCGCGGCCGCGGGCAGACCCGGGGGCCCGCAGCTTGGGCCCAGACTCGGCTGCTTGAGGTCCGACGTGGCGATCTCGGCCAGTGACCACAGCTTGGGCTTGGTGGCGGGCGGCGGCACGCCCGGCGACGTCCGGCTGCCCAGGGGAGCCTTGCCGCCGCCGCGGGGGGCGGCCTCTGGCGGGGGGCTCAGCAGTGGGGCCTCCACGCCCGTCAGCGGCGACGAGGTCACGGGCTTGGGTGGCGCCAGGTCCCGCTCGCCCTCCTCGTCATCATCCTCTTCGTCCTCCAGGTCGTCGTACTTGTCCTTGCACTCCGAGCCCGATTCGCACAGGGGGTCCCCGGTGCGGCACGGCAGCTTCTCCCCGTCGGACTCGGCAGAACACGAGTGATCTGTGAGCGAGTCGACGTGCAGGCTGATTCCTGCGGGGGCGCGGGCACGGTCGGTCACACGCGGGAACTGCGCGGGCCATCTGGGGCCCCCTGACCTCGCCCCAACCCCAGCTACGTATTGGGGGGAGCTTTAATCTCCCCCCAAAAAAGCGCCCCAAGAGACCGCAAGGCCGGGCCTGGGTGCGCGGCTGGCAGCGCTCTCGCTGATTTCAGCTCTGCGCCCCGCCTGGGAAGAAAGCCCCCTGGCACTGAGCCGGCCGCGCCTGCACTCACCTTCATCCTCCGCGGAGGTTTCGGTGCCCTCCTGCGCCTTGTCAGAACTCTCCTCCTTGTTCCTGGCCGCTTCCCCCTCGTCCTCGTCCTCGTCCTCGCTTTTGTTCCGCGGGGCCCACGTCATCTTGTTCTCCTTCTTGAGGCGCCGCCGCGCGTTGGCGAACCAGGTGGAGACCTGCGTGAGCGTCATCTTGGTGATGATGGCCAGCATGATCTTCTCGCCCTTGGTGGGGTAGGGGTTCTTGCGGTGCTCCTGCAGCCAGGCCTTGAGCGTGGCCGTGGCGTCCCTTGTGGCGTTCTTGCGGTACGCGGGGTCGTTAAGCTGGTACGGGTAGGCCGCGCTGCCATACGGGTGGTAGCTGATGGCGCCCGTCATGCCGGTTGTGTGCGCGTCGTAGGGCGCGCCCTGGAATCGACAAGAACTTGGTGAGTGGGGCGCGCTGTGACTCGCCAGGCACTAGCCAGAGGCGACCCCTCGCCGGCCTGCCGCAGTCTTTCCCACGGTGGGGCTCCTACGGTTCCTACACTGGGGCAGCGCTTCCCACAGCAGAAGATCAGGAAAAAACCGGTGGGTAATTTAGGGCCAGCAATTGGTCCGAAAAGTGCTCTAGTTTCTTTCTTTAATATTTGAACTATTTCACGTTCATAAAATGACGTATCTTCCCCCGATTGACCCTGAGTCGCGCGGACACAAACGCGCGCGCGCATGGGCCTACAGGTAGTTTCTTGATATCTAAATTTCTCCCAATCTTTCAAGTGCTGCTGCCGCCCCTCGCTCCCCCTCACCCGCCCTTTTATGGTTGAAAAATCACCCTGGAGCCCCCCGCTCTGCCATTCACCGCTCTAAAGCTCTGCAAATCCAATTTGCAACTCAGAAGCCAGTCACCGTTTCGAATTCTTCAAATACGCGGTAATTAGCATTTTAATTCAGCCTTTAACGTTTAAATTCGAGACACTTGCAGTCTTCGCCAAAGCCTTAGCTCCTCCATGGCTGCCCTGGAATTCCACCCAGGCCGGGCAGCGAGGACTACTCCCTTCGTACCGGCCTGGGTCTCCCGAAGTGCACTTTTCCATGGCCGGGTCCAGCTGCGGACCCACGGAGAGCGCGGACGGGCCCTGGGTCGGGAGCGGGCGCCGCTCCCGCGGCCAGGCGACACTAGGGGCACTTAGCGGCCGACACGTTTCTCGAAATCAAGGCCCGCGGTAGGGATGAGGGCCGAGGCCGGGGCGCGCCGGCAGGAACCCGGAGTTCTGCTGTCCCGGTCTCCGCCACGAGAGGTTCGGCTCCCGCCTCGAACAAGGGTCGCGCCAAGCCGCGAAAGTAAATACAAGTCGCCCGCGCCCTCCCCTAGACCCGATCGGCGCCGGCCCTCGGGCCCCGCGCAGACGCAGGCGCGGCCCCGGCTCGCTCGGGACCCTTCGCCAGGCGGCAGCGGGCAAACGAGGACATTTCACAACAGACCCCAGCCCCGGCCGAGTCGCGCTTTCCAGGCTCCCCGGGAAAAAGTCCCGAAGGCCAGGCGCAGCGGCGAGGGACGCGATTCCCAGCCCCTGCTCCCGATCGTCCCCCGCCGCCTCGCTGCTTCCCGCCGCGGCCCCGCTCACCCAGCCGGTCCCCGCGGCCCGCTCCCCGCCCGCCGGGCCGGCGACGCGCGGTTACCATGTAGGACGGGAAGCCGGCGGCGGCGGCGGCCGCGTCCACCGAGTACTGCAGCGGGCTGCCGAAGCCAGTGGCCGCCTGCGCCGTGAAGGCCGCCGAGCCGGGGTAGGGGCTGAAGGCCGAGCCCGACGCCGAGCGCGCCAGCTCCTCGCTGCGCGGCGCCGCCAGCGCCGACGCGCCGTACGCCGGGCACGAGTAGAGCGCCAGCGAGCCGGGCGCTTGGT
>NW_006921903.1:2169511-2172667 GCF_000298275.1 Orycteropus afer afer | reverse complement strand
TCTCCCACCGGGCGCAGGGCGGTCCCCCCTCTCAAGTACCCCTGTTGCTCTGGCCACTTCCACCGCCCCCTGCCGCCACTCCCCCTCACCGACTAGGGAGAGGCCGCCGCAGTGGAGCTCGTGTGGGTCCCCTTGGGAGACATACGCCTGTGCTCCCCTTCCCGCCCGAAGAGGTCAGCCCCGGTGTCTGCCCCCCCACCCCAGTGCCTGGCCAGGAGCCGCGGGAGGAGGGGAGCAGGACCGTGGCACGCGGCCCGGTCCACCTTGGGGTGGCGTACGTGCCTTTCGCTTCCACCTTCCTCGGCCTGCTCCACTTTGCGGCCCAGAGGCTCCCCGCTTGGCTGCGAGTCCGGTTGCCTGGCCTGCGGTCCCGCGCCGCGGAGCGTGTCCCCACAGGCCGCGGATCCTGGGCGCCTTCGCTGAGAACTGCCTGGAGGGCCCTGAGGTGAGCCGTCTGCCCGGAGTCCGCAGAGGCGACCCACGGTCGCTGTGGGTGGGAGTCTCCGCTGTGGCAAGCGTCTTACCGCACACGCCAACTCGCGCGGCACCAGGAAAAGGTCTTCCCGCAGCGCTTTCCTTCAACTTAATTTATTTTTAATAAGATGACTCTCTTTCTGGATTCTTGTTGTTGACAACACACTCGGGGACATGACTGTTCCCGGACACACCGCGTCTGGCTGCCATCTCGGGCAGGAACCAGAAGGCAGCGGGCAGGTGGCAGGTGCGAATTCAGCAGCTCAGGTAGCTTAGGTAACACGTAGTCCGGGGGTGCGCCTCGCAGGGCCCGGAGGCGTGAGGCTTAGCTACAGACTTTGGGATCCAGGTTCCCCCAAATCTCCCTCACTCTCTTCCAACACTGCCCGTTCCGGGGGGCCAGCAGAGGAGGGTGTCTGATGAGCAGGCCCGAAGGGTCCACGCTGGGGGCATTTCGGGTGTCTCTGGGGAGATGGGTAGGTGCGGGCCAGGGCAGGGCGGGGCGGGGCGAGGCACACCCAAGGGGCGTTTCCCGGGTCTTCCGAAGCCAAGGCCATGGGGGCCCGGGAGGGGGAGCGCGGCGCGGAGCCAGGGCCGGTAGGCCAGGGGCCAGGCGGGACTGAGTCCGCTGTTCCTCACACACCGTCCCCCGCAACTCGTGGGGAGGCCTCGGGTACCGCATTGGCGTGGAAGTCTTGCGGACGCTGTGCGTGGCCCGCGCAGCTGCTCTGCCAGGCGCCGCTGGGGTGCGGGGCGAGTGTGGGGCGGCGGCCCAGCCAGGTGGCGCTTGCCCCTTCAGAGGTCCTTTGGCTGGGTGGCAAAAGACACTTTGTGCTTGCGAAGGGCCTACTCTGAGCTTGACGTCTCAGATAGGTGAGATCCAGGCACTTTGCCTTTGAACGCCCCCCCACCCCGCACCCCTTAACCACCTGCCCCAACCAGACCTCCCACCCACTGCTGCACTGACAGCCCTGCCCCTTGGCACAAACCCCCCAACCACCCTCCACACACATCGCCCTCCACACCACCCCCATATACAACTCCCTCCCACACACACACCTCTCACCTGCTACCTAGACGCCCCATACTTTCACACACCCGCTCTTCACCCCACAGGCACAACGCTCCCCTCCAGGCGCTCTGGGGCTCCACCAGGCCCCAGTGGGGATGCACCAATGCTGCCATCCCGCCTGAACACCCTCATTTCCTCCGGGGCAAGTATTTTCTATCAGTTGTTGCAGAGTTTATAAGAAAAGAAACGCAAGCAAAGAGCGAGAAGGACCTGGCAGCTCTAGGGTGTCTGTCACTGCCGGGATCCATGGCTTGTTTGGTCTTCCTTGCAAGGAAGTCGGCCAGGAGGAAGCTCTAAGTGAGACACACGCGTTGGATAACAAACATACAGCGACAGCTCAGATGGCAGTGTTTCGGGGTCGTTTCCAATCAGAATAATTTCAGTGAAAAACGCGGGTGTGATTTTTGCCACCAAGGCTGAATGGCCTCCGGTATTTCCATATCTGAAGAGCAGCTCCTGCTGTGGTTCATTTACATATGGGGCTGGTCCCCCCCCCCCCCCCCCGGGGCCGGTTCTCTGCCAGAGAAGGAACAGAAAACAGCCAGTTACGACAAAAACAGCCACAATTTGGAGTGGAGCGGCTGCTCTGGACACACTGGATTTTGACATCAATTAAACGTATAATCAGACAAGTCCACGTGATGTTGGAGGGTTCCCCTGTTGTCCAGGGGGCATCACAGGAAACGCTGCCCTTCTGCCTTCTTTAGCTCAAGCTGCTGGGTGGGGAAGTCAGTCTCTTTCCCGCGGTGCGTAGGACCGCCCCCGCCCCCCCCCCAGCAATTATACTCTTCCACCTTGATCTCAATTTTCCATATTGCTGCCTGTTTCTAATAACAGCCGGCTCCCTTGCACTAGTTAACAGCGGAATCGCGCTACATGCCGTTTTTATTGGTGGTGACTGTAGCAAATTAAAACGCCTACTCAGGAACATTGAAACTTACGCTCGGCATTGTTATTGGAATATATAAACTCCGTTTCGCTTTATAGCACCCTGATTTTAAAAAATCATTTTTCCTTTTCTTAGATTGCAGTTGGCTTAGACTTCTTTAACAAATCACTCGGGAAAGAACACGCAGCGAGGCTCCACTAATAATCAGCATGTTGGCTCCACGCGAGGGTGGCCGCGGTTTGCTGCGCACTGGGCCCTGACCGGTCACTGCAGAGAGCAATGGTCACGCAGGGAGC
Organism: Orycteropus afer afer; assembly: GCF_000298275.1. NCBI lineage: Eukaryota > Metazoa > Chordata > Mammalia > Tubulidentata > Orycteropodidae > Orycteropus > Orycteropus afer. The sequence goes on along the minus strand of NW_006921903.1, from coordinate 2,169,936 downwards.
CAAGCGGTGCCTCCCAGGCCGACAGCATTCCTTACCGGGAGTCGGGACTTGCCCGTTCTGTTCAGGGGCGAGGAGGAAGGTTCGGACGTCTGGAATTGCCTGTGTAGGGCCGGACACTTCGCTGGTGTGGCTTTGCGTTCTCATCCGAGATGGAATGGAGGAAACTGGGCGTGCACGCAGGGAACGCGAATTAATGACTGTTTTGAAAGCCGGGTCACTGGTAGCAATGACCTGGCATTCTCTAGTTTCAGGTTCACTGTGGACCCCTCACCCATGTGGGCATTGTTTTTAAGTTAACATTGACCTTGTGCTATTTTTGTTTCTTGTCCAAACAGTGGCGGATTCATTGGGAACAAATCGGTGTTGGCTTGCACGCGAGCCGGGTTTTCCTGCGAGGCCAAAGAGCTAAGAAATGTCACAGACGT
>NW_006921903.1:2165585-2166821 GCF_000298275.1 Orycteropus afer afer | reverse complement strand
ATGATGCCAACAAGACCCCGGGAGGGTGGAGACTGGAATTCTCTCACAATGCTGTGACTGGTGCCAAGAAATGAGAGCGACGCAGGTAAACCTCAGAAAGAGCAGGGGGTGCACCCCGCCTCTCACCCTGCGCTTCTTTGCCTCACCGTCCACAGCAGAGAGATGGCACACACGTGCCTGGATGAGCTGGCCCTGCATAGGCCCTGAAGTGCCGTCAGTAACCGTGCAAAAGTAGAGACATCCTAGATGGCTGTCGGTGATGGGCTGGATAGATAATGGGGGATGGCATTTGCATTTCACGGAACCGGATGTTTCCCTCTGCGTGAATGAATGAAGGAGGTCTGCTTTTGTCAAGAGGAGCAAATGTGAAAAGTGCCAAGTTGTGTAGGAAAGAAAAAAGGATGGCTACTAGAGGATGCTGCCGACGGAACGTGAAAAACAAACCCGCATCGTTCTGTGTCATTTAGGGTCATACTGGCGGGAGGGAAGCTCTGGTGCCATATGGGTTAAAGCATTCATTTGGCTACCAAAACGTCTGTGGTTCGAACCCACTAGGTGCTCTGTAGGAGAAAAATGAGGCAGTCTGCTTCTGCAAAGATTTAAAGGTTTGCAAACCCTATCGGGCAGTTCTGCTCTGTCCTTAATGGGTTGCTATGAGTGGGAAATGACTCGATGACAGTGGATTTCGTTTGGGTTGGTTTGGCAGGGGGACAAATAGCAGGGGGTTGGAAAGGAACTGTACCTCTGGCCAGGGAGAGGCCTTGGGAAGAGGGAGCTGAGGAGGAGGGGGAGCCCCAGCTCTCTCTGTAACAATTTACATATGAATAATACAGTGGATGTAAATGTAGCAAAAATGTTAATGACTACTCCTTGGGAATGACAAGTAAATGTGACTATGTTACTCTGTATTTTTCCATCCATTGTTGGAAGTATTTTCTTTAATGCTTTTAAATTTATTTCATTTGTTATGTTCTTGTTGGGAAAATACACAGAAAAACCCACACTGAGTCAGCAAGTTCTGCATGGATGGCATTCTTTTAAGTGGTGCAACACTTCTAACCCTCCTTTGACGAACTGTTCCTGCCCCATAACACACACTCATTGCCCCCTGAGTGTCCTATCTAATCTTTCGAGTTGCTGTTGTCAATTTGATCCCATAGAGATAGTTCATAAGAGAGCACAGTACTCAAGGCACACATTCCTACTTGTTGAGCTAAACTGTCCTTTGGTTTACAA
>NW_006921903.1:2160132-2165100 GCF_000298275.1 Orycteropus afer afer | reverse complement strand
TGAAATCATGACCCTAAATCTCCAAACCGAGAAACCAAATTCCACAAGGTGTTTGAAAAGATCCACTTTCTTAAACACTTACCTTCACTATCTTGCTCTTTCATTTCCCTTCAAAACACAAAAGCAAAAACTAAATAAACACCTGAAATGTCTTGCAGTTGTAATGTAGACATTTAAAGTGCCTTTGGTGTGCACGTTTTCTGTGACATTACCTAAAGCAAGGCTGAGGACGCCACAAGCCTTCAGGGTGGGACAATCCCCAAGGTGCCCTCCATTGTGAGTTTCTGAGCTGGGCTTCTTCTGCCTGCCTTATGTGAAACTGAGGTCTGTGGCTGTTCCATCTGCTCCCAGGAGGTGAGGGACAGTACTGGCTGCTGCCTGACAGTGAGCGCGTGACCTGCAGTGACTTTCCTAGGGACGTGCAGGGGGGAAGGGGCACTCTCAGAGGGGATGACCAAAAATGACTCTCTGCAAAATTCATGTGCCATGTTCCAGCAGAAATTTATTATTTTTTTTACAAAAAATCCCTGTAATTAGTTATAACAACAAAAACATGTTTTGTAAGCCCAGCTTACACGTATCAACATACCTACAAGGTTAAACCTTTATGCTAATTTACTTTGGGAATCTTCTAATGCCTAACAGTCAGAGCTGTCACATTAGCCAATTGCAATGATACTTGGAATTCCGTGCTTTCAGCTGCTCCTGCCACCAGCGTGGTCTGTGCACATGACCTAGGAGCACACACTGCTGTTTTCAGAGTCACTGATTTTGTCAAGTTCTCTGGCTTTTAGCTACAATATTGTGGCCTGTAGCAGTTGTGAACCTGTATCAATTAATTTTTGAGAATAAAGTAGTAATTAAAGGAAAATGAGTAGAAAAATCGAAAGAAAAGGCTTCCAGTCATTTTCTAATAATGTTGTAACTTATACTGTTGTGATTCTATGTACAAAGACTTTGCAAAACAATTTTGTTGTTAGTATTCATGAAATCTAAGGGATACTACGCAATGTACAACCTTATCACACATTATTGTGTGATCCACCTTGGTAACTATTACTGAGGACTCTGCATGGCCTGGTGTGGGAGGAGGTCCGTCAGGTGAGACCTAGCGACGCCGCCTGCATTCCTCTGTGTGCAGCACAAGCACACACACACACACTCGGATCCTGTGCCCCTTTCTGCTGCATCTCTGTACACCTTCTAGACAATTCCGAGTAGAGACAGGGGCTGAGGGGAGACGGCAGAAGTGGGCAGGGGAGGGGCAGGAGCCTGGAAAGGAGACAAGACCCGAGGCCAGGGAGCGCCTTAGCTGCCCTGCTGGATCCATTACGGGCAGGTCCCAGCCCCAGGACACAGGACCCCTCACTCCCGGGGTTGAATTCCAGAGCTACCTGTCCCCCAACCTCCTTCAGAAAGCCATGTGTTCTCAGTCTCGGTTTTGAGTCATGGAGAAAATGCAAGTTGAATCTGGAGCGAGATGTAGTAGCCTCCCAGACTATTTAAAATAACAAATACAAAATAGTCACAAATCCAAATGCTGTAAGAAATGCAGAGAAACTGGGTCACTCTGCTGGCAGGAACTCCAGAAGCAGTTTGGCCGTTTCTCATAAAGTCAAGCACGCAACAACCCCGTGACCCAGCAAAAGCTCTCCTGCGCCTGTATCCCAGAGAAGCAGAATCGCCTGTTCCCACGAAGACTGGAATCCTCGCTGAGGCCCCTCCGCCGGAGAGCAGGTGAGCGGTTAAACAGCCCCGAGCTTCCCTGGAGTACTAGGCAGTCATGAAAAGGACTCGCGCAGTAGTCCGCGCGAAGCTCCGGGGAAGTGGCTGAGGGAAAAAAAGTCAATCAAACTTACTTACATACTGTTCACTTTCATTTACTTAACATTTTTTTAAAAGACAAGATTTTAGAAACGAAGAACAGATCAGTGGTTGCCAGGGATGGAGGGCAGGGCTGGGGGCTGGGGGCTGGGGGTTGCATGAGGGGGTGAGGGTGGTTATAAAAGTGCAGCAGGTCGGGTGTCGGGTGGTGGAATTGTTCAGCATCTCAACTGTGGTGGTGGTTATGGGGCCTGCACACCTGATTGAACTGTACAGAACTCAAACACACGCACACACAAATATAATGGAAAATCTGTATAAGGCTGTAGATTATGTCAATGTCAATCAGTATGCTAGTTGTGATGTCATAGTACAGTGATAGGAAATGCTACTGCTGGGGGAAGCAAGGTGGGTGAAGGCGCCCTGGTGGCACAGTGGTTTAGTACCTGGCTGCTAACTGAAAGGACGTTGGTTTGAAGCCAGCCACTCAGCTGCTCTGTGGGGAAAGAACTGGCAATCTGCTACAGCTCAGAGACCTCGTCAGGCAGGGCGACTCTGCCACTTGAGGTCTCTGTGAGTAGCAATCAATTCCACAACACCCAGCAACAACAATGGGTAAATGATACACAGAGTTTTGGTGGTGGTGGTGGTGGTGGTGGTGCACCTACATTTAGCTATCTCAGTAAAAGTTACAAACGAAAAAGAACAAGAATAGAAAATAATTTAGAAGGTTTATCAAATAATTGCCCTTGACTGCTAACCAAATAGGAGCTCTAGTGCAAGGTGGTAAAAGTATTCAGCTGCAAGCCTAAAGGTCGGATGCCTGACCCAGCAGCCATGCCATGGAGAAAAGATAAGGCAGTCTGCTTCAGTAAGGATTTACAGCCTCACAGACCTTTTGGGGCAGTTCCATTACATCTTACAGGGTCACTATGAATTGAAACTGACTCAATGGCTATGGGTTTGGTTTTGGTTACTAACTGTTCTGGTTACCCAGTGCCGCTATGACAAGATTATACCACGAATGGCATGGCCTAGAGCCTGGCACTTTGAACTCGGACTTCCAGCCTCCCAAACTGTAAGAGAATAAACTCCTGTTTGTTCAAGCATCCCACTGTATACTCCTGTCAGACTGGCACTCTAGGTGACCAGGACATAGTCCCTCTCTGTAACACATGGGGGCACCATGAGTAAGAATTGGCTCCATGACAATGGGGTTTTTTTTTTTTGGTTTTAATCAAAAGTAAAATATTCTAAGGTGATTGACATTTTAGAGTGGTATGTGACAGAACTGGAGACTGTGTAACTTAGTAGTCAGAAAATTTTGGTGTGTTTTAGAAGGAATGACAAGTCAGCAGGAGTGCGTTCCTGGCAGGGGTTGGTGAGGCCTGACGGGGGGATCAGGGAACGAGAGGCAGAACCGAGTGGCTGGGTTCAGAAGCGAGAGCATGAGAATGGGCGGAGGACATCAGAGGGGGAAGTGGGTCTCGACCTGCACCAGGCCTTGGTTCAGCTGAGCACTTTTGGGTTTGTTCTAGAGTCACAGGGAGTCTTTGGAGGGCTGTGAGCCGGGAGCAAGGACATTTGGTTTGCTTTAAAAAAAATCAAAACACACAAACATTTATTAAGGTATAAGTTACATTTTATAAAATACATTTACTTTAGGTGCACAATTTAATGATTTCTAGCTTCCTGACAGAGCTGTGTATAGCCATCACCACAAAATAATTGTGGGTACCCCATCATCCCATACAGAGACAGGATGGGGCTTTGCTGTCAGTCCCCCTCCCTGTCCCCAGCTTCTTGTACCACTACTCTCTTTTTTGTTCCTGTAGATTTCCCTTTAATCCTTTTTATATCAATGGAAGTGGATACCACAAGGTCTCTCCTGTCTGGCGTCTTTCCCTGAACATGAAGCTTTTGAGGTTCATTGATAGCAGCATTATTCCTAATAGCCAACACCCGTCAGCGGGAGAAGGATAAACAGTAACTAACACATCTCCAGGGCAAGAGCAGCTGTGGGTGACACCCTGACTCTGCAGGAACCCCCTTCCCTCGTGGTCTGGCACCTATGGGGGCTGCCCTACCATCTTTAGGGCTCCTCTTGCAATTGATCTCATACTGCAAAGGCCAAGATATTCTGGGTCCTAGTTAATGAACTTTTGAAATCTTTTTATAAAACTAATGAAGAACAGTGAAAATCTTAGCCATTTTGGTTTTGGCTGCTGAAGCTACTGTAAACCCTGGGATCCTTTTTGGACACCTCACTTCTAAGCTGTGGAGGACTTCTTTTTGATGTTTGCTGAGTGGGTCAATCACTTTTGGACCCTTAACAAGCCTGACCTCCACTGCTCTCCACTCTGGAAAGGGTGATAGATAATGAGGGGCCAGGGGATGTGGCAACAATCTTGAACTCTGTTAACACCATTGTGACTTCTTCAATGGGCATGAGGACTGGGGCCAAGGAAAAGGCCAGCAGGGACTGTCTTTCTCCCATGGTCCAGGGGCAAAATCTCCCAAGCCGATTGCTGAGGTTTCAACATGTCTGTCTTTTAATTCGAGAGCATTGCATTTGCTTTAATTGGAACATGTCTTTGAGTTTTATTTAATTTCTCCTCAGTTTGTTAGTCTATTGACCCAGAGAATTAACCTGAGATCCTCCTTGACAGTATCATTTTGGCTGTGTACACAGGTTTTGGATATGCCTATGTGTGTCTTACACTCATGAATGAAGGTGTGTGAGTGTGTGTATGTACATATGCTAGTGTGTATATATACGGAGGGATTGGGTTTTCTTAGAATGTCCAGAGTCTGTGGGTCACACCTCTGAGAGCTCCTTTCCAGCCATTGTTGCCCCAGATTAGGTGGCACAATGCATTTATCTGAAGTTTATTCTAGGCACTACCCTTTTTCAGGAGCTCTGCTGGCATAGTGCCTAAAGCATTGGACTGCTAACCAGAAGAAGGCTGGCGGTTCAAACCCACCAGCCACTCCTTGGAAGGCAGGTTGGGCAATCTACTTCCGAAGTGATACTGCCTCGGAAACCCAAGGAGGGGTAACTATAAGTTGGATCCAACTCGATAGCAGTGAGTTTGTTTTTGTTTTGGTACCCTTTTTCATTTTCTTAATAATAACAGTCTTATC
>NW_006921903.1:2157553-2159007 GCF_000298275.1 Orycteropus afer afer | reverse complement strand
GGAAATTGTACTTTAGAACTTCATTTCATAAGCCCAGGAGTTAGTATTGCTTCAAAAGCAAACACCTCTTGGAGGAGTAAGGCAAAGCAGACATTTACATTTGAGTAAAATTGAGCTTGTAGACCATAGGATTGGCTGATTCAAAATGGCCAATACCAGTCCATTTCAGCTCATAATGCTTAGGATATTGATCTCTATGTGTTCCTCTTCATTTTGGACAACTTCTGATTTTCTTAGATCCATATTTCATACAGTCTATGTTCCAATTATGAATGAATGTTTGTAGCTGTTTCTTTTCATTTTGAGTCGTGCCACGTAAGCAAATGGAGGTCCTGAAAGCTTTCCTCCATCCATGTCATTAAGGTTGACTCTGCTAGAGGAGGCAGCCCTGCCCCAGTCATATTCTGAGTGCCTTCCACCCTGAAGGGCTCATCTTCTGAACCAGAAAATTCTTTGGGGTTATTCACTAAGTTTTCTGGTACATCAGACAGGGTTTCACTGCTATTCGTAAGATTTTCACTGGCCACTTGTTAGAGGTACACCAGCAGGCCCTTCTTCCTATTTTTTGTGAGTCTGCAAGTTTTACTGAAACCTATCCACCAGGGGTGACCCTGCTGGTATTTAAAATACCAGTGGCATAGCTTCCAGCAGCACAATAAGATGCAAGCCACAGCCAGAACGTTCTTAGAAGCAAGAAGCCTTCCCTCCTCCTTCCTGCTGGATATGGTTTCTTCCACTCCTCCATGGATAGTCTGCATCTTGGTCCTCTGTGCAGAGTGACCAGTGCTGCCAGGCAAGGGTGGTCTTTACTGCTGTCCTTCCACACAGACACTTTGCTCATAGCTCTGGATGGTTCTTGTTTATGCACATAGTGATACTCAAAAGGTGGTGGCAATTCCATACTTACATTTTCCCCTACTTGACTGCTAATCAGAAGGCTGGTGGTTCAAACCCACCAACCACTCCTTGGGAGGAAGGTTAGACAATCTACTTCCATAGTGATACTGCCTTGGAAACCCAAAGAGGGGTCGCTGTGAGTTGGGTCCAACTCGAGGGCAAACAACAACAACAACAATTTTCCCCTATAGAATCTAGCAACAGTAACTGGAATGATAGGCATTTGATGGATTTTATAAGTAGCATAGTGCCTATGGCACTTGACTGCTAACCAGAAGGCTGGTGGTCCAAACTCACCAGCCACTCCTAGGAAGGAAGATGGGGCAATCTACTTCTGTAGTGATACTGCCTCGGAAACCCAAGGAGGGATCGCTATGAGTCAGGTCCAACTCGATGGCACATAACAACAACAACAACAACAACATAAGTGAATGAAGAAAATAGTTTAATAGTATAAACTGTTAAAAATTTATTTTTCATAGACCTTCAAAGGACATCAGGGCTGAAAAAACCATGAGGTCCTGTAATATGTGAATCTATTTCAGGGAATGCAAAAG
>NW_006921903.1:2155667-2156524 GCF_000298275.1 Orycteropus afer afer | reverse complement strand
GAGAGAGAGAGAGAGAGAGTGTGTGTATGTGCATATATATATGTGCGTATATGTGTGTGTGTGAGAGAGAGAGAGAGTGTGTGTATGTGCATATATATATATGTGTATATATGTGTGTGTATATATGTATGCATATATAAACTACGAATAGCATTATGAAGAATGAGAATTCCAGAATAGTTCATTGTTCTCATGAGGAACCTATACATAGATCAAGAGGCTATTGTCCAAACAGAATATGGGAATATTTCATGTTTTAAAGTCAGGCAGGGCATGCATCATGGTTGTATCTTTCACAATACTTATTCAGTCTGTGTGCTGAGCAAATAATCCAGGAAGCTGAACTATATGAAAAGTAAAGTAGACTCAGGATTGGAGGAAGACTCATTAACAGCTTGAGATGTGCAGATGACACAACCTTGCTTCCTGAAAGTGAAGAGGACTTGAAATATATACTGATGAAGATCAAAGACTACAGTATTCAATGTGCATTACATCTCAGCATAAAGAAAACAAAAATCCTCAAGAATGGACCAATAAGCAACCTCATGATAAATGGAAAGGATTGAAGTTGTCAAAGATTTCATTTTACTTGGATCCACAATCAACACTCAAAGAAGGATCAGTCAAGAAATCAGATGTCTTAGGTATGTCTATGAAATGGGGATTGTATCCAAGAACATATATAGGGTTGGCAATGGTCCTATAAGTATATGTGAATGATCAGAATTCCCAGGTGTATAGTAGAGCTGACAAGGGGCGAGGTTGTGGTCACTGCTTGGTCACAGCCAGCTACCCAGAAGGACCAAGTAGTTGAACCTGCGGGCTTGGGACCATAGTCACAGGGGACATCAAGC
>NW_006921903.1:2142455-2155217 GCF_000298275.1 Orycteropus afer afer | reverse complement strand
CCTTGGAGAGAACAATCATGGGAGAATGAAGGGCTGTGTATGCACAGGGAGACAGCTCAGGGGGCAGGAGTGTATGGAGGGATGGACACTGGGAAGAAGTAACTATAGGGAGGAAGTGGGAGGGGAGCTGTTGCATTATGGTAAACTGTGGTCAATGTCATGAGACAAAGTATATGTGTGTATGGAAAGTAAATTTGCTCTGTAAACCTTCACCAAAGTCACAATTAAAAAAAAAAAAAAAAGAAAGAAAGAAATCAGATGTCTTATTGCACTAGGAAAATCTGCTGAAAAAGACTTACTTAAAGTGTTGAAGAGCAAAGATGTGAATTTGAAGACTAAGATCTGCCTGACCCTAGCCAGGGTACTTTCAATCACCTCATATGTGTGTGAATAAGGAAGATGGCAGAGTTGATGCCTTTGAATTGTGGTGTTGGTGAAGAATATGGAACTACCATGAGCTGCCAGAAGAATGAAGAAATATGTTCTGGAAGAAGTGCAGCCAGAATGTTCTTTGGAAATGAGAATGGCCAGACTTTATCTCCTCTACTTTGGTTATGTGGTCAGAAGGGACCAGCCCCTGGAGAAGAATATCATACTTGGTAAAGTGGAGGGTCAGAGAAAAAGAAGAAGATTCTCAACAAGATGGATTGACACAGTGGCTGCAGTGATGGGCTCAAGTATAGCAAGGATTGTAAGAATGATGCAGGACAAGTTTTATTACTTTGTGCATAGGGTTGCTATGAGTCTGAATCTACTCTAAGGCACTTAACAAAACAACAACATACTATAATAGACAACTGCTTGTATCTCAAGTGAGCACACCCATATTCACACAGACCTTTTATCAAAAAAACTGGAAGAAATATGACTATAGAGAACCATTTCAAAATAATGGGGAAACTTCTCTCTTAACTTGGAATTTTATACCCAAATGTATATTCAAAGAGGAAGGAAAAGAAAGCCACGTTCATATTTGAAAGATCAAAAGAAGTTACTAGCTATACACCATCCTTCAAAGATCTATAAATGCCAAATAATATATTTTAACCAGGTAGAAAATGGACTCCAAAGAAGAACTGAATTGTAGGAAGGAGCACGGGAAACCAGAGCCAATAGTCAGCAAAGGCACTGGTAAAATGTGTTAGAAATTTGTTAGACAATGTGAAGAAGTATTTACTTATAAAAACTGAGAAGAGACATATTATATCTCAATTCAATTTTTATTTAAAAAAAAAAAGAATAAATTGGTTAGTTTCAAACATGGTGGAAATAAACTACTAGATAATTACAGCAAGGTTTATATGAGTAAAGATCTGAAAGGGAAGTTTAACTCCTCTTGGGGCCTTGTCTTCTTCCAAAGGAAGATGAAGTGGGTGATTGATTGTAGACTTTGTTTCGAAATATGTAATATTAAGTATTAAGGAAAACATTTTTGGTGTGCCATTCCAACAATAAAATCAGTATATTTAAATGGTAAGTAAGCAGGCTGGGGGAACAAAGATGATTTGATTAATCCAATGGAATGAATAAAAGCCATAAAAATAGAAAAAGAAAAATTAAGATAGAAAAGATAAAGTAAGATAATAGAAATATGTCCAGCTTATCAGAAATAACAAAAAACATAAATGGATGAAATTTTCCAATAATACGTGTATTCTCAGGTTAGATTTAAAAAAAAATCTAGACATTTGCTGTTTATAAAACACATACTTATGTCTAGTGTCATAGAATAGAATGGTTGTAAATGAGGAAAAAGAAAAGATGCATCAGTCAATTTCTAACTAAAATATAGCCAGTATAGGAGTATTAGGAGCTCTGGTGGCATACTACCTAAGGCACTTGACTGCTAACCAGAAGTCTGGTGGTTGAAACCCTCCAGCCACTCCTCAGAAGGAAGGTTGAGCAATGTACTTCTGTAGTGATGCCACCTTGGAAACCCAAGGAGGGTCGCTATGAGTCAGATCTGACTCAACAGCTGTGAGTTTGTTTTTTTGGTATAGGAATATTAACATCTAAACAGAAATTCAAGCAAAATAATGAATGAAATACATAGAAAAAAATGTACCAGGAATACAAAACCCAAAAACCAAACTCAGTGCTGTCAAGTCGGTTCTGACTCATAGCAACCCCTCCTTGGGTTTCGGTGGTGGTATGTCTATGAAAGTAGAATATATAGAGACCAAAACAAAACCCAGCTGCTGTTGAGTCAACTCTGACTCATGGTGGTTCCACGTGGGTCAGACAAGAATTGGCATCTGTCGGGTTTTCAATTCTGATTCTTTTGAGATAGGTAGTCAGAGCTTTCTTCCAAGGCCTTCTCAGTGGTCTCGAACCAACCTTTTGTTAGCAGCTGAGCACATTAACCATTTGCACCTCTCAGCGACTTCTATCAGGAATATACCATATTCCTAACTTGTAAACATGTCAGTCATAGATCCGCATGCAGAAGGAAAACCTACATAATAATGCAGTGAATTTTTTTTTTTTACATCTCCTGTGGTGTAACATCTCACCTCTTACCTCCCACGTTTTCCCTGAGGTTACCATTTCTCTGTGTCTTTCTTGCTAATGCATTCCTGTCTCCCTACCTTTCCCGCTGTGCAAATGTTACTCTTCCGATCTCCCACGGCTGATTGTAGGAGCGCATCTGCCTAGTCTAGGTGTTCAGCGCTTCATCCTGTCTACTGTTTGGCTGTGAGTGAAGCCTTGGCAGTGAGTCCAATTCCAGGCTCAAAGGGTGACACTTGGCCATAGTCTTGGGAGTTTAACTAGTCTCTATCAGAGCAGTGTTGTTGTTGTTGTTATGTGCCCTCGAGTCAGCCCGACTCATAGCGACCCCTCCTTGGGTTTCCGAGGCAGTATCACTACGGAAGTAGGATTGCCCAACCTTCCTTCCGAGGAGTGGCTGGTGGGTTTGAACTGCCAGCCCTCTGGTTAGCAGGCAAGTGTCTTAGCCACTATGCTACCAGAGCAGTAAGCCTGGTCATTTTTATGGTTTTGAGTTTTGCTCCACCTTTTTCTACCAGTCTATACAGGAACTCCAATTTTATTCCTTTTCTGAGTGGTTGGAATTTTTAGCCAGGCACCATCTAGTTCTGGTCTCAGGGTCCGTTAGTCATTTGGACTGTTTCCATGCATCTTTGATTTTCTTCACTCTTCTTTGCTCTGGATGATGAGAAATCAATAGCCGCCACTTAGATGGTCACTCACAGGCTTTTAAAACCCTAGTATTCACTCACCAAAGTAAGATGTAGAACAATGTTTTTGTATACCACATTGAGCCAATTGAGGTTGATACTCCCCAAACAATGGTCACCAGCCTATAGGCCCAGTGACCCACTCCCATAAGGTGCTTATTTTTGGCTAAGAAGTTATCCTAAATTTGCCTTCTGTCATGTTGAAACTGCATATGGATATTTTTAAATTGTTGTTGTTATGTTGTTATGGAGTTGGACCTGACTCACAGCTACCCTTCCTTGGGTTTCTGAGGCGGTATCACTAAGGAAGTAGATTGCCCAACCTTCCTTCCCAGGAGTGGCTGATGGGTTTGAACCACCATACAAATACACATGCAGGAATATTGTCTGCCAATCCTACGTATAGTCGTGGGCATAGTCCCGTTTGCCTAACCAAACCTGTCTACCTATATATCCACCTGTAGATCAGTGTTTGCTGTTACTGATAAAGCAGTGTTGGGTCTGCAGTAGTATTTACCTTTATTGTGTGTACTTCTTGTGCACTTCTCTGTCTTCCTTTTCCCTAGAGATATTGTGCTTACCACATGCTCTTGTTAATATTGTCTTTCCCTTCGCTCATATCAAACCTGCTTCTTAATAATCAATCTATTTTCCCTTCCTTCCCCTTCCCTCTCATACCTGGTAACCAACCAAGAAAATTTCCTTCCCTGAGTAAACCTTTCCTTGAGTTTTTAAAGTAATGGACTCATACAGTATTTGTCCTTGTGTGATTGAATTATTTCACTCAATGAAATGTCCTCCAAGTTCATCCACATTAGGAGGTGATTTGCTGATTGATAGTTATTCTTTAATGTTGCATAATATTCCCTTGTGTGTATGTACCATAATTTGTTTATCCATTCATCTATTGTTGGACACTTCAATTGTTTTCATCTCTGCTATTTTAAATACTGCTGCAATGAACATGAGTGTGCATATATCTATTTGTGTCCCAGATCTTACTTCTTTAGGATATATCCCTAGTAATGGGATTGCTGGATTGAATGATATTTCTATTTCCAACTTTTTAAGGAAGTGCCATACCATTTTCCACAGTGGTTGTATTTTTTTACAGTTCCACCAGCAGTGTAGGTTGGAGGGTTTCAATCTCTCCATGTTCTTATCGGAATTTGTTGCCTTTTGTCTTGTTGAACTTTGCTACTATTGCTGGAGTGAGATGATATTTCACTGTGGTTTGATTTGCATTTTTCTATTTTCGATAGCCTTAGAAGCATGTGAAAGCTGAAGCGTCAGGAAGACTGAAGAAGAGGTGATGCTTTTGAGTTGTGGTGTTGGTGAAGAATACTGAAAGTCCTGTGGACTGCCAGAAGAACAAACAAATCTGTCCTGAAACAAGTGCAACCAGAATGCTCCTTAGAAGAAAGAATGGCCAGACTTTGTCTCACCTACTTCGGTTAAGTTGTGAGAAAGGGGCATTCCTTGGAGAAAGATACCATGCTTGATAAAGTGGAGGGTCAGCAGAAAAGGGAAGGCTCTCAATGAGATGGATTGATGCAGTGGCTACAATAATGGGCTCAGGTATAGCAAGGATCGTGAGGTTGGTGCAGGACCTGGTGGTGTTTAATTCTGTTGTACATAGGGTCAGTGTGAGTCAGAGCTGACTTAATAGCACCTAAAAACAACAACAAATGACTAATGATCTTCAACACTTCTTCATGTGTTTGTTGGCTGCCTGAACAGCTGCTTTGGTGATGTGTCTGTTCATGTCCTTTGTCCTCTTTTGAAGTACATTGTCTTTTTGATATTGAAGTGTTGAAGTTTTCTATAAATTTTAGAGATAAGTCCTGCATTGGATATGTCATTGCCAGATATCTTTTCCTCAGTCTGTAGCTTCTCTTTGTACTCTTTTGGAGAAGTGTTTTGTGGCACATAATAATTTAATTTTCAGAAGATCCCAGTAATCTAATTTTTCTTCTGCTGTGTATTTTGGAGTATGCTTGATATTGTATTTATACCACAAATTAGGGTGCCTAAGTTTGCCCCTATTTTATGTTTGATGAACTTTGTAGTTTTGTGTTTACATTTATCTCTTTGATCCCTCTTGAGTTCATTTCTCTATATGGTGTGAGGGGAAGAGATAGTACTGGGAAAACTAGATATCCATTTGCAGAAAAATGAAACAAGATGCATACCTCACAAAATAATAAAGTGAGTTTTAAAAATTTATCATTATAGTGAATTATTTTAATATCTTCTATCTGAAATTTGTAAGTCATGCAGACCAAAAATCAATTAAACTGAAAAAAAATTAATTAGGGTGTATTTAACCAACACAGTTGTCAAGAACTGAACAGTGTCTGGGATCTTACATTACACACGAGCCATCAAGTAATCCTGCCACACTTTCATAGATGCTGGCAAAATACATGAAACTCTTGGGATAGAGACAAAGGACTTGATAACTCGTGGCAGAAATAGTCTTTCCAGTTTCACGTCCATTTGTGTAGGTGCCCCAGGCCTCTTAGATCCCTGGGGGTGACACAAATATGCCATTCTGGGTCCTTGCACACACTGTGGGCCGCTTTGTAAAGAAGAACCTGAGACAGGAGGATGTGGAACTTAAGGTCATGTGTCAACTGGGTTAGGCTGTGATTCTCAGGGGTTTAGCAGCTGTGCTGCCCCATGACAAGGTCTGATACAATGTAATCACCTCCATGATGAGAGCTGCCAAGAACAGCCAATCAACTGAAAGCGAGTTTCCTCAGGGGTGACCTGCTTCCAATATATGTGGACATCCTGGCAAAGCTCCCAGCCTTTTTGGTGGATCTGAATCCTGTATCTGGCTCACCGTCTTCTGACTTCTGGTTCTTTTACTTGACCTTATGTCCTTCCTTACTGCCTATTGATTTTGGGATTATTTTCTTCACAACCTATGAGCCTACAGTTTACTGTTTTAACTGCTGTTCTTGGATTCATCAGCCTCTGAAGCCAGCAGCCTGCTATATTGCCTGCCAATCTTGAGTTTGTCAGTTCCTGCTGCTCTGTGAGTCAGGAGAAGCCTCTAGCTTGATGTCTGACACATAGACATGGGGCTTGCCAGCCTCTACTGTGTGAGGCACTTCCTTGTAATAAATTAATCTTTCTTTTTCTCTTTATAAGCTTCACTGGTTTTGCTTCTCTAGAAAGCCCATTATTAGACAGAAGTTCTACCACTTTTATAGTAAGAGTCCACCACCTGTCTTTTTGTTGTTCGGTGGTGGCTTACATGTTGCTCTGGTGCTAGAAACTACTGTATAAATGTTTCTGATACCAACAGGATCACCTGTGGAGGACAGGTTTCAGTGAAACTTCCAGACTAAGATAGACTTGGAAGAAAGTCCTGGCTATCTCCTCCCTAAAATCAGCCAATGGAAACCCTACTTATCACAACAGAACATTTTCCCACCCCCTTGCTTTGGACACATTATAAAGAAGGATCAATTGCTGGATGAAGATGTCATGTTTGGTCAAGTCGAGGCTCAACAAAGGTGAGGAAGGCCATTGGTGAGCTAGACCAACACAATAGTCACAACAATAAACTCAAACATGCTGATGATCTTGAGGATGACACAGACTGGGCAACATTTTGTTCTGTGATACCAGGGGTTCAGGGCTAGATGACAACACAAGCCCTAGAAGCAACAGAGACCACAGTGCTTACCCGATGTTGACTGTGCTCCTCTGTACATCCCAGACTCCCAGCAAGTATACTGCATAAGGAAGTGATGCACAGAATCAACAGCAGGTAAGTTATGTGCACTCCTGTTTCTGCTGCCACAGTGACTCTGAATACTTCACAAATCTAGAGCTCTTAGTGACTAAGGGCTCAGAGCCCTCACTGACCCATGTTTGACACAGAACATGAGTGAGAAAGAATCCCTTTTCATGTTAAACCAAGTTTAACCCTGTCTCTTGTACTAAAATAACTAGTAAAAGAAATGCAAATTAGAAACAAATGAAGATAATTAAAAAAGAAACATAGCAACAATAGAAAGCAGTGACACTAACTCTTTTCTTGAATGTCTCTGATTATTCTGTAACATCTTGAACCAAATAGACTTTTATCAACAACAAATACAGGAATGGCCAATAAGTGCATCAAAAGTGGTCAACATCACTAGTCATGAAAGAACTGCAAATCAAAATCATAAGAATATCTGATATACACACAATTGAAATGGCTAAAATTCAAAAGACTGACAATAGCAAGTGTTAACAATACTGTGGAACAGCTGGGATTATCATGCAATGCTAGTGGGAGGTTAAAATTATGCTACTAGGTGGGAAAATTGTTTGGTGCTTTAATATAAAGTTAAATATAAACTTGTTATTTGTCTGAGCAATTCCATTCCCAGGTATTTAATTAAGAGAAATGAACACATGTACCCAGAAAAAGTTATGACCTAAATGTTTATTGTAACTTTATTCATAATAGCCCCAAACTGTAAAGAATCCAAATATTCATCAATAGATGAAAGGTTAAGTAACTTATAGTGTATTTTATTCATACAGTGTAACATATGACAGTTATAAAAAGAATTAAACTATCAAACATACAACATAGATATATCTCAAAAGCATAGTGGATAATGAATGGTAGACATAGAAGAGTGTATAATGTATGATTCCATTTATATAGCATTCCAGGGCTAATAGGAATCACTCACAATGGGAGTGTCTGGGACAGATGGTGGGAGAGGACTCAGAAAGACCAGGTGGAATTTTATGAGATGAGAGTAGCAGTTTATATACTGAAATTTTATATACTCATTGGAGTGGTAAATGATATATGTATTTGTAGAAAATGACCCTATTTTACACTTAATATCTGGACTTTTTATTGTATGTTGATTATACCTCAATTAATGATACTTTGTATCTAATATTTTTACTTAAATTATAAATTAGTGTTTAAAATGCTTACTAAAGTGTGTGTTTACATCACATCATAGTGACTGCTTACAAAATTCTTGTCAAATCTGAATGTTACCATTTGTTTCTATCTTTGTTAATCTGATAGGTGATGAATATTTTATTTTTGTTCTAACTCTTTATTTTTATTGTATTTGATGCTTGATGTTGTTTCATGTATTTATTAGTCTATTATCTTTCTGCTTCTATGAATTGTCTGCTCATATATTTTGCTTTATTTTGTATATTATGATCATTCTGTTATTAATAGGTAATTTTTATACTTTAAGAAACTAAGTCTTAAAAATCAAAATCCAAACCAGTTACTGTTGAGTTAAATCGGACTCGTGGCATCCTTACGTTTTGCAGAGTAGAACTGTGCTCCACAGGGTTTGAAGGGTGGAGTTTTCAGAGGCAGATGGCCAGGTCTTTTTTCTGAGGCACATTTGGGTGGGTTAAAACCTCCAATCTTTCAGTTAGCAGTCAAGTGCTTAACTGTTTATGCCATTGGTTTCAACTCACAGTGACCCTATGTACAACAGGAAAAAAAAAACAACAAACCACCATCAGGTCCTACCTCATCTTCATGATCACTACTGTATTTGAGCCCATTGTAGCAGCCAGCGTTTGAATCCATCTCATTAAAAATCTTCCTCTTATTCACTGATGCTCTACTTTACCAAGGGTTTTGGTTCTTTAGTGCTGCTATAACAGAAACACCATAAGTAGATATTTCGTTTTGCTTTGTTTTTTCTTTTTTTTTTTTCCCCCTCTGTGTGAATGCTGCCCCTCTGGTTCCCCATGGCCAATTGCTCAGAATGGTGTTTCTCCTCAGAGTAGGTGAGTACATCGCCCTGGCTTGGGTGTTCTGCCACAATGGATGGTTTTAACAAAGGGGGATATCTTCTCTCAGAGTTTAGGAGGCTAGACGTCCGAATTCAGAGTGCCAAGTCTAGGGGCTGAGTGAAAGAGTTGGGCTTCAGCTTGCCCTCTTGTTCCAGGCCCACTGGAACGGGAGATTTCTTCTAACTCATGCAGCTGCTGGCTGCTGAGGCTGATGAATCCAAGATCGGCAGGTAACGTGGCACAGTCTGAAGATCAGCAATCAACATGGAAGGCCACTGGTTCAAGAGCAGGAACAGTTCCAAGATTGGCAGGCACAACAGCTCAAAATTATGACAAGAAGCTTGAGATCTTCATCAAAGCTTCTCTTTATAAGCTAGAAGAAGGTCACACACCGAAGAAGGTCACTCCCCTTCAACTACTTAGCAGCTTACAGCAGATTCCATCATGGAGGTAATTATAATCTCATCATGAAGATAAGCTACATTCAGCTACCCAGCCCCTCAAAACCATGGCCCAGCCAAGTTGACACACAGTATTAACTACCACAAAAAACATGATGTCCTTGTCCAGAGACTGAACCCTCTTTGACAATATGACCAAAGTACTAGAGATGAAGTCTCACTATGCTTGCTTCTAAGGAGCAGTCATGATACACACCTTTCCTGATTCGAAACCATGCTGTATCTCCTTGCTGTATTCAAACGGTGGCCTCTTTGTCTGTGTACAGTTTCCTCATGAGCACAATGAACTGTTCTGAAGTTATCATTCTTTGCAATATTATCCATAATCTGTTATGATCCACACAGATGCATGCTTTTGCATAGTCAATGAAACATAGGTCAACATCTTTCTGGTAGATCTTCTGACATCAGCAATGGTATTTCTCATTTCATGTCCTCTTCTGAATCTAGTTCAAATTTCTGAAAGTCTCTTGTTGCTATACTACTGCAAACGTTTTAAATTGTCTCCAACAAAACTTCATTTGCATGTGATATTGTTCCCTAAGTTTTTTCATTCTGTTGGATCATCTTTCTTTGGAATGGGCACACATACAGATCTCTTCCAGTCAATTGGCCAGGTAGCTGTCTTCCAAATTTCTTGGTTTAGGGGTGAGTATTTCCATCATTACATCCGTTTTGGTTTATTAATGTCTTTCACTTCCATGTAAATTGTTATCCTTTACCTTAATTTTTGACTTTTCCAGTGAGTTTAAATATAATTTAGCTTACATAAATTCTTGAGTTTTGATACCATAGTTTATTAGTGTTTTGTGAGTTGTGAACATTTGGTCATTATTGTTCAATTGGCTCTCCCTTTTCTCTGAGGGGCTTGAAACAGACATCCAGAGTCTGGTTTAGAAGTTATTTATATAAAACCCTAAAAGTTAAAACCTGAAGAATTTTCCTGATGTCAGCCATTTAGATTTATAGAGCAAGAAGCCTAGCTACTCACATCTTTCCTGTTTCAAGTGGATAGATCATGTGGCACTGCTTTTCCTAGAAAGACATTGGACACTCAATATTCCTGAAGTTCCACCATAGCACAGATACACAAATAAATGTCTAGATCCAGCTCCATTCCATCCTTCTCAGACCCTCATTATCTTGGAAGGGTACACACTGGTCATAAAAGAGAGTCTTACGACAATCCCTTCAATGAACTCTCTAATCTCAGAGTAAATGGATTTGGATTTTTTTTCTGTCTTCTCTGATAGAAGGAATGATATGGTTAATGGGTAAGGGCTTGGTGCTTGTGAGGTTGTACATGAGCTTGATTCTATCACCTTCTCCTGTAGAAAATAGCTTCCAACATGGCAGCTGGCAGTTTCTGCCATCTGCCAACACACATACTACTTGCTTCTCACATTTGAAGGGAGAGCCCATTTCCCCCTCTCTTGAACATGGTTGGGCCTGTGGCTTGTTTTGACCACTAGAATACAGTGGATGTGATATTTGTGGACTTGCAACACTGAGTCTCAATAGAATGGGGTGTGTCAGCATCATTTTCTTGGAGCCTAGCTACCAGATTGTAAGGAAATTTAAGCTAGGCAATGGAAACTTCAAGACCACAGAGGGAGAGGCCCTGAAGAGTGAGAAGCTATCCTGAGTGTTCTGGCCCATTACGAATTGAATTTTGCCCCCAAAAAATAGCTCTGGTAGCATAGTGGCTAAGGCACTTGACTGCTAACCAGAAGGCTGGCGGTTCAAACCCACCAGCCACTCCTCAGAAGTTGGGCAATCCTACTTCCGTAGTGATACTGCCTCGGAAACCCAAGGAGGGGTCGCTATGAGTCAGGGCTGACTCGACGGCACATAACAACAACAACAACAACAACAATTCCTAACCTGAGCTCTGGTAGCATAAAGCCTAAGGCACTTGACTGCTAACCAGAAGGCTGGTGGTTCAAACCCACCAGCCACTCCTCAGAAGTTGGGCAATCTACTTCTGTAGCGATACTGCCTCGGAAGCCCAAGGAGGGGTCACTATGAGTTGGGGCCCACTCCATGGCACATAACAACATCAACAACAATTCCTAACCTGTGGTGGTTATGTTTGTGTGTCAGCTTGGCTGGGCCTGGTTGAGTGGCTGGGCAGTTGGTGGTAGTTATTGCCCATGATGAGACTGGCAATCAACTACATGGTGCGATCTACCACAAGCAGCTGAGCGGCTGCCTTTGGGATGTGGTCTGCTTCCTGTATAGAAGGAGAAGACTTGGGGATAGTAGATAGCTTATGGCACCTTGAACCCTACATGTAGCCGTGTCATTGATCAGCAGCCTGCCATGCTCTGCCTACCTGGGAATTTACAATGAACTTGAATTAATGTCCTGTTGTGTGCTTTGGTAACATCGGGACTGTGGCTTTTTGCTTGACAACCTTGCAGTTGGCAGCCTCAGCAGCCAGCAGCTGTCTGAGTGAAGAAAAGCCTCCAGCTTCAGTGGGCCGGGAGCAGGAGGCAGAGCTGAAGCGCAAGGCTGAGGGGCTTTCACCCAGCCCCTAGAGCCTGGCCCTTTTAACTTGGACTTAAAGCCTCCCAACTTTAATGTAAGAGAATAAACTCCTGATTGTTAAGGCCATCCTATTTGTGGTATACTCTTGGCAGAGTGATACTAGGTAACCAGAACATAATCCCTGTCTTTGAGGATGTAATCTAATTTGGAAATAGTGTATTCTTTGCTGTGTTAATGAAGCTCCATCAGTGTGGTGTGTGTCTTAAGCCGTCAATTTTGGAGATATAAAAACAGCAGATTAGGTGCAAAGAAGGAAGCTCAGACACAGAAGATAGATGCCATGCCCATGACGATCACCAAAGAGTTAAGGAATAGAAGCCGAAGAGTCAAAGACCTTCCCCTGGAGCAACAGAGGATGTCTTGCCCTAGAAGTGGAACCTGAATTGGGACTTGTAGCCTCCTAAACTGTGATAAAATAAATTTCTGTTTGTTAAAGCCACCCATTTGTGGTATCTCTGTTACAGCGGTGAGAGGGAACTAAGACACAGTCACTCTGAGCTCCCAGCTGCATGCAACTGCGTGGAGAACCCCAAGTGAGACCACCGGAAGAACCCTCCAGCTTAGTGTAGACAGCCCACAGACTCAACCCACCCGAACCCAAGTGAGACCACCGGAAGAACCCTCCAGCTTAGTGTAGACAGCCCACAGACTCATCCCACCCGAACCATAAAATGTCGCTGTTCTCACCCACTAAGTTTTGGGATGATTTGTTACCCGAAGTAGATTTTGGGAACATGGGTCACTCAGCCTCTTTGAAC
>NW_006921903.1:2140879-2142100 GCF_000298275.1 Orycteropus afer afer | reverse complement strand
TATGTTGTGCTTTAATATTTTTTATGAGAAAAGTAGGTGAAAACAGCTACATTCCCTTGAACCTGCTCTGACAAGTAGAGGGAAACAAATGTCTCCCTCCCTTCGTAACTGAATAATTCCTACCTGCTGATCAAGAGAATGTCAAATCCAATATTTCATCAGCAGACATAGATGTGTATGGATGTCACCACTCAGACTGGGTCATGGTTCATTTTATGTGTCAAATGGCTAGTCTATGGTGCCCAGATTTTAGGGCAAACACTAAAATCACGTTTGTGCTCACGTGATTCATATTGAAGTCAGTTGACCCTAAGTAAAATACATATGGATGGGCCTCGCTCCATCAGGTGAAGACTTTGAGAACTAAACCTGAGGTTTCTCAAGGGAGAATTATTCTCAGATTTGTCAATGGATATCCTGATGGAATTTTTCACCTGCTAAAAGCACATGGAGCTTAGTCTTCTCAGTCCCTACAGTTGCATGAGTCAATTCCTTAAAATAAATCTCTTTCTCTTTCCTCTTCTCCCTCTATATCCAATCCATATCTTTTGGCTCTGTTTCTCCAGAGAACCCTAAGACACATGGGTAAATTACCCAGCCTGAACATCATTTTCCTGATGAGGTATAGAAAAGTTCTAGTAGCAAAAAGGCCATAAAAGTCACTCAGGCTTCCTTTTCATGGGGTGGGGCTGCTATGTGTTTGCAGTCATCTGGAAACAGGTTCTCAGTTGAACCAACTGAGTTATTAAAATTAAGACACATCCTTTTAAATGGAGCTACTGAGCCTTCCTAATGAACTCAACACAGCGAACAAGGGTGTTGTTCAGCGAACAAGGGTCATATTTCTGAAGGTTGACATTCTCACAACTGTGACAGAAAGCTGTTGTCCAACTGTGCCATTGAGCTGAGGGGCTGTTAGGGAACAGTGAAAGTGAGACAAGATAGCTTGATGACTTTCTCAGGGAAAAATCTTTCCCCCAAAGAAAGGAGAATGAAGGCCATCTGGGAAAAAAAAGACAAGGACTGTAGCTCGCATAAGAACCATATCAGGGCAGGAACAGTGTAAGATAAAAAGAATACAAAGTTGTACCCGGTAAAGCAGAGAGATTTTCAATCATTGGGCTGCACTTCTAAGAGGTACAATAAAGAGCTAACAGCCTGGCCTGGGTAATTGAGTGGGGAAGCGAGCCCACGGTGAAAATGTGTGAAACAACTTGGATG
>NW_006921903.1:2138520-2139707 GCF_000298275.1 Orycteropus afer afer | reverse complement strand
TCACCAGATGGGCTGAGGATGAGACAGTGACACATTGTACAGGCAACTCTGTCAACATGGGTCCAGTTGACTGGTGCAGACACTTAGTGCCAGGACATCCTCCCTTCATGGTCCAACTGGGGCTGAGATGTACATTGAATAAGTACATTGAGTTATGTACATTGAATAAGTAGGGGCTAGAGGGTAGGTCGAATCTTACTTCCTTTGGAACTGGGTTCTTATGTTCACTTAGGGATTTGAAGATAGGATGAGTGTTTTCCCTGGAATAGTGTATTTATTGACTTACACATTGTTGCACATTTGTTTTACACAAAGAACTTAGCATTACAGAGAAGAAAGGGGTCATAAGGCATGGCATTTCTCTTTCGACCCATCAGAAGGTATGGAGGAGGTGCCACCTGTGCCAATCTTTGTCATGTCATGTAAGATAGAAAGTGATGTAGCAGAGAGAAGATTTCAAAACAGGAGTTACAAATCAATGGACAGCAGCAACCAAAGCAACATTGACCATGTCATGGCAAGTCTTGCATATGAGCCAGCTTTCTCTGGATGCATTTGTGTGCACTTAAAATCAATGGCTGCATTGACAGTCTGACTTGTTCTTGCTGTTTCCTCTGGATTTTCTCTCATTGTCACTCAAATTTGGGGAAGGATGTGTTAATCCTGCTGGGGATTATGCTGTGCTGTAAGTTTTTTATTTTCAAAAGCATTAGTGTCCTCTCCAATAAGACTCTCTTTTATCTGTAGTCATCTCCCATATATATATATGTATATTGTGATTTGGGTGAAAATTTACAGAGCAAATTCACTTTCCATACAGCAGTTCACATACACTTTGCCTCATGACATTGACCACAATTCACCACAATGCAACAGCTCCCATCCCTCTTCCTCCCGACAGTCACCTCTTTCCTGTGTCCATCCCTTCATGCACCCCTGCACCCTGAGGCTGTCTCCCTGTGCATAAACAGCCTTTCTTTCTCCCATAATTGTTTGCTCCAAGGAGTGTATCTACCTCAGGTAAATGTTCAACTCATATGCCTGTCTTTTTTTTGGCTGGAAGCCACAGGTGTGGGTTCAATTCCAGACTTGAAGGGCAACTAGCAGCCATAGTCTCAGTGGTTTCACAAGGCTCTATCAGATCAGCAAACCTGGTCCTCTTTTTTTTTTTTTTTTTTTCCCAAATG
>NW_006921903.1:2126691-2138090 GCF_000298275.1 Orycteropus afer afer | reverse complement strand
AACTTTGTCTCTTGTCAGCTCTACTATACCCTTGGGAATTCAGATTATACAAATACACTTATAAGGCCAATGTCTGCCAACCCTATATATGGTCTTGGGTACACTCCCTGCTTCATAGACATACCTACTAGTTCAGCCTGCCCACCCATCTATCCATGGGTATACTCATGTTTGCCTTCACTGACAATGCAGTACTGTATACCACATTGTTTGTAATCAATTCTGACAAAAGAACGGTTTTTCTTCTGTGCCTTGAACATCTTCGGCATTAGACAAATGTTATGGATTGAAATGTGTCCCTTGGAATAAGCATTAGAATCTCATTTGGGAATAGACTTATCTTTGTTATGTTGATGGAGCCATATCAAGATAGAGTATGTCTTAAACCTCATCAATTCTGAGTTATAAACAGAAAAGGTAGTGTCCCTGTGTGGAAGGAGTATCCATTTGGGTGGTGCAAATGGTTAAGAGCTGGACTACTAACTGAAAGGTTGGTGGTTCAAGCACACCCAGAGAACACTCAGAAGAAACACCTCATTATCTGCTTCCAAGAAGTCACAACCCTGAAAACTTTAGGGAGCACAGTTCTACTTTGCATACACAGGGTCACCATGAGTTGGAATCAACTCTACGGAAAATAGTTTGGTTTTGGTTTAGACACGGGTGAGTACAAAGGTGGGAAGATAGATGCCACATGAAGATCACCCAGAAATTAATGACTGCTGGTTACTTCTTGTTGTTGTTAGGTGCCATAGAGTCACTTCCAATTCATAGTGACCACATGTAAAACAGAACGAAACACTGCCCAGTCCTGTGCCAGCCTCATGATCCTAGCTATACCCTGAGCCCATCGTTGCAGCCACTGTGTTAATCCATCTCATGGAAGGTCTTCCCCTTTTTTGATGACCCTCCACTTTACCAAACATTTCCTTCTCCAGGGGATAGTCCTTTCTGATCACATTACCAAAGAAGGTGAGAAGAAGTCTGGCCATTTTTGCTTCCAAGGAGCATTGTGGTTGCACTTATTACAAGACAGATTTGTTAGTTCTTCTGGCAGTCCATGGTATTTTCAGTATGCTTTACCAACACCAAAATTCAAAGGCATCTTTAGTCTTCCTTCTTCATTGTCCAGCTGTCACATGTATATGTTGTTGTAGTTGTTGTTAAGCGCCATCAAGTTGTTTCCAACTCATAGTGACCCTATGCACAGCAGAACAAAACACTGCACGATCCTTGCTATACTTGAGCCTATTGTTACAGCAACTGCCCTTGTTAAGGACCTTCCACTTCTTCGCTGACCCTCCACTTTACCAAGCATGATATTCTTCTCCAGGGAATGGTTCCTTCTGGCAACATGGCAAAGTAGAGGAGATGAAGTCTGGCCATTCTCACTTCCAAGGAACATTCAGGCTGCACTTCTCCCACATGCGCATGAGGAGATTGAAAATACCATGCCTTGGGTCATGCATACCTTAATTCTCAAGGTGACATCATTGCTTTTTAACATTCTAAAGGAGTTATTTTATTTTTATTTTTTATTTTCCCCTTTCCTTTTTATTATTTCTTTAAAACTTCCCACCTGTGGTTACCTTTCTCTTTCATCTTTCCTTTCTATCTCTTCATGCCTTCTGAGCCTTATCCCTATGCACATGCTGCCTTTTTGTTGTTGTTGTTATATATGGTTGATTGCTTTAAAACGTTCACACTTTCCTGGCATTTTTGTTCACCTTAGAGGCCTATTTATTTTTTTTGTGGCAAGTTGAGCCATGGGGGTGAGCCCAGTTCCAGGCTTGGCGGGTCTCTAAGGGCTATAGTCTTGGGTGTTCCACCAGTCTCCAACAGACCAGCAAGGCTGGCTGTTCTTCTTATTTTGAGTTTTTTTTTTTTTCCATATTTTTCTCCCACTCTATCCAGGACCTCCTATTGAGATCTCTTTCAGAGTGGCCAGGAGATAGAGGTGGGCATCAACTCATTCTTCTGGTCTCTGGGTATTGATCATTTGATTTCTTCACTCTGCTTCCATGGGTGTTGAATGTGGATCCAGGTCGAATGAAATCCTTGACAACTTCAATCTTTTCTGCACTGATCATGATGTTGTTTACTAATTCATTTGTGAGGGTTTTCTTTGTCTGAAATTCCCATTCTGAGCAGTCAAGACAGGAGCAGGAACAGGAAATTCATCATGGGAGGAGAGAGAGGCAGTGGAGCTGGGGTGGCAAGGACTGAAAGAGTTTAAAGCCCAGTAGATGGGGCAGAGAAGGCAGGGAAGGAGGAAGGAAGCAGGCAGCAGGCAGGCCAGAAACTTGCAGTAGACAGGCGTGGGCTTGACACAGGTCTTGGAGACAGGGTGTTGACCCCTGAGGAAAGGCAGCAGTAAAGCCAAAGTGTCTGTGCAGTCTTTCAGCATGAGTATAGCCACATGGGGCCCAGGCCTGCCCATTAGTTGTCCTGTGAACCCTTCTCCTGTACATGGTACAATATTCACACAATGTCTAAATTACATAACATCCTACTTCACTGAACATACTGAGGATGTTAAGCAGTACATATGTATTCTTTACTTTGACTAGAAGCTGAAATAGACAAAGAAGGGTCTTCTCCAAAAAGCCACATCCAAAATTCAGACTTCTAGCCTCCCGAACTGTGAGAAAATAAATTTCTGTCCTTCAAAGCCATTCACTGTGCTGCTTCCATCACAGCCACAAAACCAATCCAAACCCATT
Source organism: Orycteropus afer afer (assembly GCF_000298275.1). NCBI lineage: Eukaryota > Metazoa > Chordata > Mammalia > Tubulidentata > Orycteropodidae > Orycteropus > Orycteropus afer. Next base: position 2,135,367 of record NW_006921903.1, on the reverse strand, counting down.
GCCATCAAGTTGAATTCAACTCATAGTGAAGAGAGTAGAGCTGCCCCGTAGAGTTTCCAAGGCTGTAATCTTTACAGAAGCAAAGCCCAAATCAAACCCACTGCTGTGGGATTGATTCTACCTTAGGTGTCCCTAGAGGGCAGACTTGAACTGCCCCCTTAGGGTTTCCAAAGATGTAAACATTTATGGGTGCAGACTGCCTCATCTTTCTCTGGCAGAGCAGTTGGTGGGTTCCAATCACCAACCTTTCTGTTAGCAGACAAGCAGTTTAACTCCTACACCACCAGGGCTCCTTGTGTTATAACGAAACTAGGAGAGTAAGGCATTGAATAACATTTCAATGGACATGTCACCAATTTTTTAAGTAATAACTTGGATTTTAAGCTTATGCTCTAATTTAGAATGGGTGTTTTTGTCCTTATCTTTAGGATCATCTGTTGATATTTTCTGGCGGATGGAGAGACAAGTGTCGGCAGGGGTTTCCTGTGTCATATGTGGTGAGGCTGGGATGAGTGTCTGCCATGAGAAAGTCCTATGATCACTCCCACATGCTCTCACAGCAGATCATGAGCTGGCGGGCTGGCCAGGTGAGGGACATGTAAGGAAGTGCCAGGCATGGGGGTGAGTATAGGCCTGGTGGGGCCGAGGCCTTGAGAGGTACCTGGTATTCAGAAGATGTGTCACCCCAAGGACTTTGGCAGGGGAATCTGGTACCTGGTTCAGCGAGTGGATCAAGTGGAGACTGCTAGGTGCCAGCACAAAACCCAAAAGCCTGACCTCGTGGTGCTTGAGAAACATGTAATGTGTTTCCAGGTAGCAAAAAGTGTCAGGAAGAAAAATAACACAGAGGACAAGCGGGCAGTGCTCTTTATTGGAGGCCAGGAGGGGAGACTATGAGGAGCAGTGGACATTTGAGCAGAAACCTGAGAGAGCTATGAGAGAACATGGCGGACAAGAGAGGAAGCGGGAAGACTCAATCTGGATGCATGGGCACAGCTTTTCCAAGTTTTCTCTGAGGAGCAGGGCATGGATAATGTAGGAAATGTAGACTTTAGGGAGGATTTCAGAACCCAGGCTTCACCCTGAGAGAGACCCTGACGACTGCTCTCTGCATGGTCCCTCCCACTGTACCAGGAAGAGGTGTGAGAGGCAGAGACTACCCTCAACCAGGCAGGATGGAAGAGAGACAAGACGTCCACAGGGACCACAAACCATGGTGAGTGCTGAGTGGGCAGAACAAAGGGGACTCACTGCGTGGTGGGCTTTGTGGAAACGCAGGGATGGTGGGGCCAGACTAGCTCAGGCCTGGTGCTCTTCAGCACTGTCAGACTTTCTTAGCCAGACCAGAACAAGTAGCCATGGAGTGGATTCCAACCCATGGGGACCCCATTTTTGTCAGAGTAGAATTGTGCTCCCAAGGGTTTTTAGTGGCTGAGTTTTCAGCAGTAGATGGTCAGGCCTTTCTTCAGAGGCACCTCTGGGTGGACTCCAACTTCCAACTTTTCAGTTACTGCCAAGGATGTTAACTGTTTGTACCACTCGTGGGCTCTAGTTACTGAAAGAAAATGTTATACATGACTGGAAGTGACAGTAAATCAAAAATCAAAACAAACAAACAAAAACACACACACACAAAACCCACTTGCCCTCAAGTCAATTCGCACTCATAGCACTCCTCTAGGACAGAGTAGAACTGTTCCATGGTTTCCTAAGGCTGTGATCTTTACAGAACAGAATGCTATCGCTTTCCCTGTGGGGCAGCTGGGTAAGCAGACAGGTACTTAACCACTGAGCCATCAGGCTCCTTACTGAATAGAGACTGGATTAATGATGGTAAGCAATCATAAACAACAAAACAAAACAAAACAAAACAAAAAGCTGTTGATTCTAGCCTCTAACTTACGGCCCGAGTAGAACTGTCCTGTGTGCCAGAGTGGTACAGCTCCATAGGGTTCTCAGTGGCTGATCTCTTTAGCCATCAATCACCAGGCCTTCCTTCCCAGGAATCTCTGCGTGGACTCGAACCTCCAATCTTTTGGTTAGGAAGCACAGGGCTGGGTTCTTATCTGGACCCTTTCCCTACTTTCCGCTGGCGCTGTTCTTCCACCTGCAGTTTCCAGGCCCCCCTGTTGCCCTATGGCTGCTCAAGCTCGAATCTCATCTCCAACCGGCCCTGCATCCACCCCAGGCTGAGACATCTCTTCCTATCTCTCTCCCTCTTCACAGCCTCCTTAAGTCAGGCCTGTGGGTCTCAGCAGGGCACTAAGAGAGGAGCACCCCGATTAATTAACAGCTAAGAGTGTCTTACTGATAACATTCATGTAAATTTGTCCCAGATCATCATCACACTAATATCTTTGTTTGTGGGCGCTTGTTGCTGGTTGTGTAACTGCTAGGCTGCCCACTGACTTGGACTCTCCCCCACCCAGCACTCTGCTTCCAACCATGTTGGAATGTGCCCTCTGGTCTCACACACCTCAAATGCAGGTGAGAGGTGCCTTTGATTCCTGCTGCGATCCCAGAAACACAACTGGTTGGACCTGTTTCCATACTGGACTCATCACCAGGGGACAGGAATGGCAACCATTCCAGAGACAAGCTAGCTCCTGAAGCCCCTGGGTCCCCTTGGCCCCAGGCTGTGGCTGACAGGGCAGCCATGCCCCGCTCCAGCCCCATTTCTCAATCCAGTGCTCTGTGCAGTCTGAGTGGCAGGTTCCAATCCAGGGCTCAGGGCTAAGCTCTCCATGGGCAGCTGGTGTCGGTGACCTGGGGTGGGAGCTTCCTCCCCTGCATGCTTGCTCACACTCTTTCTCTCCCCTGTGGCACCTAGCCACTGAGCCATATCTGCTCTGCTGGGAAGACCAAGACCCTGCTCCTTTCTCAGTGTGCAGGTCTACTGCACATGACTAAAACCAGGAAGGGGAGGGGAGAAGATATGAGAAGGATTTACTCCAAGACGAAGGTGGACTTCAGATTGAGTGCTGGTCATTGCATTACCCTGGGCACATTTTCTCCCAGAGATGAGACCTTCCCTGCTCCTGCTGATTGGCACCTGACCCCCTTTTCTCCCCTCTCCTTCCCCATCAGGAGCAAATGCCAATTCCTCTCACTTTATCATTTCTGTCTCATGAGTGGGCTTCTGCCAATGGCCAAAATGTCAATCTCAAGTTTCTTAAGGAAGTTTTGTGCTGACAAAGACAGGTTCTGGTATCAATTGTTAACTAATGGATTTATGAGAATTAAACAACAACAAAAAAAGACAGGGATGTTATATATACATATATTTATATATAGAGAAACAAAACCCACTGCCATCCAGTCAATTCCAACTCATATAGACCCCCATTGGGTTTCTGAGGCAGGAACTTTTTAGGGAAGTAGATTGCCCAATCTTCCTTCCTTGGAGTGGCTGGTGGGTTTGAACTGCCAGCCTTCTGGTGAACAGTCAAATACCTTAGACCCTGTGCCACCAGAGCTCCTTGTGTGTGTGTGTGTATGTGTATGTATGTATGTATACACACACACACACACACACACATATATATATATACCAAAAACAAAATAAAAAATAAAAAGAAAATGTCTTTGCCGTAGATTTGAATCTGACTCATAAAGACCCATATTGGGTTTCCAAGGCTATAAATCTTTATGGAAGTAGATCAACCCATCTTCCTTCTGCAGAGCAGGTGGTGGGCTTGAACTGCTAACCTTCTGGGTAGCAGCCAAATACCTTATTCATTACACCACCAAGGTTCTCTCTCTCTCTCTCTCTCTCTCTCTCTCTCTCTCTCTCTCTATATATATATATATATATTTACACATGCACACAGTACATATATTTAGAAGGATCCCGGGTAGTGCAAAGCGGATTGTGATTGCTGCTAAATGAAAGCATTGGTGTTCAAATCCATCCAGCAGAACTTCACACCAAAGACTTGGTGATCTGCTTCTGTAGAAGTCACAGCCAATAAAGCCCTATGGATCTAGGATGAGTCTGGGTACTACTTAATTGCTATATTAACTTGTTCCACCAGGAAACTGATGGAATTACTAACTGAGATGTTTCAAGAAATGGAAGCAATGATGGAATTTTGTTGTTGTTATGTGCCGTGGAGTCGGCCCTGACTCATAGTGACCCCTCCTTGGGTTTCCGAGGCAGTATCACTACGGAAGTAGGATTGCCCAACCTTCCTTCCGAGGAGTGGCTGGTGGGTTTGAACTGCCAGCCTTCTGGTTAGCAGTCAAGTGCTTTAGCCACTATGCTACCAGAGCTCTAACTTGTTTATGCCAAGAAATTTGGAAGACATGACCAACTGACTGGAAGAGATCCATATTTGTACCCCTTCCAAAGAAAGGTGATCCAACAGAATGTGAAAATTATGGAATAATATCATTAATACCACATATAAATAAAATTTTGCTGAAAATAATTGAAACATGGTTTGCAGCAGTACATATGGAACTGCCAGAAATTCAAACCAGATTCTGAAGAAGACTTGGAATGAGGGATATTATTGCTGATGTCAGATGGATCTTGGTTGAAAGCAGATAATGTGAGAAAGATGGATATCTGTGTTTTATTGATGATACAAAGTCATTTGACTGTGTATATCATAACAAATTTAATTGTGTTGATGTGGCACTTGTATATAGACCTGCAGTAGTTATTAGAGGAAATCTATAGCAAAGAATCTCTTTAAAATGTTTAAGAGCAAAGATGTCACTTTGAAGACTAAGGTGGACCTGACCCAAGCGATAACATTTATATTTGCCTCATATACATATGAAAGCTGGACATTGAATAAGGAAGACTTCAGAACAATTGACACATTTGAATTGTGGTGTTGATGAAGAACATTGACTGTAGCATGGACTGTCTTGGAAGAAGTACAGCCAGAATGCTCCTTAGAAGTGAGAATGGCCAGACTTTGTCTCACCTACTTTGGTCATGTTGTCAGAAGGGACCAGTCCCTGGAGAAGGATATCATTTTGGTAAAGTGGAAGTTCAGCAAAAAAATGGGAAGACCTTCAATGAGATAGATTGACACAGTGGCTGCAACAATGGATTCAAGTATGGCAATGATTGTGAGGATGGTGCAGGAGTGGACAGTGTTTGGTTCTGTTTCTTGACTGCTGCTTCCATGAGGATTGATTGTGGATCTGAGTAAAATGAACTCCTGAACAACTTCAACCTTTTCTATGCTTATCATTACATTGCTTATTTGGGACTATTGTGAGGATTTTGGCTTTATTTCAATTGAGATGTAATCCATACTGAAGGCTGTAAGCACTTGATCATTAAGTGTTCCAAGTTCTGTGTGCTTTCTGCCAGCAAAGATTTGTCGTCTGCATATTGCAGATTGTTAATGAATCTTCCTCTAATTCGGATGCTGTGCTGTTCTTCATATAGTCCAGATACTTGGATTGTTCACATTACAGATGGGGTAAGTGTAATGAAAAGATATGACCCTGATAAATGCCTTTCTTGACTTTAAACCATGCAGTATCCCTTTGCTCTGTTGGAACAAAGGACCTTTTGGCCTATGGACAGGTACTGCATGAGCACAATTAAGTGTTCTCCAATTTCTATTGTTGGAAGTATTATCCATAATTTATTGTGATCTACTCAGTTGAATGCCTCTACATAGTTAATAAAACACAGGCAAACATTTTTCTGGTATTCTTTGTTTATATCTAAGATACATTTGATATCAGCAATGATATCCCTCATTCCATATCCTCTTCTGAATCTGCCTCAAGTTTCTGGCAGTTCCTCATGGATATACTACTGCAACAAATTTTGAATTATCTTCAGTAAAACTTTATATGCATGTAATATTAATGGTGTTTCGTGATAATTTCTGTATTCCATTGGATCACCCTTCTTTGGAATGGGCACAAATATGGATCTCCTCCAGTCTGTTGGCCAGGTAGCTGTCTTCTAAACTTCTTGGTATAAGTGAGAGAGCACCTCCAGCCCTGAATCTTTTGATGAAGTAGACATCCTAAATAGAAGGTGATGCTGAGTTTTCATAATGAGTGGGCAATTGTATTGCTTAGTACCATAATGCACAATAAATTTTTTTTGCTCTAATTGCTAAAATTACCCCATTCCAGAAATACTGGACTATAATAGTGGAACCGAAGGTCTTTAGCTCAGTATATGGCCAATAGGATTAAAAACATTTTCCAAATTTCCTTACAGGTAGGTGTAGTCAGGTGATTAGAAACTGACCAACAAGAGATGAGAAAAAGAAGTGCTCTTGATAGCTGCTTTTCTCCTTCCCTCTTCTCCTTTATTGTGACTGGAACTTGTCACATTCTCTGGAGTTGGAAGGGACACTGTAGATCACAGGTGAGAGCTGCCTAAGAAGCAAACCAATACCCTAGAGGAAGTCCCTGTACTGGAGGAGCTGTTTAACCAGAATGTAGCTTCATCCCCTGCCTCTACGGGACAGAGAAAGAGCCTTTCAACCACTGTTATTTTGGATCTGTCTTTCACAGCTGAGTAAAATCCAAACAAAAATAACTAGAGTTTAGTACTTCATTTGCAGAAATTATGCAAGAATATTGTTGCTGTAAGCAATAGCGAGGTAATTGTTGTAGTGGTTGTGAGGTGCTGTTGATTCAAATCTGACTTGGTGGCCCTCTGTACAGCAGAACAAACATGCCTGGTCCTGAGCTATCCCCAAAATAGTTGCTACGTTTGATCCCATCCTTGCAGTTGTGTCAATTCATCTCATTGAGGGGCTCCCCTTTTTTGCTGACCCTCTCCTTTACCAACCATGATCGCCTTCCCCAGGGAGTGGTCCCTTCTGACAACAGGACCAAAGTACAAGAGATGAAGTCTGGCCATTCTTATATCTAAGGAGCATTCTTGGTGTGCTTTCTCCAAAACAGATTTGTTCATTCAAGATAATTGATCCAGGTTAAGTCTCATTGACCACAGTCTTGATCTCATTTACTATCCCTCTGAGTCAGTGTGCATCCTCCACAGCTTTCTCCAAACAATCACACACATGTATATGCACCTATAGACATGCAGGCATTGCTCAATATGTGTGATAAAGTAGTGGTATTAGTTTCCAGGTAAGAGCTTGAATCTAGAAAAAAATAATAACTGAATAAAAGCACAAAGATCTCTCCAGAAATGATAGTTTCCTAGGCTGCTTGTTGTTGTTGTTGTTATGTGCCTTCGAGTCAGCCCTGACTCATAGCGACCCCTCCTTGGGTTTCTGAGGCAGTATCACTACGGAAGTAGGATTGCCCAACCTTCCTTCCGAGGAGTGGCTGGTGGGTTTGAACCGCCAGCCTTCTGGTTAGCAGTCAAGTGCCTTAGCCACTATGTTACCAGAGCTCCCTCCTAGGCTGTAGTAGCAAAATATAAACATCTGTGTGGCTTAAAGCAATAGGAACTTATTCTCTCATAGTACTAACACTGAAGTCCCCAAATCCAGGTGTCCACAGCTCCCTCTGAAGGCTTTAGGGGAGAAGGCTCACCTTTCCCTCCCATATTTCTTTTGGTCCCTGGCAATCCTTGGCAGTCCTTGGTTTGCAGATGCATAATTCTCGTTTCTGCCTCTTTACATGGCCAGCTTCCCTGTGTCTCTTTGCCCTCTTCTTTTAGAAAAGAATGCCAGTCATTGCATTCAGATCCCGCTGTAATCTAGCATAATCTCAACCTAACGCATTTCATCTGTAAAGGGTCTATTTCCAAATAAAGTGACATTCTGAGTCGCCAGGTGTTTGTGGATTTTGGAGGGATGATATTCAATTCAGGACAGCACCGAGTGAGATGATCCACTGAGATCCTGGCTCTGGGAGACACTTTTGTGTGACCATTTCTCCTTGAGCATGGACTATCGGATTGGATTCTCATGAAAAATCCTGACCTGTTAATGGCCATATTTCTCTCTCTTTTTTTTTTTTTTTTTTGGTTAATTTGTTATTTTGGTGAAAGTTTGCAGAGCACATTGGTTTTTCTTCAAACAATTCATGTACATTTTGTTTTGTGACATTGATTGCAATCCCCAGAATGTAACACTCTTCCCACTTCCCTGTGTTTTCCATTTCCCTTCGTCCGTTTTTCCTATCTCTTTCTGCCTCCTAAGGTTTATCCCTGGGCAAACGCTGCCCTTTTGGTCTCATATGACTGATTGTTCTTCAGAGTGATATCGCTTTGGTGCTATTGTTCACCTTATCGATCTGTCTATCAGATATCTAGTTCTGAGGGAAGCCGGCTTCCATGTTGTGAGGCAACTGTGCCAAAAGGATACAGGGCAAGGGGCCAAGGCCTTCCAAGAGTCATGTGAAAGAGTTTGGAATTGGACCCTGGAGTTCCAGTCAAGTCTTGAGATGACCCCAGTCCCAGCCGACAGTAGAACTGCCACCTCACAAAAAAGTTTGCAGTAAGGGTTCCTTACTTTCACAACTGTGATATAATAAATGTTTGTTGCTTTAAGCCACTACAGTGTGGGGTAATTTGTTATGCAACAATAGATGATTAATACAACAGATTTTGTAGAACACACTATCATGTTGTAATTTGCATGTTTCACTGAACATTATCTTGAAGATCTTTTCATGTTGTGAAATCTCTAGGTTGTTTTCTTTTTTTTTTTTTTTTTTACTGAATAGTTCTACATATTTCCAAGTATTTTACTTTTTTCTGTGTGG
>NW_006921903.1:2123757-2125868 GCF_000298275.1 Orycteropus afer afer | reverse complement strand
ATGGTTCTTTCAGCACTCTTTGCCAACACCACAACTCAAAAGCATCAACTCTTCTTCGGTCTTCCTTATTCATTGTCCAGCTCTCACATGCATACGAGGGGATTGGAAATATCATGGCTTGTGTCAGACGCACCTTAGTCCCCAAGGAGACATCCTTGCTCCTTAGCACTTGAAATATTTCTTAGGTTATGTGAATACTGGAGCTCTGGTGGCATAGTGCCTAATGCATTGATTTGACTGCTAACCAGAAAGTTGGCAGTTCAAACCCACCAGCTACACTGCAGAAGGAAGAATAGGCATTCTACTTCTGTAAAGATTTACTACCTTGGAAATCCAAAGGGAGTAGCTATGAGTTGGAATCGACTCCATGACAGTAAAGTTTTTTTATTTTTTTCCCAATGTGACTACTAATGAAAAAATTATTTTGTAAAATCTTTCTACATTGAGTTATATTATTAATTGCAATGGAAACCTTTTTTTTCTTTTTTAACATTTTCTCTGTCTTTTCCTTCAATTGTTACATCATTCTCAAAAAAGTAATTGCTATAGCCTCATAAATACCACTTACCACAATACTGTAGCTAAAATATAAGAAAATTTGACAAAATCAGTAACTATGAAAACACTAGTCACACCAAAAAGAGCAGCGTGTGTTTGTAGCCTATGCAGATGAAACCAATGTGACTGGAAGTGTCACTGTAATTGGATAATAATGACAGCTCTGACTGGCACTCATTAGATGGTTCCAGAAGTAAACTGGCATGGAGTTTAGCCTTGTAGGCATACTGGTACATGTAAGCTGGGCTTACGAAAAATGTTTTTGTTGTTATAACTAACTACGGGATGACCTGAAACACTTCCTGATGAAGGTTGAAGACTGCAGTATGGATTACACCTCAATAGAAGGAAAACAAAAATCCTCACAGTGGGACCAATAAGCAGCATCATGATAAATGGAGAAAAGATTGATGTCAAAGACTTCAAATAACTTGAAACAGCAGTCAAGGTATCAGACATCAAATGCATTGGGCAAGTCTACTGCAAAGGACCTCTTTCACATGCTGAAGAGCAAAGATATTTTCTTGAAGACTAAGGTGCGCTTGACATAGGCCATGGTATTTTCAATGACCTCATATCCATGTGAGAGCTGGACAATGAAAAAGGAAGACTGAAGAAGAGTTGATGCTTTTGAGTTGTGGTGTTAGTGAAGAATTATGAAAGTACAATGGACTGCTGAAAGAACTAACAAATCTGTCCTGGAAGAAGTGCAGCCAGAATGTTCCTTGGAAGCAAGAATAGCCAGGCTCCATCTCACCTACTTTGGTCATGTTGTCAGAAGGGACCATTTCCTGGAGAAGGATGTCATGCTTGGTAAAGTGGATGAACAATGAAAAAGGAGAAGGCCCCAATGAGATGGATTGACACAGTGGCTGTAACAATGGGCTTAGGTATTGCAAAGATCACCTTCTAATTTTACTTATTCCAGGGTCCCTAGGTGGCGCAAAGATCATGGGGTTGGCATGGGACCAGGCAGTGTTTCGTTGTGTTGTGCATGAGATCACTATGAGTCAGAGACAACTCTACAGCACCTTACAACAACAACAACTACTACTACAGGGATACTTTTATTAGAAATAATAAATTTCTGCTGAAACACTGTACAAAAACTTTATAGACAGTTGTTTTGGTATCATCCCCCTAACAGTGTCACCTCATGTGGTCTGCACCCTCCACCTCCTTAGGGAGGCCACAATGTGCTGGTCCTGTGCTATTGTAGATGATTTTTTTGTCTATAATAATTGTTAGTGGTAATGTCAGTGATCGCAGTATTGAAATGTAACTGTAGTCTGATCTCCAACTATTACAAATAATTTTTTTATTATTGAATTTGTCAGTTTTTGTTATTTAAGTTAATGACTTATGACAGAGTTTTCTAGGCTTTATTTGCTTTTAGACTATATTGTTGGATGCAAAAAGGTTTATGGCTGATGCTTCTTTTTAGGATATTATTTATTTTATTATTGCAAGCATGCAATTTTTATTCTTTTTGTTGTTTTCACCTCAAATTCCAATTTATTGTACATCAATATCCTTCTATATACTTGCTGTTT
>NW_006921903.1:2120757-2122052 GCF_000298275.1 Orycteropus afer afer | reverse complement strand
AGGGGGAGAAGACATGGAAAATCCCTGGGGTAGTGGGGAGGAGGAGAAGGCTGACTGGCTTCTCTGCACCTGAAGTAATGTCCTCTTGCAGCAAGGTCGGAAGTCTGAGTCACAGAGTACCAAAGGACAGTAGCACCTCAGGGCCCTTATGACTAGAGAATTTTATCTTATCTAAGGCTAGCAGAAGTTGGGTGCAGCTTTGTGGAGTATGTAAAGCAGGCATGCTTTAAATGGCTAGAAATCTTATTTGGCCTGTTTTTCAAACAAATGGATGTGTAAAAATTTGGGTGTTTTTTTTTGGTCAGAGTCTCAGTTTGCTATAAAGAAATAAACAATGTGGGGCCAATATGCTGAGGTCTTTTATTTATTTATTTACTTGCAGAGGTCATCTTTGATCCATTTAAAGGGCAATAGTTAACCGTTTGGCTGTGAATGGAAAGGTTGGAGGTTCAAACCATCCCTGTAGCTCAATGGAAGAAAGATCATAAACCTCTTTCTGTAAAGATTATAACCAAGCAAAGCCTATGGGGCAGTTCTTTTCTGTCACCTGGGGTTGCTGTGAGTCAGAATTGAGTGGATGGCACACAAGAAGTATGTTTAAGAAGGAGACCCCAGAGAATACAAATAATTAGCATAGTGCCTAAGGCACTTGGCTGCTAACCAGAAGGCTGGTGGTTCAAACCTACCAGCCACTCCTCAGAAGGAAGGTTGGATAATCTACTTCCGTAGTGATACCGCCTTGGCAACCCCAGGAGGGGTTGCTGCGAGTCAGATCCGACTCGATGGCACATAACAACAACAACAACAGACGCCTAAGTGAAAGAGTGATGATTCAAACCCAAGCAGAGCTATGTCCTGAGTAAGGCCTGGAGGTCTGCTTCCAAAGGTCAGAGCTTGAAAACCTTGTGGAACAGTTGTGCTCTTCACACATGGGGTCACCTTGAACTGGAATGGACTTGACAACCACTAACAACCACCTAACAAAGCAAGGTCCGTGTGTGGTGAAAACAGTTTATAGTCTACCAGTAACTTAAAAGCTGGTGATTAGAAGCCCTTCTTGGTGCCCTTGAAGAAAGGCCTGCCAATCTCCTTCTGGAAAGATTACAGTTAAGGAAACCTGCTGGGCCAGTTCTACCTTGTGACACATGGAGTCACCACGAGTTTGAGTCATCTCAGTGTCAAAGACTTATTTTTATCTAAGAGAGCTTCAGTGTCAGAAAGATTATTATATATTATTATCCTATTACTAGGAGCTCTGGTAGCATAGTGGCTAAGACACTTGCCTGCTAACCAGA
>NW_006921903.1:2107766-2114566 GCF_000298275.1 Orycteropus afer afer | reverse complement strand
TTCATTGTCCAGCTCTCACATGTTCATGGGATTATTGAAAGGACTATAGCTTGGGTCAGGTCACTTTAGTCTCAATAAGATGTCTTTGCTCTTTAACATTTTAAAGAGGTCTTTTGCTGCAGATTTGCCCAATAAAATATATCATTTGATTTCTTCACTGCTAATTCCATGAGTGTAGATCCAAGTAAAATGAAATCTTTAACAGCTTCAATCTTTTCTGCATTTATCATGATGTTGCTTATTGGTCCAATTGTGAAGATTTTTGTTTTTATGTTGAGGTGTAACCCATACTGATGGCTGTAGTCTATGATCTTCATCAGTAAGTGCTTCAAGTCTTCCTTATATCCAGCAAGCAAGATTTTGTCATCTACATATCATAGGTTGTTAATGTGTCTTCCTCCAACCCTGATGCTGTATTCTTCATATAGTCCAGCTTCTTGGATTATTTGCTCAGCATACAGATTGAATAAGTGGGGGGAAAGGATACAACCCTGACACACACCTTCCCTGATTTTAAGCCAGACAGTATCCCTTGTTCTATTTGAAGGAGTTTCCCTTTGTTTATGTACCAGCTCCTTGTGAACACAATTCTGAAAGTCCTGGAACTCTGTGTTCATTGTTATTATTGCTCCTCTGTATGTAACATGCCTCCATCCTCCTGCCCCTTGGTCCCATTGGCTGGTTTATTGATGTATTTACTATGATTTTGTTTTGCTGAATTTATTGCACTGTTCTTTTATAGTTGTCATTAATTTTGGAAGAAGATTGGACATTATTTTTGTAGATACATTTCTGGTCCCTCCCTTCTATCTGAGACTCAAAGTGCACATGCATATTTTCCTCCACAGGTCACTGAAGCTCTTTTTTTTTTTTTTCTCTCTCTCTCTTTAGCATCCTTTTCTCCTCTGCTTATTGTTAGACAACAGTGTTTTGCTTCAAGTTCTCTGATCTTTTCTTCTGCAGTATAATAGTTCTATTTCATTGTTTTGATAGTTGCATTATATTCTAGTGCATGAAAGTGGAATGCCAAAATTTACTCACTCACTTTCATAAGTAGGTAGATTCACTTTGTTTCTATAACACTTACCTCTCAGTTTGTTGTACTGTGATAGCTTGCATGTTGTTATGATGCTGGAAGCTGTCACTGGTATTTGAAATACCAACAGAGTCACTCAGTATGGGCAGATTTCAGTGAGGCTTCCAAATTTAGAAAGACTAGGAATTAGGACATGGCAGGTTTACTTCCGAGAAAAATGGCCACTGAAGACCGTAGAAATAGCAGGGAAACACTGTCTGATATTTTGCCAGAAGATGATCCCATTGGTAGGAAAACAGTCACAATATGACTGGGGAAGAGATCCTCAAAGAAGAGTTGACATTAATGGAGTAAAACTATCTGGACCATCATTTGACGATGTGGAACTACTCAACATGAGAAGAAACAACTGGACACAGCCATTAATAATCTGAAGGCAAAGTGTATGGAATACGAATCAAGGATGATTGGAAGTTGTAAAAAGTGAAACGGAATGCATAAAGATCAATATCGCAGACATTACTCCACTGAAATAGACTGGTATTAGCTACCTTTAATCAAATAATCACATGGTCTACTATGCTGGCAATGACAAATTGAAGAAGAATGACATCACATTCATCATCAAAAAGAACATTTCAAGATCTCTTCTGAAGTACAATGCTGTCAAGGATCAGATAATATCCATAGGCCTACAAGGAACATCACTTAATATAACTGTTATTCAAATTTATGCACCAAACACTAAACCAAAATGATGAAATTGAAAGAATTTTACCAACTTCTGCAATCTGAAATTGATCAAACATGCAATCAAGATGCATTGATAATTACTGGTGATTGGAATGTGAAAGCTGGAAACAAAGAAGCATTGGTTGTTGGAAAATATGGTCTTGATGTTAGAAATGACACTGGGATTGCGTGATTGAATTTTATAGGAGTGACTTACTCAATTTCAAATACTTTTTTTTTTCAACAACATAAACTGCAACTATACAGACAAGTAAAATTTTATTGAAAATAATTCAGAAACTGTTGCAGCAATACATTGATAGAGAACTGCTAGAAATTCAAGCTGATTCAGAAGATAATGTGGAAAGAGGGACATGATTGCTGGAGTCAGATGGCTCTTGGCTGGAGGAAGAGTATACCAGAAAATAGTTTCACTTTGTTTTATTGACTATGCAAAGAGAGTCAACTGTGTGCAGCATGAGAAATTATGGATAACATCACAAAAAATGGGAATTCCAGAACACTTAATGGTGCTCATGAAGAACCTGTATAAAGACTAAGAGAGAGTAGTTGGGACAGTGCAAGGGGATACTACATGGTTTCAAATCAGGAATGATGTGTCCTAGAATTTTTACCTTTCACCATACTTTTTCAATCTGTATGCTGAGTAAATAATCTGAGAAATTGGACTATATGAAGAGGAACATGACATCAGGATTAGCAGAAGTCACAATAACAACCTGCTACATGCAGATGACACAATCTTGTCTGCTTAAAGTGAAGAACACTTTAAGCACTTACAGATGAAGGTCAGAGACTACAGCCTTTAGAATGGAATTCACCTCAACATATACCAAACCCAAATTCACTGCCATCTAGTCAAATCCAACTCATAGAGACCCCTCCTTGGGTTTCTGAGGCAGTGTCTCTACCGAAGTAGATTACCCAGGCTTCCTTCGGAGGAGTGGCTGGTGGATTCGAGCTGGTTAGCAGTCAAATGCCTTAGGCACTATGTCACCAGAGCACCCACCTCAACATTTAGAAAACAAAACTCCTCCCAACTGGTCTAATAAGCAACATCATGATAAACGCAGAAGAGTTTGAAGTTGTTAAGGATTTCATTTAACTTGGATCCACAATCAGTGCCCAGGGAAGCAGAGGTTAAGAAATTAAATATTGCTTTGGGCAAAACTGCTTCAAAAAACCTCTTTAAATTGTTAAGGAGCCAAGAAGGTACTTTGAAAAGGAAGGTATGTCTGACCTTACCCAAGCCCTTGTCTCTTCAATCACCGTATATGTATGTGAAAGCTGGACAAAGAATAAGGAAGGCCAAGGAAGAATTGATTAATTTGAATTGTGGCTTTGGGGAAGAATATTGAATATTCCATAGACTACCGCAACAACAACCAGAATGATGAACGTACCTGTCTAGGAAAAGTGCAGGCAGAATGGTCTTTAGAAGGGAGGAGGTGGGACATCATCTCTGTTACTTTGGATATATTATCAGGAAGGGCCAGTCCCCATAGGACATCATGCTTGGTAAAGTAGATTGTTAGGGAAAAGGTGGGAGACCGTGAGTGAGATGGATTAACACAGTGGCTGCAACTATGGGCTCAAACACAGCAATAGTTGTGAGGACAGCACAGGACCAAGCAATGTTTCATTATGTTGTACAAGGGCACTAGTGACAACCATGACAAACACATGGACCTTACCAGATGGAATATGCAAGAATCAAATCAACTACATGTGTGGGAAAGATGATGGAGAAGCTCAATATATTCAGTCAGAACAAAGCCAGGGGCCAACTGTGGAACGGACCGTCAATTGCCCACATGCAAGTTGTAATTGAAGCTGAAGAAAATTAAAACAAATCCATGAAACTCAAAACACTCCTTGAGTATATCTCACCTGAATTTAGACACCATTTGAAGGATAGACTTCAGACATTGAATACCAATTACTGAAGACCAGATGAGTTGTGTGATGACATCAAACATATCATACATAAAGAAGCAAAAGGTCATTAAAAAGACAGGAAAGTAAGAGAAGGCTTCCTTTTGTTTTATTTACTATGAAAAAATATTTGACTGTGTGCATCATAGCAAATTATGGATAACACTGCAAAGACTAGGATTTCCAGAACACTTAATTATGCTCATGAGGAGCCTGGTCACAGACCAAGAAGCTGTTCAAATATGACAAAGGAATGGTTTTAAATCAGGAAAGTTGTGTGTCACTGTTGTATCACTTCACTACACTTATTCAATCTGTATGCTTAGCTAATGATCCATGACACTAGAGTATATAAAGAACCTAGCATCAGGATTGGAGGAAGACTCATTAGCAATCCATGACACGTAGATGACACAACCTTGCTTGCTGAAAGTGAAGAGGCTCAAAACATTTATTGATGAAGATGAAAAGTTTTAGCCTTTAGTATGGATTACACCTCAACACAGAGAAAATTAACATCTTCACAACTGGACCAATAAGCAACATCATGATAACTGCAAAAAAGATTGTCAAGGGTTTCATTTTACTTGTATCCATAATCAACACCCATGGAAGCAGTACTCATGAAATCAATGATGTATTACACTGGGCAAATCTGCTTCAAAAGACCTCTTTAATGTATTGAAAGGCAAAAATGTCACTGTGAGGACTAATGTGTGCCTGGCCAAAGCCATGGTATTTTCAGTAAACTCCTAAGTCATCTGGCTGCTAACCAGAAGGCTGGTGGTTCAAACCCACCAGCTGCTCCTCTGTTGGAAGATTGGGTAATCTACTGCCATAGTGATACCGCCTCAGAAATGCAAAGAGAGGTCACTATGAGTTGAATTGACTCAACAGCAGTGATTTTTAGAGTTTGTAAGCATACGAGAACTGGACGATGAATAAAGAAGACCTCAGAAGAAGTGATGCATTTGAATTGTGGTATTGGGGAAGAAAATTGGATGTGCTAGGAACTGCTAGAAGAATAAACAAATCTGTCTTGGAGGAAGTACAGCCAGAATACTCTTTAGAAGTGAGAATGGGCAGACTTGGTCTCTAGTACTTTGGTCATTTTCTCAGGAGGGGCCCGTCCCTGGAGAAAGATATAATGCAGTAGAGAGTCAGCCAAAAAAGGGGAAGACCTTCGATGAGATAGATTGACATAGTTTCTGAGAATGGTCTTGACCTTGCTGACAATTGTGAGAATGGCGCAGGACTGGGCAGTGTTTCACTCAGTTGTATGTAAGGACTGTGTGTCTGATCTAACTGGAGGATCAGTTAGGTGGAGGGCACCTAACAACAACAACTTTTTTTTTTCTCCCAATTCTTTACCATTTGCAATGATCCTGCACTTACTTAACTTTATTTCTGTGCAATAGATTCTAATGTATTAGATTTCTGTGTCAAAAGACTTATGTATTTTTCAATTTCAATTTTTTAATTATATATTTCCAAATATTTTATCTAAAATATTGCTATTATATTGTATACTTATCTAGTTTATGAAAAATAATTAGTATATTGATATTATACATTTTATTTCAGCATACTCTTGTTTCCTTCTCCATTTTTCATCTGACTGCCTTCTCCACTTTGCCTCTGCCTTCTAAGTAATACTCTTCTGTAGTGTCTAATCTGCTAAATCCATCCAGTGAGTTTTCATTTCAGATATTGATTTTTTTCCCCTTCTAGTTGTTCCATTTGATTCTTGGATAGATTTCTACTAAGTATTGAGTGAGAAAAGCATGACTCATCGCCATTCTATAAGACAGACTAGAAATGCTCCATAGGGTTTCTAAGGCTATAAATCCTTACAGAAGTAGACTGCTCCATCTTTCTGCCATGGTGGCTGGTGGGTTTGAGCTGCTGACCTCTCAATTAGCAGTTGAGCACGTTAAACACTGTTCCATAGGGGCTTCTACAAAATATTGAGTGTAATATAAATTGATGATCAAAGAAACAACCCCACCCACAAATCCTGTATGGTTGCATATGACAATATGTACATATTTTGAGTAAAATATATGTTAGATTGCCTAGTGAAGGTATGATGCTTGTATGAATAATACCAAGATTGGTATTCTTGGGTACTACAATGTATGTGCATACATTTCTCTCATAGGGTCACAATGTGTCAGCATTGACCCCATCACAAAGGCTTTAGAATTTAGTGTAAAAGCTTCATTAAAGGCATAGTTCCTTCCACTCTGTTAGATATACTGTCTGAGCCTGGTGATGAAGAAGAAGATGATGATGATGCCATTGCTGTAGTTGTTAGGTGCTGTGGAGTTGGTTCAACCCATGGCAGCTCAATGTACACTCTCTGGTCCTGCACCATCCTCAGAATCATTGCCCTGCTTGAGCTCATCATCCCAGCCACTGTGTCAGTCCATCCTATTGAGGCTCTTACTCTTTTTCCCTGATCCTGTACCTTACTTAGCATCATATCCTTCTCCAAGGGCTGGTTCCTTCCAACAACATGAACAAATTATGAAAGAAAAAGTGTGGCCATTCTTGCCTCTAAGGAGCATTCTGGTCATACTTTTTCTAGACAGATTTGTTTGTTCTTGTAGCAGTCCATGGTACGTTCAATATACTTTATCAAGACCACAATTCAAATACGTCAATTCTTCTTTGACAGGTTTTCCTTATTCATTGTCCAGCTCTCACATATGAAACTAGTGAAAATACCATGGATTGGGTCAGGCACACCTTCGTCTTTATTTATTTATTTATTGTGATTTGGGTGAAGATTTACAGAGCAAATTCGCTTTTCATACAGCAGTTCACATACTTTGTCGCATGTCATTGACCACAGTTTACCACAATGCAACAGCTCCCTTCCCACTTCCTCCCCATGGTTACCTCTTCCCAGTGTCCATCCCTCCATACTCTCCTGCCCCCTGATCTGTCTCCAGGTGCATAAGCAGCCCTTCCTTCTCCCATGATTGTTCTCTCCAGGGCGTGTGTCTCTACTTGAGGTAAATGTTTAACTCACATGCCTGTACTTTGTTTGGCTGGAAACCACAGGTGTGGG
>NW_006921903.1:2085852-2103777 GCF_000298275.1 Orycteropus afer afer | reverse complement strand
GGTTCAAACCCACCAGCCACTCCTCGGAAGGAAGGTTGGGTAATCCTACTTCCGTAGTGATACGGCCTCGGAAACCCAAGGAGGGGTCGCTATGAGTCGGGACCGACTGGATGGCACATAACAACAACAACAACAACCACCACTTGGGAATGTTCAAGTTGTCTGTGTCATCAGGGGCGCTCAGGTCGCTGGCAGACTGCAGCTCTGTATGTCTCCTATTTTGGTATTTTCACGCAAATTCTTCTGCTAGTTGGGGTTTAGTCCACTTCTGTATCCTTCCTTTCAAGGCTCAGGGGTCCAGGATTATCTTCTGTGTCTGTGTTAATTGGTTTTCCTTTTCTTTGTTGAAGAGGATCTGTGCAGTCCTTCTGCCTAGTCTGCCATCTTGCGGGAACCACACCTTAGTCTTCAAAGTGACTTCTTTGTTATTTAACATTTTGACGAAGTCCTTTGCATCAGATTTGGCCAGCACAATATTTCCTAACTGCTGCTTTCATGGGCATTGATTGAGGATCCAAGCAAAATTAAATCCTTGACAACTTTAATCTTTTCTCAGTTTATTGTGATGTTGCTTACTGGTCCAACTGTGAGGATTTTTGTTATTTATTGAGGTGTGATCCATACTGAAGGCTGTAATCTATGACCTTCATCAGTAAGTGCTTTGAGTGTTCTTCACTTTTAGGAAGCAAAGTTGTGTCATCTGCATATTGTGGGTTGTTAATGAGTCTTCCTCCAATCCTGATGTCACATTCTTCTTCACATAGTCCAGCGTCTCAGATTATTTCCTCATTATATAGATTGAATAAGAATGGTGAAGGGATACAACCCTGATGCACACCTTTCCTGATTTGAAACCATGCAGTATTCCCTTGTGTTTAAATGACAGTCTCCTGGTCTATGTACAGGTTCCTCATGAGCGCAATTAAGTGCTCTGAAATTCCCATTCTTCTCAATGTTATCCATGATTTGTTATGATCCACACAGTGGAATGCCTTTGCATAGTCAATAAGACCCAGGTAATTCTCTTTCTGGTATGCTCTGCCTTCAGCCAAGATCCATCTACTTCAGCAATGATGTCTCATTTCATGTACTCTTCTGAGTCTGGCAACTTCCGGTTGATGTACTTTGCAACACTTTTTGAATTAGCTTCAGCAAAATTTTACTTGCATGTGATAATAATGATCCTATTTGATATTTTCCACATTCTGTTGGATCACCTTTCTTTGGAATGGGAACAAATACACATTTCTTACTCTTGGTTGGCCAGGTACCTGTCTTCCAAACTTCTTGGCATAAATGAATGGGTGTTTCCAGAGTGGCTTTCATTTATTGAAACATTTCAAGGATATTTCTTCAATTCCTGGAGCCTTGTTTTTCATCAGTTCCTTCAGTGAAAGTTGGCTTTCTTTCTTCAATGCCCTTGGTTCTTGATCATATGATGCTTCCTGAGATGATTGAATATCGACCTTTTTTGGGGGTTTCCATGACCAGTGACTCTGTATACCCCTTTCATCTTCTTTTGCTGTTTTCATTCAATATTATGCCTTCATATTCCTTCAATATTGCAATATGAAAACCAGAAAACCAAATTCACTGCCGTTGAGTTGGATCTGACTCATAGCAACCCCTCCTTGGGTTTCTGAGGTTGTATCTCTATGGAAGCAGATTCCCAATCTTCCTTCTGAGGAGTGGCTGGTGTGATTGAACTGCCAGCCTTCTGGTTATCAGTCAAATGCCTTAGGTACTATGCCACCAGATCTCCGATTGCCATATGAGGCTAGAATATTTTCTTCCATTCTTTTGGCTTGAGAAATTCCTAGTGTGTCCTTCTCTTTTGATTTTCTAACTTCAGGTCATTGCATATTTCATATAATACTTTACTTTGTCCTCTGGAGCTGCTCATTGAAATCTTTTGTTCAGCTTTTTTACTTCATCAATTCTTCTCTTTCCTTTAGATACTTCCACTTGAAGAGGAAGTTTCTGAGTCTCTTCTAGCATCCCTTTTGTTCTTATATTCCTTTCCAGTCTTTAGTGACCTTTTGCTTTCTTCACGTATGATGTCATCCTACAACCATCTGATCTACAGTCACTAGTGTTGAATATATCAAATCTATTTTTCAGATTGTCTCTAAATTCAGTTGAAATATACTTGACTCTATGGAAAAAAGATGAGGCAGTCTGCTTCCATAAAAATTTACAGCCTTGGAACTCCAATAAGCATTGTATGAATTGGAATTGACTCGTTGGTAGTGAGTTTGTTTTTTTTGTTTGTTTGTTTGTTTGTTTTTACTTATCTTAGTCATCTAGTCCTGCTCTAACAGTAATACCAAAAGTGGATGGCTTTAACAAACAAAAATTTATTTTGTCATTGTTTAGAATGCTAGAAGTCTGAATTCAGAGCACTGGCCCTTGAGGAATTCTTTCTTTCTGTGTATCTCTTGGTTCTAGGAGCATTGGAGCTCAGGGACCCTGGGTCCAAAGACATGCTTCGCTTTTGGTTCCCATTTCTTGGTGGTAGTAGTGCTCCCACCTCCCTTACTGGCTTCTCTCTCCTTTTATCTCTTGTAAGATGAAAGGTATTGCAGGCTACATCCTAAAGAAGCTCCCATTACATCAGGTCAGGGCTGGGATGGGACTAATTATGCTGTATAGCACTCATATTCCTGGTTGGCTTATCACATCAGATCACATCATTGGCTATTATTACATATCTGCCACATTACATTGTTACATAACTGCTAAAACACTGAGAACCATGGCCTATCCATCTTGACACACAAACTTTTTTGGGACATAGTTCAGTCCATGACATTATTTAAGGTCATGGTTTGGCTTTCATGGATTTATTTTAATTTTCTTTACCTTCAACTTAAACTTACACATGAGAAATGTTTGTGTGTTCTACAGTTGGCCCCTCACCTTGTTCTTACTGAAGATATGAAGCTTCTCCATCATGTCTTTCCATAGATGTAGTCAATTTGATTCCTGCATATTCTATCTGGCGAAGTCCAGATATACTGTGGCTGTTTATGTTGTTGAACAAAGATATTTTCAATGAATAAATTGTTGGTCTTGCAAATTTCTGTCATGCCATCTCCAGGGTCATTTCTGTCACTGACTCCATATTTTCCAACTACCTATGCTTCTTCATCATTTCCAACTTTTGCATTTCAATCACAGTTATTGGTATATCTTGATTGTAAATTCAATCAATTTCAGACAGTAGAAATGATTAGAAAAAAAAATTTGTTTTTGGCTTTAGTGGTTGGTGCATAAATTTGAATAGTCATATTAACTGATATTCATTGTGGGCATGTGGGTATTATTCCATCACTGACCATATTGTACTTCAGGGTAGATCCTGAAATATTCTTTTTGAGGGTGAATGTGATGTCATTCCTCTTTAATTTGTCATTCATGGCATAGTAGACCATATGATTGTTTGATTCAAAATGACCAATACCAATCCATGATGCTAAGGATAGATATTTGATGACTGAATCTATTTTTTGCTTTTTTCTGTTTTAATAATATTGGTTAGATTTAGTATTTCTTCTGGTTTCAGTTTTAGAAATTTATGCTCTTCTTGAAATTTGTTCATTGCATCCAAGTTTTCACATCTTGTTTCAGAGACAACTTAATCTAACCCATCAGCCACTCCTCGGAAGGAAGATGGAGCAATCTACTTCCATAGTGATACTGCCTTGGAAACCCAAGGAGGGGTTGCTATGAGTCGAGTCTGACAGGAGGGCACATAAAAACAACAACAACAATAAGCAGAAAAGGAATACAGGGATCTCCTGAAACTCAAGGGCAGTAATGTAACCCAACCTTAAGTAGGTCCTGGGACCAGATATTATTATGTCACTAGGTTGGATTTCCATCTCTGTTCTTTGCTCCTCAGAATAGTTTTTCTTTTTCTTTCTTTTCTTTTCTTTCTTTCTTTTTCTTTTCTTTTCTTTTTTTTTTTTTTATAGGCTAGCTTTCTTTCTCTAAGAGCTCTGGTAGTGTAGTGCTTAAGGCATTTGACTGCTAACCAGAAGGCTGGTGGTACAAACCCATTAGCCACTCCTTAGAAAATAGGTTGGGCAATCTACTTCCATGGTGATATTGCATCAGAAACCCAAGGAAGGGTCACTATGAGTCAGATACGACTCTACAGCAGTGGGTTTGGGTTTTTGTTGTTGCTTTCTCTGCTTCTTAGTCCATGACATACATCATGGCATCTTCTCAGCAGTCAAATGCACATGTAAAATTCCTACCCAAACACAGAGAGTAGACTAGAGTTTCCATGTCCAATTCAACATTTCCAGGAAAGAAAAACTGACTCATGTCAACCTTGATTCTGTCTTGGCTGAGACATGACCATGGACCACAAATGTATGGTTGTGAGTGGTCTGTTGTTGTTATTTTTAGGTGCTGTTGAGTCATCTCTGACTCATAGTGACCTCATGGACAGCAGAATGAAACACTGCCTGGTCCTGTGCCAGCCCCATGATCTTTGCTATATCTGAGCTCTTTGTTGCAGCCACTGTGTCAATCCATCTTGTTGAGGGCTTTTCCATTTTTCATTGTCCTTCCACTTTGCCAAGCATGATATCCTTCTCCAGGGAATGGTCCTTTTTTACAACATGACCAAAATAAGTGAGACCAAGTCTGGCCATTCTCGCTTCCAAGGAGCATTCCAGCTGCACTTCTTCCAGGATGGACTTGTTGGTTCTCTTAGCAGTTCACGGTACTTTCAGCATTCTTCGCCAGCACCACAACTCGAAAGCATAGGCTCTTCTTTGATATTCCTTCTTCATTGTCCAGCTCTCACATGCATATGAGGCGATTAAAAATACCATGGTTTGTGTCAAGTGCACCTTAGTCTTCAAGGGAACATCTTTGCTCTTCTGCACTTGAAAGAGGTCCTTTGCAGCTGATTTCCCCAATACTATACGATGTCTGATATCTTGACTGATGCATCCATTGGTGTTGATTGTAGAAGCAAGTAATTAGAAGTGTTTGACAACTTCAATCTATTCTTCATTTATCATGATGCTGCTTATTGGTTCCTTTGTGAGGATTTTTGTTTTCTTTATATTGAGGTGTAATCCGTACTGCAGACTGTAGTCTTCAAACTTCGTCAGTAAATGCTTCAAGTCATCCTCACTTCCAGTGAGCAAAGTTGTGTCATCTGCATAATGTAGTTTGTTAATTAGTCTTCCTCCAATCTTGGTGCTACATTCTTCTTTATATAGTCCAGCTTCTTGGATTATTTGTTCAGCATAAAGAATGAATAAGCATGGTGAAAGATACAACTAACACACTCCCTTCTTGATTTTAAACCATGCAGTGTCCCCTTGTTCTGTTTGAATGGCAGCCTTCTGGTCTATGTCCAAGTTCCTCATGAGCACAATTAAATGTTCTGGAATTCCAATTATTCTCAATGTTATCCATAATTTGTCATGATCCACAAAATTGAATGCTTTTTCATAGTCAATAAAACATAAGTAAACATATTTCTGGTATTTTTTGCTTTCACCCAAGATCCATTTTACATCAGCAGTGATATCCCTCATTCCACATCCTCTTCTGAATCCAGCTTGCATTTCTGGAAGTTCTCTGTCAATAAACTGCTGCAACCATTTTTGAATTATCTTCAGTAAGATTTTACTTGCTTGCGATATTAATATTGTTTGATAATTTCCACATTTTGTTCTGAAGTGGCATGACTCAATATGACAAGAAACAGCTGTAAACATTCATTGATAATTGGAACATGGAATGTATGGAGCATGAATCTAGGAATTTTGGAAGTTGTCAAAAATGAAATGGAATGCATGAAGATTGATATCGTAGGCATTAGTGAGCTGAAATGGGCCAGTTTTGGCCATTTTGAATCAGATAAACATATGATCTACTATGCCAGAAATGACAAATTGAAGAGGAATTGAAAAGGGTCAGGGGACACCCCCTCAGAAGCAGGGAGCAGCAGCAGACAGAGCCAGCAGGGATAGGTACAGGGAAGCCCAGGATGTGAGTGGAGCAGTTGGAACAGCTAAGGGAAAGGAACTTGTCTGTTGGTTAGTCATACTGGGTGGCTTGCATGTTGTTGTGAGGCTGGAGGATATGCCAGCTGGGATGCCCAAGGTAGTACAGTTTTGCTGGAGCTTCCAGACTGACACCGACTCAGAAGAAAGCGACCATCCACTTCTCAAAGAATTGACCAGTGAAAACCTTATGAATAGTAGTGAAACACTGTCTGATATATTACTGGAAAACTTTATGAACAGCCCTGAAACATTGTCCGACATAGTGGTAGAAGGTGATCCCCTCAGGTAGGAAGGCACTCAAATATGACTTGGAAAGAGCTGCCTCCTCAGAGTGATCTTTTGAAACATGCAGAAGTTTCTCATAGAGAAAATGCAAGAGACATTTTGTATATATGCTGCCCAGTAAATTAGATTATATGAATAGTTTGAACTATGTAGCATGATGCATTTTGTATGTCTGCATCCTCTAGAATTATTACTTTGGAGAGATTTTATTTATTTCCTAAATATTTACAGGGAAATATAGATATTGCTTCAATAAATCTCTGAGAGAAATGAAGATCTAGATATTTATCATATTTTATTCCATATCAAATTCAGGGTAAATGTAACCCTTTTTCTAGTATATAGATATTTACCTTGTTAACTATTGAATTACTAAATACAAGTGTATCTTTATCATTCATCAGAATAGCTGTGCTTTGTAAGCTGTGTTGAAAAATCAGGTGGTAAGGTAGCCTTATAGAGAAATATATTTCTAGAGAAAGGGAATTAATATAAATGGAATTGTATAGTTTCTCTTTATAAAAGTCATATTTGCACCTCATGGAAAATGTTAAATTCCAAGCTGCCATGGAAAAAAAATAAATATCTGATATAGAAGAAAATTTTCAAATACTAAACATCAGTCAAGTAGCAACCATAAAGATTTAAAGAGTCCGCTTTGTCAGTACCCATGGGGAAGTACATCAATGATTAAATATTTCCTAAAGGAAAGATATTCAACATCATCAGCGTGGGAGGTTTCTGTGCAAAGCACACATGATGGATGACATGGGCCCCGCATGATAACACCTTGGTGACAGTCTCATGATATATGCTCCACCTTCACAGTTGTCTTAGCAAGAAGCTGTGTGTCAGCTTTGGAGTAGCATTCATTGTGTTTTTAGGTAACTTTCTCTTAGTGAGTCTCATCTGTAATTCTTTTGATGATTTGATACAATATGTGAGAGTAAATGTGTCTTGGCTGAGGACTGATACTCCAGTTCACAATCCAGCTGTTTTTCCTTGGGGTTCTGATCCAAGTATATACCAAGAGCTCAGTAATCATTTCTATGAAAGAAAAGTTATGTTCAATGAATAGAATAACTTATAAAAATTATTCCAGTAACAACATTTAGTACAAATAAATATCTAATTTGAAAGATATTCTCAACTGGGAATTAAGAGTGATAATGCTTTATGTTGTTGTTGTTGTTGTTAGATGTCACCAAGGTGGTTGTAATGCATAGTGACCCTAAGTACAACAGAATGAAACACTGCCCAGTCCTGAGCTATCCACACAATCATTGCTGTTTGAACCTATTGTTGTAGCTACTGTGTCAATCTTTCTCATTGAAGGTTTCCTCTTTCTTGCTGACCCTCTACTTTATCAATCATGATGTCCCTCTCCAGGAATGGGTCCCTCCTGATAACATGTCAAAAGTAAGTGAGACAAAGTCTGTCTTGGTACTTCCAAGACAGAAGTATCTGTTCTTCTGGTAGTGTAGGGTATGTTGAATATTTCTCACCAACACCTATCCTGTATTGAAAAAGAAGAAGAAGAAGAAGAAGAAGAAGAAGAAGAAGAAGAAGAAGAAGAAGAAGAAGAAGAAGAAGAAGAAGAACTCCCTGTCATCAAGTCTATTCAGACTCATAGTTGGTAGATTGCCCAGTCTTCCTTCTGAGGAGTGACTGGTGGGTTTGAACCACCACCCTTCTGGTTATCAAACAAATGCTTTACATACTACACCACCAGAGCTCTTCAATGCTTTATGGGGGGCATCAAGAAGCTATCAAATGAGCTGAATCATCACCCTTACAGTAAATCTTTGCAGCATGAACATATTATCTTAGACTCTTTGTATGACTAGTAACTTGTAATTTTCTGACATTGTGCATGACAGTGGTTTCTTCATTTGATCAATCAGTGTCTGTGAGCACTTAACCTATGAGGTGCAGGCATGTAGGAGTTCAGGTAACAACCAGTAGGTAGGATAGAAGTGGTTCCTGCTCTCCTGGAGTTCATGTTTCTAAGAAATATGTGAGTTTCCTTGACTGTCAATAACCACAGCTGTACTCTGTTTCAGCCATACAATAAGGCAGTAGCTACTGTATGCTCTGGTCCTCCACTCTCCTTGGAATGAAATTTTACCTGAAATTTTAGTTTGAAGGTGCTGTTGAATCAATTCTGACTCATTGCAACCCCATGTTAGAGTAGAACTGTCTCATATGGTTGTCTAGACTTCAATCTTTATGGGAGTAGATTGCCAGGTCTTTCTCCAGTGATGTTCAAACTTGGGTTTGAACGACCAATCGTTCAGTTAGCAGTTGAGTGTTTAAACATTGCAGCAACAGGGCTCCATTTTTTTTCCTGGAACAGTAGTAAATATGCCTACCCCTTGAGACTTAGGATCTACATGGAAATTCCATTAAGTCAAGCAAGTAAAATCTAAGAAGATATGTACTAGGGAGAAATGCAAAGTCATGCACTAAGGTTAAAACAAAAAACAAAACAAAAAACCTCCAAAATTTCAGATAGGTTATGAATCATTAATGTCTGTATAAGAACCTATGTAGAATTGACTTATGATTTGATTAACTATAACTTTCCAAGAAATCAGGAATGATGAGGACTCCACCACAACCTGACATCTTAGTATCTAGACTCAAATCAGGAGGGGATGAGTCCATGTATTTCTCAGCTTATACCCAAATCAGGTGCTGAGATTGGAGCTACACATCTAAAGCTGAAAATGGCTCAATCATGAGGATGTTCCTGTGAGGGAAACTGAGGAGGAGAATGATAATAAAACTGGGATTGACTTGTAAAATGACATTATATGGGATTTACTCCAAGAGAGAATTTTTTAGGGTCTTTCCATGGGTCATTCCTGGCATAGAAGACTATGAAATAAAAGATCTGAACAGAAGATTTCAAAGGATAGTGTTAGAGGACAAAGTAAAATATTACGATGAAATATCCAAAGACCTGGAGTTGGAAAATCAAAAG
This sequence comes from Orycteropus afer afer, assembly GCF_000298275.1. NCBI lineage: Eukaryota > Metazoa > Chordata > Mammalia > Tubulidentata > Orycteropodidae > Orycteropus > Orycteropus afer. The sequence continues at coordinate 2,094,468 of NW_006921903.1, read as the reverse complement.
GGAAGAACATGCTCAGCATTTCACAAGCTGAAAGAACTGAAGAAAATTCCAAGTCTTGAGTTGTGATATTGAAGGACTCTGTGGGTAAAATATTGAATGATGCAGGAAATATCAAAAGAAGATGGAAAGGATACACAAAATCACTGTATCAAAAAGAATTGGTCAATGCTCACCTATTTCAGGAGGTAGTATGTGATCAAGAACCAATGATTATGAAGGAAGTAGTCAAAGTTACACTGAAGGAACTTGTGAAAAACAAGACTCCAGGAATTGACCAAATATCCCATGAGATGTTTCAACAAACAGGTACAGTGCTGGAAGTGCTCACTCATTTATGCCAAGAAATGTGGAATACAGCAACCTGGGCAACTGACTGGAAGAGATCCATATTTGTGCTCATTCCACAGAAAGATGATCCAACAGCATGCAGAAATTATTGAACAAAATTTTCTAAAGATAATTAAAAGATGATTGTAGCAGTATACTGACAAGGAATTGTCAGAAATTAAAGCTGCATTCAGAAGAGTATGTGAAATGGAGGATATCATTGCTGATGCCAGATGGAACTTGGCTGAAAGGAAATAATACCAGAAAGATGTTTATGTGTTTTATTGACTATGCACAGACTGTGTGGATCATAATAAATTATGGATAACATTGCAAAGAATGGGAAATCAAGAAGACTTAATTATGTTCATGAGGAACTTGGTCATGGACAAAGAGGCAACCACTGAAACAGAACAAGGATGTGCTGTGGTTTAAAATTAGGAAAGGCATGTATCATGGTTATATCATTTCTCTGTACTTATTCAATGTTTACACTGAGCAAATGACCCAAGAAAGTGTACTATATGAAGAACATAGGATCAGGAATGGAAGAAGACTCATTAACAACCTGAGATATTCATACAACACAGATTTACTTGCTGAAAGTGAAGGAGACTTGAAACACTCATGAAGAGCAAAGACTACAGCCTTTCATATAGATTACACCTCAACAAACAAAAATTCTCACAAATGAACCAATAAAGCAACATCATGATAAATGGAGAAAAAGTTGAGGTTGTCAAGGATTTCATTTTACTTGGATCCATAATCGACAGCTATGGAAGCAGCAGCCAAGAATTCAAATGATGTATTACATTGGTCAAATCTTTTGCAAAAGACCACTTTGTAATGTTAAGAGTGAAGGTGTTGTGCTGAAGACTAAGGTGTGCCTGACCCAAGTCATGGTGTTTTCAATAAGCTCATATGTATGTGAGAGCTGGACAATGAATGAAGAAGACTGATTATCTGAATTGTAGTGTTGATGAAGAATATTGAGTGGACCATGGACTACTAGAATGAACAAATCTATCTAGGAAGGAGTGTAGTCAGAATGCTCCTTAGAAGCAACAATGGCCAAACTTTGTTTCTTGTATTTTGGTCATTTTGTCAGAAAAGACTGGTCCCTGGGAAGGATATCACATGGGCTAACGTAGACAGTCAGTGAAGTAGAGGAAGACCCTTAATGAGATGGATTGACACAGTGACTGTGACAATGTTCTCAAGCAAGACAGTGATTCTGAGGATGTCACAGGACCAGAGAGTGTTTTGTTCTGTTGTATATATGGTTTCTATAAGTGAAAACCAACTCAAAAGAACCTCAAATGATAACTCCTTAGGTATAACAAATTACTTAAATAGACTACTAACTAAAAAGTTGATGATTTGAACGTACCCAGTTAGCCTAGCAAGGAAGGCCTGGTGGTGGGTTTAGAATGAATACTCCCAAGAAAACCCGAGTGAGCGGTTCCAGTCTTTAACATGTGGGGTTGCCATGAGTTGCAATCTGTTCAGCAGCAACAGGTTTGGTTTTAGTTTTGGCTCTAGGAGTTATTTATTCAAGCCCATAAAATGCCCCTTTATGACACATTCTCATATGTAACTCATCCTTTGGGGAAAGGCTGAGGAGTGTGTTTAGGATGTTAAAGTGTTAGGACTGTAGGGCTGACATGAGAAAAATGATTTATCAGGATGATGGTATTGTTCCTATATTTCAAAGACTTAAGCCAGCCATTCCTGAGAAGTCATTGTGGCTAAGGGATTTTGTGCTTTTCAAAGTGCTTAATTAAAGTGTAGGAGCTCTGGAGGCATAGTGCCTAAGGCACTTGACTGCTAACCAGAAGGCTGGCTGTTCAAACCCACCAGCCACTCCTCGGAAGGAAGGTTGGGCAATCTACTTTCGTAGTGATACTGCCTCAGAAACCCAAGGAGGGGTCACTATGAGTCAGATCCTATTTGACAGCTAGTTTGGGTTTAGTTAGTTTGGTTTTAATTAATGTGTGTGTGTGTGTGTGTCTCTCTGTGTGTATGATTAATGTGTGTGTGTGTGTCTCTCTCTGTGTGTATGTGCATGATGAGTCCCGGTATCTTGACAGAAGTCAAAGCTAAGAGCCACCCCCATGAAGAACCACAACATCCCACTTCCTAGAAATAAGGAAATTCAGGCTGGACTTGAAAGCCATCAAAATGAGAAGTCGTCTATGTTTTGGAAAGACTTGTGCCCCTTCTGATCCTGAAGCTCTGGATGTTAAGGATCAATAGTGCGTGGGATGAGCTATCATGAAAGCCATACTGTCCGGGCTCCCAGAAGCCCTTCCGGGGTAATTGCCTCCCTGTAAGCAAGGCTTCCTGAGTTAAGGTGACAACAGTGTCTACGTAGGCCGTTGTGATCAGAAGAGAGTTTGTCCAAACTCTTTGAAGATGTCTTGGGGGAAAATGTGACTCGTGCCAATGGTGCGGTTGGAGGGGATGGTAACTAAATTTTAGCGGCTGGAGCTCACCCAGCAACATGAATGGGTGAACAAATAATCAAAGAAATAAATCAAATCATTGGGCTCACTTGCAGGGACTATTTAAATCTACTGCTTGTATTTTAATTTTACAGTGCTGGTAATTGCATCCTTTGTGTGCCCTATGGCTACAATAGATTTTCCCCCATAATTATCATTTCAGCAGAGATTTTCACAATTGTAAAATACGACACTTTTAAAGAAATCCAGCTGTCAGTCCCTAGTGTGCAGATCTGCGTTTTATGTTGTTAATTCTGTTGTCCTCCTCACTCCAAGTGTCTGACTCCCAGTCTCTTTACAGGGGCGGATTTATGATGGATGCCATCTGGTCTGATAGAAGGAAACAGATATTGATTTTTAATATTTTCTCCCAACTTGTTTACTCTAGGATAATACAGCAGCTGTGTGGCAGCTTGTCTCCCGGTGGAAGGATTATTACCAGGGCCTTTTGATGAGATAAATTACCTGGAATGACTCGCATGGCTAAAGGGCAGACTTTGATGTTATGTCGCTTCATTTACCCTTATGACTAAATGATTATTGATTTTATATTTTTAAGCTCTCGAAACGTGAAAATAAGTTGGTGGGGAAGCCCGGCTGTGTTAGTTTTATTAATTTATTTCTGCAGGGCATAATTCACTTTGGACCAGGTTGTGAAGGTTTTGGGTTCATGACCGGCTGCAGATACAGTTGCAAAGAAATGGCTTATTTATATAGTCATTGCGAGCAGTCCCAAAATCAATACAGTCTGGGACTGCATGATTACACTCTGTCCCTTTGTGGGCTCCATTCCTGTAGCTCCTGCCGGAGTGCTTTCGGCTGCAGCAGATTCCTGTGATCGAGTTAACAAATAGCAAGTTTGTTCCATTTGAAATATTATTTTTGGCTCATTTTATTCTTCTTCTTCTTATTTTTTTTTTATCTGCTATGTTCACCCAATGACATTTTAACAGCCTGGAAAGGGAGTGGGGAAAGGCAGTTGATGAACTACTTCAATGAAACCGGTATTCAGCATTCAAAGGGCACAGTGCCTGTGGGTGCATTCAAGGGGCTTTGACCAGGTCCCAGGCTCCCGTGGACTTGTCTCTAAGGTTCTGCAGCCAGTAGGCACCCAAGGTGTCCACTACGTTTTTACACACTCTGTTGTCCAAGCCGGCTGGGTGCCTTCTGTGTGAAGCAGACACTCACATCTCAGTCCTACCTCTTCCGCCATTATTTCACAGGTTGGTGCTATGTAGTGTTTGGACACGTGCCCTGTCACTCTGTTCCGTCTTTATGACTCCCTGGTACAAGTGCAGAAGAACTGGGTATAGACCATCATATTTTTTCTACAATTATTTAAAAATAAATTGTCCTCAGTTTGTTTGCAAGATTGTTCACATTTTGTTATTGCTGTGGGACAGAGACACAGCAAAGTGTGCTTCAGTCACAACATTTCTACCTGTGCAGTACAGGGACCTTGGTTTCATTCTTCCACTTGGGCACCCATTCTCACCCTCCATTTCTGAGTTGATCCTCCCTCATTAACATCAACTCACTGTCCCCTCAGGTTCCTGTCTAATCTTTTGAGTTGCTGTTGTCACTTTGGTCCCATCTCGATAGTTCAAAAATGGTGGCAAAGATTTCGACGTAGCTTCCCATCTCACATCTACTCCTTGTTAATAATGAAATGTGGCCAGATTACTGAGCCTTGAAGACTGCTTTTCAATTGAGCTTAAATTTTGTAATTGAGAGTTTTGCTTTCTTATGTAATCACTTTGACTTGCCCCATGACATTGAACAAGAGCAGTCCAGATTTGGTATGGGGACCTATAACCAAAAATGACTGATTTTTTTCAGCATTACCCAGTTCATCACCCAAACTCTTAAAGAGCAGCTGGCACTAACCCTGCAGATTCCTGGGGCCGAGGGATGTGCAGGTTCTGTTTTGATTTTAGGAAATTTCTCAATCTTCCAATCTCCCCCACACTGCTCCTGAGTCCCACCCCAATTGTTGGCCCTCAAGTGTTTTAAAACACTGATCAGAAAAAGTTCACTCGTCGGATGCAATTTTTAAAGACAAGAATTTGTCTGTCAATTGAATTTGGCAATATTATTTTCTGTCTTGGAGAATTATTTCAGGTAAAGCTACCTGTTTGTAGAAGCTCAAACCTGTTAAGCCAGCTAAAAGTGCTGTAGATACAGGGTGTAATTGTAAAATAATTCATTTGCAGGACAACTTCTCAATAATATGAGTAATGGTGGCATATTTTATGGAGTTAAAAAAAGGTGTAAAGCACTTTTTCTTACTTTAGTCTGTGTATATGTATAATTAATATGCAGTAAATTATATGGCTCAGTTTAAAGCTTGTTTAAATGCATAGAATTTGAAGTAGAATGAAGAAATAAAATAACTTTTGGAGCCGTGTAATGTAATATGTTGATCAATTTTATAGGGGAGTGGTGAATATTTAATTAATCACCTTTTGACAATTATTCACACTGTGGCCAGAATCAAGGTCTCCATTAAAGCCGAAGAATAGCATCATTACAAATGACCCATAAAAGTGTCAAGTGCTGGCAGCGAAGACAAGTGATTTCCTTTCCCTTTAAAACCATTAGATGGAATGATGGGGGTGGGGAAGGTGATGGAGTGCTTAATCGTGTGATTACAAAGAAAAGCTCAAACAGTAAATTTGACAGCTATGGTGGAGGGGCCAGAGGATAAGGGTTATAAAGCCATGGCTGTATTCCTTCCAAGAGCTTTTGATTTTATAAGGGGACAAGAGCGGTGCATTACGTTTTGGGGTAGACTCTTTTCTTCCTTCTGTAGTATTTGCTTAGGGTGTAGTTGTGGCAAGCTTTCAGTACTGGGGGATGAAAACAGGAGTAAGGCTGACTGTCTTTCAAAATGCCTCTCTCGATTGCCCTCAGCAAAGGGAGAACGTGTTCTTGGCCGTCTTGACTGATGATGGTAAAGGCTGGTCCATTGGAACGGCCACTGGAACAGCAAAGAGGGACCGATACATCAAAGGAATCAGTGCCTGCATGTCCTGCACAGCTTTGAGGCCTCAGAACAAATTGGTCATTGGGGCTCCTCTCAGCATGAGAACAATCTCTAAGGTTGGTAACTGCTCACAGTTCCCCAGGTTCCTTCCTTAATTCTTCAATATTAGCTGAGAAACCTTGACTTAACAGTCACATGTCAAAACATGACTGTATTTCAGGAAACTTTGCAGACATTTAATGGGTAAAAAATATTTTCTTTCCTAAATGACTGTGGTGCAAAATAATATGAGATAGACTTGGTGCCATAATCCTTGTCTTAGCCATTAGAGTAAGCATATTTGCTGGTAGGACTAAAACTTGCTCTGAAAAAACAAAAACAAAAAACAACTCACCACCATTGAGTCAATTCCAACTCATACTGACTCTCATTGGGGTTTCTGAGGCGGTAAATCTTTATTGAAGTAGATTACCCTGTCTTCCTTCCACAGATTGGTTGGTGGGTTTGAACCACCAACTTTCTGGTTAACAGTCAAATACCTTAGGCACCTTGGCACCAGAGCTCCTTAAACTTAGCTCTAGAGGATCTTCATCTAGAGGATCTTAATTAGATACCAAGGAATCCTTTAGTGGTGCAAACAATTGGCTTGACTGATAACTAAGATGTTGATAGTTGAGTTCACCCAGAGGGCCTCAAAACAGAGGCCTGGTGATCTATTTGTGAAAAAACAACCATTGAACACCCTTGGAAAATGATTCTACTCTGACATACATGCGGTTGCCATGAGTTGGATGGACTCCATGACAACTGCTTTGTTTTATTAGCTACCAAAGCAATGAGACTAAATTCTTTTTGTGTCGTCACAAGTGCTTTGGACACTTAAGTTTATTATAACTGTGAAAGGCCGTATTTGCTCTTAGAATTCTTCTAAAATCTAACAGTGAAAACACCATTACTAATTTGAACAGAAACAGGATCTGAAGATACTTAGGTTTTCAAAAGCCCAGCAAGTCTTGAGGACCACTGAGATGTGTTCCTTAAACCCAAGCTCTCTTCATGTCTTTGATCTTCATTTATTCAAAGTCCTACAACCATGGGCAGCCTGGCTCCAGTACACAGACTCACCCACACAAGTTCAAGTGGCCACTTTTAAAAACTAATGGCTATTGACTTTCTTGAGATTTCTGTGATGTTATCTTGCCCTGTAAAGACTTTGCAGTATCACCGTTTACATTGTATTTGGTGATTGTATAATCATTATTGATTTTCCTTGTGTGTAGTACCTATGTCAAACAACCTAATATATTTAAATGGTGATTATTTCGGTTATATATCTACTATTAGATAAGATAAAAGGTAGTTAAATGTGTGGTAGATGGGGGTGGAGACAGCACAATGCACTTGGGTCTGTACCCCTGCTATTATACAATCTGATAACAATTGAGAGTATTTAATCATTAACTTTCTGAAACATGTTGAGATTTTGGGCCTGCCAAAGAATGAGGTCTGGCAGATGGAGGGATAACATGTAGACAACGGTGTCGAGACCGTGTGAATGCTAGGCAGTGGGATGAATGATCCTGGGAAATCATTCTGTGTGCTTAATTTACTCCTTGTTTTTGTAAAAACACTTCCGAAGAAGCCAGAAACAAATCTAGGCCGATGTGTAATTTCCCCCAGGATATCATCACTGTTAATCCTGGGAGTGTGGATTAGCTGGGAGTCCCACCTCGGTGGTGAGCAGATTTTTTTAGTTCAATCTCGAGGGGGTGTGGTTACTGTACTTTATTAATGATCAAACGGGGCCCTGTTTATGCCACTGGATAAATTTCCTGGCCTGAAGCATTGATTTCAAAGCAAATCAGCCCATTGCTATGCTGGCTCTTGTGGCTGCGTCAGGATTTTCTTACATAAAATTCATCTGATTTGTTACTAATGAAATTTTCCTCTTTTAAACCACACATTTGATTATAGTCTTTGGACTTTATTGTACATAAGTAAATAAATATTTACTATTTTGAAAAGTTACTGAGACCACCATTAAGAACACCTAATGATAAATTATAGCAATACATGAGAAAATAAAGCCCCACAAAAACCAAATCCTAATATTAGGCTTAACTCACACCAAAGATAAGAGGGTTTTGAAAACCTTCCATATTGTCAGCCCTCATATTCTCTGTGGGTCTCCTTGTCTGGGAAGCTGGGAGTCAGCCTGGGTTGAAGACTTACTTTTAGGGACCTTGACAGATGGATGTGGCTTGAGTGTCCTCACTGGAATTTTGGGTGAAATTCTTGGTGTCTCCTTGGAACAACTGTTCTTTCACATTTGCATTATGTTTATTAGAAGTTATGCCATGGAGTTCAAGTAGCTGGCGGAATCCCACCACCACCACCACCAAACATGAGAGAGTTGCAAGTTATTCCAGGAGAGCACAAGTTCACTTCAAAGTCAGGTGTATCAGCTTGATCCCTTTCTTTCAGTGGAATAGGTCACATTGGTAGATGAAAACTTCTTAGTGCAAAATGTACTAAAGCATCTTAATTTTCCAAAATGTTTTTGGATATAGTTTTACATGAAATAAAACAATACTTGATGAAGAAAGGGAAATTGATAGCAGCGGTCCCATTTCTCAGACAAACATGCAACAGCCACATCAATTATTGGACTTTCCCAAGGTGGCCCAATCAGGTCTTCCATTCAGTGGCCTTTCCTCTACTCAATGAATGTCTCCTCACAGCAATATGTCTGAAATGAACAGATGCTGCCAAATGTGAAGTGGAAGACATTGAGAC
>NW_006921903.1:2083584-2084702 GCF_000298275.1 Orycteropus afer afer | reverse complement strand
TATAATGTGTTATACCAATTGAGCTTGATGTCCCCTGCAACTATGGTCTCAAGCCCACAGGTTCAACTACTCTGTCCCTCTGGGTAGCTGGCTGTGACCAAGCAGTGACCACAACCTTGTCTCTTCTCAGCTCTACTATGCACTTGGGAATTCTGATCATTCACATAAACTTATAGGACCATTGTCTGCCAATCCTATACATGTTCTTGGATACACTCCCCACCTCATAGACACACGTAATATTTCAGCCTGTCCACCCATCTATCCACCCATATACCCATGTTTACCTACACTGACAACACAGTACTGTATATTGAAAAGGGTTCATCTTTGTTGTCTGTACTTCCCATGTACCTCTCTATATCTTTCTTTTCTTCAATGCCACCATATTGGTCACTCACATTTGGTACATTGCCCTTCTCATTACGCAAATCAATACTTGTCTCTCCCTCCCCTCCCACCTCTGGTAACCAACAAAGAAAATTTCCTTCCATAGATAAACATTTCCTTGAATTTTACAGTAATGATCTAATACGATATTTGTCCTTTTGTGATTGACTTATTTCATTCAGCATAATGTCCTCTAAGTTCATCCACATTATGTGGTGTTTTGCAGATTCTGTATTATTCTTTAGCATTGCATAGTATTCCATTGTGTGTATGTACCATAGTTTGGTTATCCATTCCTAAGTTGATGGACACCCAGGTTGTTTCCATCACTTGGCTACTGTAAATAGTGCTATGTTGAACATAGGCATATACCTGTTCTTGTCATGGCTCTCACTTCTTTAGGGTATATACCTAGCAATGAAATGGCTGGGTAAAATGGTATTTCTAATTCCAACTTTTTAAGGAATCTCTATACTGCTTTCCACAATGGTTGTACCATTTTACAGTCCCACCAGCAGTGTATGAGAGTCCCAATCTCTCCACAACCTTGCCAGCATATGTTATATTCTGTCTTGTTGAATTTGCTACTAGTGTTGGAGCAAGATGGTATCTCATTGTTGTTTTGATTTGCATCTCTCTAACAGCTAATGATCGTGAGCATTTCTTCATATGTTTGTTGGCCGCTTGAATATCTTCCTTGGTGAAGTGTCTATTCATGTCTTCTGCCC
>NW_006921903.1:2081811-2083419 GCF_000298275.1 Orycteropus afer afer | reverse complement strand
AAAACTTAATTTTTAGAAGGTCCCAATCATCTGGTTTCTCTTCTGCTATTTGTGCATTTTGAGTTATGCCTGATAGTCTATTGATGCCATATATTAGGACCCCTAAACTTGCCCCTAGATTTTCCTTGAGGAGAACTATAGTGTTAGGTTTCTTATTTAAGTCTTTGATGCATCTGGAGATCGTTTTTGTCTATGCTGTGAGGTATAAATCTTGTTTCATTTTTCTGCAAATGGATCTCCAGTTTTGCGAGCACCATTTAAACAAACATTCTCTTCCCCTTTTAATGGATTTTGGGACTTTGTCAAAGATCAGATGACTATAGGTCGATGGATCTATTTCTGGGTTCTTGATCCTATTCCATTGGTCTATGTATGTGTCTGTCATTACACCAATACCAGGCACTTTTGACTATTGTGGTATAGTAGGTTTTGAGATCTGGCAGTGGGAGACCTCCTACTTTGTTCTTCTTCAGTAATGCTTTGCTTACCCTAGGTCTCTTTCATTTCCATATAAATTTAATCATTGTTTTTTCCATATCTCTAAAGAATATTGATGAGATCTGGATTGGTATTGCACTGAATATATAGATTGCTTTGGGTAGAAGTGATATTTTCACAATGTTCAATCTTCCTATCCATGAGCATGGGATATTCTTCCATTTATGTAGATCTCTTATGGTTTCTTGAAGTAGTTTTTTATACTTTTCTGTGCTCAGGTCTTTTGTGTCCCTGTTAAGATTTATTCCCAAGTATTTTATTTTTTTGATAGCTATTGTAAATGGTATTGATTTCCTTATTTCTTTTTCAGCAATTTTTTTGCTGGTGTAGAGGAATCCAACTGATTTTTGGATGTTGATCTTATGTCCTGCCACGATGCTAAATTTCTCAATTAGTTCCAGTAGATTGTTTACTGAATCTCTTGGGTTTTCTAGGTATAGGATCATATCATCAGCAAATAGGGATAGTTTGATGTCTTCCTTACTAATTTGGATGCCTTTGATTTCCCTATCTTGACTAATGCCCTGATTAGGACTTCCAGTACAATGTTGAATAGAAGTGGTGATAGTAGGCATCCTTGTTTGGTTTCTGTTCTCAAGAGGAATGGTTTCAGTCTCTCTCCATTGAGAATAATGTTGGTTGTTGGTTTTGCATAGATGCCCTTTATTGTGTTGAGGAATGTCCTATCTATTCCTCTTTTGCTGAGAGTTTTAATCAGGAATGGGTGTTAGATTTTATCAATTGATATGATCATGTGGTTCTTCTCCTTTGTTTTATTTATGTGGTGGATGATGTTGATTGTTTTTTTAATGTTGAACCATCCCTACGTAACTGATATGAACCCCACATGGTCATGATGAATGATTTTCTTGATTTGTTGTTGCAGTCTATTGGCTAGGATTTTGTTGAAGATTTTTGCATCTATATTCATGAGGGACATTGGTCTGTAGTTTTCCTTTTGAATGATGTCTTTACCTGGTTTTGGTATCAAGGTTATGCTTGTTTCATGAAACGAGTTAGGGAGGATTCCATCCTTTTCTATGTTTTGGAATAGTTTGAGTAGGATTGGTGTCAGTTCTTCTCTGAATGTTTTGTAGAATTCTCTGGTGA
>NW_006921903.1:2077838-2078473 GCF_000298275.1 Orycteropus afer afer | reverse complement strand
ATAGAAGTGGATTAAACCTCAACTAGCAGAAACATTTGCATGAAAATACCAAAACATGAGACATACAGAGCTGCAGTCTGGCAGCAATCCTGAGCCATCCTGATGGCACAGACAGCTTGGAGATTTGTGAGTTGTGGTAGGACCTAAGAATTAACCTAAAAATCAGCCCTGCTAGCCAGGGACTGCACAGATGACTGCTCTAGTGGCTGGGGAATAAACGGAGATGGTGAAGATAAAGGCAGGCTGAGCTGTGGACTTTTGCCAGTCCAGAAGGTGCCACAATTTTGAAGGTTTTATAAAGGATTGACTATTTGGATATTTAAAGAGACAGCACTCTCAAAGATTCCTGGGGCTTAAGAACATGTTCTGCTTTCCAGCAACCACAAGGACACTCCGGACTCCTGCAAGACTGAAAAGGTACCACATTTCTCTTGTTACTCTTATACCCCACACCCCCTTGGTGAATGGAGGTGCGGCCATCCCCCACTCCCACTTACTTTCTGGGACCACAGGAACTCCATCACAGTCTGAGTGCTCAGACGGAGCCTGGGTACCCTGCCCTGTCCTCCACCAATTTTTTTTTCTTCTCTTTTTTTCTTTTCCACTTTCTTTTTTTGTGGTGATTAGTTTGTTTG
>NW_006921903.1:2074541-2076277 GCF_000298275.1 Orycteropus afer afer | reverse complement strand
ACCATTAATACACAAGATGACATAACCCAGAAACCGTAATTATGGACATATACACATAAAATGAGCTTCCAAGATTTTAAACAGGGAATCAGAGACATCAATTGGCAAGTGAGGACAACTACAAACAAAAAAAGGGAAAAGACTGTAGTTACAGAACTTCTAAGTGGTGAGGAAGTTAAGAGAATTGTAAGATATAATGGACTGTTCTAAACTCGGGGAGAAAAGTACCCATTATACTGAGTGAAATACATCAATCACAAAAGGACAAATATTGTATTAGTTCATTATTGTACAAGTTAAGGAAAGGTTTATCTATAGAAGGAAATTTTCTGTGTTGGTTACGAGGTGTGGGAGGGGAGGAGAGAAAATGCTGTTAGATAGATAGAGATAATTATTGATTTGGGTGAAAAGAAGGGAATGTACCAAATGTGAGTGACCAATATGGCAGCATTGAGGATGAGAAAGACATAGAGAGGTGCATGGGAGGTACAGACAACAAATATGAACCCTTTTGTACTTACAGTACTGTGTTGTCAGTGGAGGCTAACATGGGTATATGGGTCGATAGACAGGTGGAAAGGCTAAAGGATTAGGTATGTCTATGAAATGAGGAGTGTATCCAAGAACATATATATATATATAGGGTTGGCAGACAATGGTCCTATTAGTTTATGTGAATGATCAGAATTCCTAGGTGAATAGTAGAGCTGACAAGTGGCAAGGTGGTGGTCACAGCATGGTCACAGCCAGCTACCCAGAGGGACTGAGTAGTTGATCCTGTGGGCTTGGGAACATAGTCACAGGGAACATCAAGCTCAATTGGCATAACATAATATAGAAAACATTCTTCCACCTCCTACTTTGGTGAGTAGCGAATGGGATCTTAAAAGCTAGCAAGCTGCCATCTAGATGCAACAATGGGTCTCTCCTCATCCAGAGCATAGAAGAAGGAAGAAAACCAAAATTCATGGAAACAATTAGTCCTAGTGACTGGTACACCATCTGATCTGCATCCTATATGACTATGAGATCAGAAAACCTATATAGTGCCCAGCTACCACTGTCATCCACTTGGAAGGAGATCTATGTAGGAGTTCCTGGATAGAGAGAGAGAACAATGTGGAACAAAAGTCAAAATAATTTGCAGAATACAAAAAAAAGGGGGGGGGGGACCAGGTTTCCTGGTGTGATAGAGCTGGGTGGAACCACTGCGACTATGGCTCCTAGCTATGCTTCAGATCTGGAATTAGACCCACATGTGTAGTTTCCAGCCAAACAAAAGACAGGCATATGAGTTGAACATTTACCTTAAGTAAACACACTCCTTGGAGAGAACAATCATGGAGAAAGAAGGGCTGCATATGCACAGCGAGACAGCTCAGTCGACAGAAGTGCATGGAGGCATGGACACAGTGAAGAGGTAACTATGAGGAGGAAGTGGGAGGGGAGATGTTTAATTGTGGTAAACTGTGGTCAATGTCATGAGACAAAGTATATGTGAACTGCTGTATGGAAATTGATTTTGCTCTGTAAACCTTCACCCAAATCACAATATAAATAAATAAATAAATAAAATTGTGTTAGATTGGGTTCTCTAGAGAAACACACACAAAAAAAAAACCCAGCAAGGTATATATATATATATATTTAGAGAGAGAGAGAGAGAGATTTATCTTAGGCAAATGGCTCACAAGCGTATAGAAGCCGACAAGTCCAAGCTGCAAAGTCCGTCTTTG
>NW_006921903.1:2073407-2074113 GCF_000298275.1 Orycteropus afer afer | reverse complement strand
TAGGACCTGGGAGGGGAATAATAAAGAATAATAGTAAAAAGGACAAAAGTATTAATAATAATAGAAGTTTTAAAACAGACAAATAGAAGCAAAGTACACCAGAAAGAAGAAACTGAAAAAGGAAAGAAAAAAAAGATAAATAAAAATAAAAAAAGGGAAAAAAAAACAGTAGAGGACAGGGCAGAGCACCCAAGCTCCATCTCAGCACACAAACTGGGCTGGAGTTCCTGCGGGCCCACAAGGTGCTTGGGAGTGGGGGATGGCCGCACCTCCGGGTTCACCAAGTGGGTGTGGGGTATAAGAGTAACAAGAGGAATGTCGCACCTTTTCAGTTGTGCAGGTCCGGAGTATCCTTGGGGTTGCTGGCAGGCAGAACCTGTTCTCAAGCCCCTGGAATCTGGGAGAGCACTGTCTCTTTAAATATCAAAAATGGTCAAGCCTCTTGTAAACATCCAAAATGGTGGTTCCCTCTTACAGGCAAAAGTCCACAGCTCAGCCCACCTTTCTCTTCGCCTTCTCTGTTTACACCCCAGCCACCAGAGCAGTCCTCTGTGCAGTCCCTGGCAAGCAGGGCTGATTTTTAGGTTAATTCTTAGGTCCTACCACCACTCGGCACTCTCCAAGCTGTCTGTGCTGTCAGGATTGCTCAGGATCGTTGCCAGACCACAGCTCTGTATGTCTCCTTTTTTGGTATTTTCATGCAAAT
>NW_006921903.1:2069935-2072362 GCF_000298275.1 Orycteropus afer afer | reverse complement strand
TGTCTGATATATTACTGGAAAACTTTATGAATATCCCTGTAACATTGTCCAATATGGTGCTGGAAGATGAGCCCCTCAGCTTAGAGGGCACTCCACTAGGGAAGAGCTGTCTCCCCAGAATAGAGCCTACCTTAATGAAGTGGGCAGAGTAAATGTTTCAGGGCCTCCATTTGCTGATGTGGTATGACTCAAAATAAACAGAAGGGACCATTCCCTGGAGAATAATATCATGCTTGGTAAAGTGGAGGGCTGTCCTCAAAAAGATTGATTGACACAGTTTCTGCAACGATGGGCTCAGATACAGCAAGGATCATGAGGCTGGCACAAGACTAGGCAGTGTTTTGTTCTGTTGTACATAAGGTCACTGTGAGTCAGAGATGACTCGATGGCACCTAACAATAACAACAAAAGCCCAAGATGATGCTAGGTGTCTCAGATGATTACAAGTGCCTGAGGTGGTGACGGGTGCTTGAGATGGTGACAGGTGCCAGAGATGGTGAAAGCATGAGCAACTGGTCTGTCTCTCCCATATGTGTCAACTGAATAGCAGCCCAATAGCCAAGCCAATTTATTCTATTTTTGACTGCAAGTATGAACTCTTCACCTAAGTTTCAAAGTATGAAATTTTGATTATTAAAAAAATATGTCTAGTTCTCCTCGCTATTTCAACTGTTCGGATACTATTTTTAAAGTGTAGATTTTTATCAGTAGCATAATTTTACACAGAGAAGCTTTGAAAGCACCACCAGTGTATAGTTTGCTCACCAGTTCTGGACACTTCACATTCAGATGACCTTGTGATCAGCAGTGCAATTTAGACAGGCCAGCCTAGAGAGTGTACTTCACTGCATGTTGTTGTTCTTGTTGTTGTTATCATTATGTGCCATCAAGTCAGACCCAACTCATAGCAACCCCACCTTGGGTTTCTGAGGTGGTATCGCTACGGAAGTAGATTGTCCAACCTTCCTTCCAACGAGTAACTGGTGGGTTTGAACCTCCAGCCTTCTGGTTAGCTGTCACGTGCCTTAGGCATTATGCTACCAGAGCACCCTACTTCACTGCATAGCAAAGTTTTACTGATACATGCTCAAAATGGATAAAGAGAAAATGCAAACACATGGAATGAAGCAATCAACCATGATTCTATTCTGGCAAGTTAACCACAGTTATGTGATGGGACAAATGTCTGTGTGTTTGTTTAAGAGTCCAAGGGCAGGGCAAATGGTCAACATGTTCAAATGCTAACCGAAGGGTGGAAGTCTGAGTTTACCTAGAGGTTTCTTGGAAGACAGTCTTGGTGATTTACTTCAAAACGTCAGCCATTGGAAACCCTATGGAGCAGAGTTCTACCCTGACATATTTGGGGTTCCTATGAGTCAGATTTGACTGTGGGACAGCTGGTGATGTATGTGAATATGCATCCATCACAGGGAAGTGCCATGCATTGATTAACCATCTCCTAGTCTAGATGTGTACTTGCTTTTCTATTGCTCACTAAGGTGCTCACATATATCTTGGAAGATTCACCTGGAAACATGAAATGCAACAAAAGGAAAAAAGTAAATTGGACTTCCAAGCGCGCGCGTGCACACACACACACACACACACATACACACAAATTGTGCATGAAGGGACGTTATCAACAAAGGGAAAATGCAACCTACAGGATAGAAGAAAATATTTGAAAATCATCGGTTGAATAATGGTTTAATGTTCAAAATATATAAAAGGTTTCTACAACTCAACAACAAAAAGATAAACAATCCGATTAGCAAGTGGACAAAGGACTTGAATAGACATGTCTCCAAAGAAGATACACAAATGGTCAACAAACACATGAAAAGATTCCCAATATTATTACTCTTTGGGAAATGCAAATTCAACTACAAAGAGATACCACCATATCCAACTAGGGTGGTTATTACTAAGAATATATTTGGTGAGGACGTACAGAAATTGGAATCCTTGTCCCTTGCTGGTGGGAACATAAAATATGCATTCATTGTGGAGGACAGTTTGACAGTTCCTCAAAAGTTAAACAGAATCATCATATGACCCAACAATGCCACTCCTAGGTATCTACTCAAAAGAATTGAAAGCAGAGTCTCCAAAAGATACTTGTAGACCAGGGCTCATTGTCGCACTATTCACAATAGCTAAAATGTGCAAACAACTTAAATATCTATTGAGATAAATGGATAAACAAAATGTAGCATGTCCATCCAATGGAATATTTTTCAGCCATACATAGAAAGGAATCCCTAGAACATGCTACTGTACAGATGAATCTTGCAAACACTATTGTTGTTATGTGCCATCGAGCCTGACCTGACTCATAGCGACCCCTCCTTGGGTTTCCGAGGCAGTATCACTATGGAAGTAGATTGTCCCATCTTCCTTCCGAGGAGTGGCTGGTGGGTTTGAACC
>NW_006921903.1:2066472-2068420 GCF_000298275.1 Orycteropus afer afer | reverse complement strand
AAAAATAAAATGGAACACATATAGATTGATATCGCAGACTTTAGTGAGCTGAAATCGAACGGTTTTAGCCATTTTAAATCATACAACTATATGATCTACTACGCTGGGAGTGATAATTTGAGGAGGCATGGTGTGGTGTGGCATTCATCATTACAGAGGTTGTTTCAAGATCTGTCCTGAAGTACAATGCTGTTGGTGATAGGATAATATCCATACGCTGACAAGGAAGACAAGATAATATGACTATCATTCAGATTTATGCACCAACCACCAAAGCCAAAGATAAGGAAACTAAAGATTTTTATCAACTTCTTCAGTTTGAAATTGACTGAATGTGCAGTCAAGACTTGTTAATTATCACTGGTGACTGGATTGCAAAAGTTGGAAACAAAGAAGAATCACTGGTAGTTGGAAAATTTGACCTTGGTGAAAGAAAAAAACAATGGGGATTGCATGATAGAGTTTTGCAAGACCAACAACATTCATTGCAAATACATTTTTCAACTACACAAATAGTGGCTACACACATGGACTTCACTAGATAGAATACTCAGGAATCAGATTAACTACATCTGTGGCGAGAAGTGATGGAAAAGCTCAATATCTTCAGCCAAAACAAGGCCAGGAGATGATTGTGGAAAAAACCATCAACTGCTCATATGCACTTGAAGTTGAAACCAATTAAAACAAGTCTATAAGAGCCAAAATATGATCTTGAATATATCCCTCCTGAATTTAGAGACCATCTGAAAAACAGATTTGATACACTGAACATCATTGACTGAAAAGCAGAAGAATTGTGGGATGACATCAAGAACATCATCCATGAAGAAGGTAAGAGGTCATTAAAAAGATGAGAAAAGAAGAAAAGACCAAAAAGGATGTCAGAAGAGACTCTGAAACTTGCCCTTGAGCAAAGAGTAGCTTAAGCAAATGGAAGAAATGACAAGATAAAAGAGCTGAACAGAAGATTTCAAAGAGCAGCTTGAGAAGACAAAGCCAATTGCTCTAATGATATGTGCAAAGACCTGGACTTAGAAAACCAAAGAGAAGGACACACTTGGCATTTCTCAAGCAGAAAGAACTGAAGAAAAAATTTAAGCCTCAAGTTGCAATATTGATAGATTCTATGGGCAAAATATTGAATGATTGTGGAAACATCAAATGAAGATGGAAGGTATACACAGAGCCACTGTACCAAAAAGAACTGGTCGATGTTCGTCCATTTCAGGAGGTGGCACATAATCAAGAACCAATAGTATTGAAGGAAGAAGTTGAAGCTGCACTGAAGGAAGTGGTGAAAGACAAGGCTTCAGGAATTGACAGGTTACCCACTGAGATGTTTCAACAAACTGATGCTGTTCTGGAGGCACTCACTTGGCTATGCCAACAGATTTGGAAGATAGCTACCTGGCCAACCGACTGGAAGAGATCCATATTTGTACCCATTCCAAAGAAAAGTGATCCCACCGAATGTCAACATTATCAAACAATATCATTAATATCACATTCAAGTAAAATATTAATGAAAATAATTCAAAAACAGCTGTAGCATGGTATTGACAGAAAACTTGCAGAAATCCAAGCTGGATTCAGAAGAGGATGTGGAATGAGAGATATCATTGCTGATGTCAGATGGATCTTGGCTGAAGGCAAAGAGTACCACAAAAATGTTTACTTGTGTTTTATTGACTATGCAAAAGCATTTGATTGTTTTGTTCATAAATTGTGTACAGAACTGAGATGATTGGGAATTCCAGAACACTTAATTGTACTCATGAGTAACCTATCTATACACAAGGAGGCTATCATTGAAACAGAACAAAGGGACACTGCATGGTCTAAAATCAAGAAGGGAGCATGTCAGGTTGTATCCTTTCACCATACTTATTCATTTTGTACACTGAGCAAATAATCCTAGAAGCTGGTCTACATGAAGAAGAACATG
>NW_006921903.1:2049501-2064667 GCF_000298275.1 Orycteropus afer afer | reverse complement strand
TTTTGTTATGAGGTGTTGGAGTTTTCTAGAAATTCTAGAGATAAGTCCCTTGTCAGATATGTCAGACTTCATATTACTTGCTTCTATAATCAATGTCAATAGAAGCAGCAGTCAAGGTATGAGACAACATATGATGATGTTGTTGTTAGGTGCCATCGAGTCATCTCTAACTCATAGCAACCCTATGGACTGCAGAATGAAATAGTGCCCGATCCTGTGCCAGCTCCATGATCTGTGCTATACTTGAGCACATCGCTGCAGCCACTGTGTCAATTCATGTCATTGAGCACCTTCCCCTCTTTTGTGGATCCCCCACCTTACCAAGCATGACATCTTTCTCCAGAGAATGGTCCCTTCTGACAACAGGATCAAAGTAAGTGAGACAAAGTCTGGTCATTCTCGCTTCCATGGAGCATTCCGGCTGTACTTCCTCCAGGACAGATTTGTTAGTTCTTCTAACAGTCCAAGGTACTTTCAACATTATTCGCCAACACCACAACTCAAAAGCATCAATTCTTCTTCGGTCTTCCTTATTCATTGTCCAGCTTTCACCTGCATATGAGGGGATTGAGAGTATCATGGTTTGTGTCAGGTGCACATTACTCCTCAAGGAGATATCTTTGCTCTTCAGCACTTGAAAGAGGTCCTTTACAGCCGATTTGCCCAGTGCTATATGCTGTCTGATGTCCTTACTGTTGCTTCCATTTAAATTTTCCCATCAGTTTTTTCAGCTTGAGAAATGCTGAGCATGTTTTTCACTTTTGGTTTTCCATCTTCAGGTCTTAGTGCATTTCATTGTAGTAATTGGCTTTGTCTGCTCAAGCTGCTCTTTGGAATCTTCTGTTCAGCTCTCTTATCTTGCCGTTTCTTCCATTTGCTTTTGCTATGCTCCATTAAAGGGCAAGTTTCAGAGTATCTTTTGACACCCATTTTGGTTTTTCTTCTTTTCTGTCTTTTTAATGACCTTTTGCTTTCTTCATGGCTGATGTTCTTGATATCATCCCACAATTCCTCTGCATTTCAGTCATTGGTGTTCAATGCATCAAATCTATTCTTTAGATGGTTTCTAAATTCGGGAGAGATATATTCAAGGTCATATTTTGGCTCTCATGGACTCGTAAGTTCTTCAAGTTGAACTTGCCTATGGACAGTTAATGGTCTATTCCACAATCATCTCCTGGCCTTGTTTTGGCTGAAAATATTGAACTTCTCCATTGCCTCTTTCCACAGATGTAGTCAGTCTGATCTCTGTGTATACCATCTGGCAAAGTCCACGTGTATAGCCCCTGTTTGTGTTGTTGAAAAAAAGGTATTTACAATGAATAAGTCATTGGTCTTGCAAAATCCTATCATGTGATCTCCATAGTTATGTCTGTCACCAAGGCCATATTTCCCACATGTTGGTGATTCTTCTTTGTTTTCAACTTTTGCATTCCAGTCACCAGTGATGACCAACACATGTTGATTACATGTTCAGTCAATTTCAGACTGCAGAAGTTTGTAGGAATCTTCAATTTCCTCGTTTTTGGCTTTGGTGGTTGGCTTTGGTGGTTGAATAATAGTGTTATTAACTAGTCTTCCTTGTAGGTGTATGGATATTTTCTTATCACTGACCACCTTGTACTTCAGGATAGTTATTGAAACAGTCATGACGATAAATACCACACCATTCCTCTTCAATTTGTCATTCCCGACATAGCAGATCATGTGGTTGTCTGATTCAAAATGGCCAAAACCAGTCCATTTTACCTCACTAAAGCTTAGGGTATTGATCTTTATGCATTCCATTCCATTTTTTGACAACTTCCAATTTTCTTAGATTCATGCTTAGTACATTCTGTATTCTGATTACTAATGGATGTTTGCAGCTGTTTCTTCTCATTATGAGTCATGCCACATCAGCAAATGGAGGTCCCAAAAGGTTTATTCCATCTATATTATTAGGGTCAGCTCTATTCTGAGGAGTCAGCTTTTCCCCAGTTATATTATGAGTGCCTTCCAACCTGATGGGCCCATCTTCTGGCACTATATTGACCAATGTTTCAGGACAATTCATAAAGTTTTCCAATAATATGCACGTGTATGTGTGTGTGTGTGTGTGTGTGTATATATATATATGGGATTATATCCAATAATATATCAGACAGTATGCACGTGTATATATGTGTGTGTGTGTGTACATATATATATATATATATGTTGTATATATATATATATATATACATATACATGTAATATAATATGTGTGGTGCTCTGGAGGAGCTCTCTCTGGCAGTGTAGTGCTTGAGGCATTTAACTGCTAACTAGCATGCTGGTGGTCCAAACCCACCTGCCATTCCTTGGAAGGAAGACTGGGCAATCTACTTCCATAGAGATACCACTTCAGAAAACCAAGGAGGGGTCTCTATGAGTTGGATCTGATTAAACAGTAGTGAGTTTGTTTTTTTGTTTTGCGCTCTGGTGGTGCTGTGCCTAAGGCATTTGACTGCTAACCAGAGGGTTGGCAGTTCAAACCTACAAGCTTCTCTGGAGAAGGGAGATGGGGCAATCTGTTTACAGAAAGATTTACCAATGGGAGTCACTATGAGCTGGATTCAACACCATAGCAGTGAGTTTTGTTTTGGTTTATATACACATATGTATATACATATATGGGAACTCTGGTGCCATATTGCCTAAGGCATTTGATTGCGAACCAGAAGGTTGGCAGTTCGAACCTACAAACTTCTCCGGAGAAGGGAGATGGGGCAATCTGTTTACAGAAAGATTTACCAATGGGAGTCACTATGAGCTGGACTCGATCCCATGGCAGTGAGTTTTGTTTTGGTTTATATACACATATATATTTACATATATGGGAGCTCTTGTGGCGTATTGCCTAAGGCATTTGACTGCTAACCAGAAGGCTGGCAGTTCAAACCCACCATCCACTCCTTGGAAGGAAAGTTGGGCAATCTACTTTCGTAGTGATATAGCCTGACAAGCCCAAGGAGGGGTCACTATGCATTGGATCTGACTCTACAGCAGTGAGTTTTGTTTGGTTTGTGTATATATACACACACATGTTGCTGTTGCTCAGTATCATTGATTTGGCTCAGACTCATAGCAACCCTCTGTACAATAGAATGAGACACTGCTCAATCACCTACCGTCCTTGCTATACTTGAGCTCATCCTTGTAGCCACTTTGTCCATCCACCTTTTTGAGGGCCTTCCCTTTTTTTTGCTGACCCTCCACTTTACCAAGCATACACTCCATAGTGCAGTAATAGTGGAATACAAATTTGGGCATTAGCAGAGAATATGTAAAGTCCAGGCAGCCAGAGCTAAAGCATTTTTTTGAATCATTTCAGCTCTCTATGATAGAATTATATAATGACTACGACATATATTTTACCACCTGTCACTGTTTGTTGTACTGTGGTGGCTGGCTTACTACTGTGATGCTGGATGCCCTGCTGCTGGTATTTCAAATACCAGCAGGCGCATCCATGGTGAACAGATTTCAGTGGAACTTTCAGACTAAGGAGAAATGCCTGGTGATACACTCTGAAAACCTGCTGTGATAATTAAAGATGTGTGTCAATTTGGCTGGACGATGATTCTGAGTGGTTTAAACAGCTGTGATGTGGTCATTCCCATGATGAAATCTGATGTAAAGTGGTGACCTCCATGATGGGATATGCTTTGAGCAGCCAATCAGTTGAAAGAGTGTTTCCTTAGTGGTATGGCCTGTCTCTAACACATATGAAAATGTCCTAGGAAAATTCAGAACTTTTGGTTGGATCTGGACCCTGCCATACTGCCTGCTGATCTTGGGTTCACCAACCCCTGCAGCTGTATGACTCAGGAAAAGCCTCCAGCTTGACATTTGACCTAAGAATTTGGGACTTGCCAGCCTCTTCAACAACAACAACAACAGCCTCCTCAAATGTGTGTGTCATTTCCCTAAGATAAATACTCCTCTCTCCTTCCCTCTCGCTCTTTCTCTCTCTCTATCTCTCTCTGTGTGTTGTTGTTGTTAGGTGTGATCAAGTCATCTCCAACTCATAGCAGCCCTATCTATGCACAGCAGAACGAAACACTGCCCGGTCTTGTGCCAGCCTCACTATCCTTGCTATACCTGAGCCCATTGTTGCAGCCACTGTGTCTATCAATCTCATTGAGGGACTTTGCCTTCTTCATTGACCTGCCACTTTGCCAAGCATGATATCCTTCTCCAGGGTATGTATGGTTCCTTCTGACAACATGACCAAAGGAGATGATATGAAGCATTCTGGCTGCACTTCTTCCAGGACAGATTTGTTCGTCCTTTTAGCAGACCATAGTACTCTTAGCATTCTTCTCCAACACCACAACCCCAAAATATCAACTCTTCTTCAGTCTTCCTTATTCATTGTGCAGCTCTCACATGCATAAGAAATGATCGAAAATATCATGGCTTAGGTTAGGCACACCTTAGTCTTCAAGGAGACATCTTTGCTCTTCAAAAGAGATCCCTTGCAGCAGATTTGCCCACTGCAATAAGTAGTCTGATGTCTTGACTGCTGCTTTCATTGGTGTTGATTGTAGAGCCAAGTAATATGAAATCCTTGACAACTTCAATCTTTTCTCCATCCACCATGAAGCTGTTTATTGGACCAGTTGCAAGGATTTTTGTTTTCTTTATATTCAGATGTAATCCATACTGCATACTGTATTCATTAATCTTCATCAGTAAGAGCTTCAAGTCATCCTCACTTTCAGCAAGCAAAGTTGTGTCATCTGTGTATTGCAGGTTGTTACTGAGTCTTCCTCCAATCTTGATGCCATGTTCTTCTTTATATGATCCAGCTTCTTGGATTATTTGCTCAGCATACAAGTTGAGTAAGTCTGGTGAAAGAATACAACCTTGACACACTCCCTTATTGATTTTGAACGATGGAGTATCCCCTTGTTCTGTTAGAACGACAGCCTCCTGATCTATGTACAGGTTCCTCATGAGTACAATTAAGTATTCTGAAATTCCCATTCCTCTCAGTGTTATCCACAATTTGTTATGATCCACAACATCAAATGCTTTTTCATAGTCAAAAAAAAAAAAATAAATAAACACCTTTCTGATGTTCTTTGCTTTCAGCAAAGATCCATTGGACATCAGCAATAATATCCTTCATTCCACTTCTTCTTCTGAATACAGCTCACATTTTTGGAAGGTCTCTGTCAGTACACTGCTGCAACCATTTTAAAATTATCTTCATTAAGATTTTACTTGCATGAGATATTAATGATATTGTTTGATAATTTCCAAATTCCATGTGATCACTTTTCTTTGGAATGAGTACAAATATGGATCTCTTCCAGTCAGTTGGCCAGGTAGCTCTCTTCCAAATCTCTTGGTGTAGTGAGTGCCTTCAGCAGGACATCTATTTTTTGAAATATCTCAGTGGGTATTCCATAAATTCCTAGAGCCTTGTTCTTCACTTCCTTCAGTCAGCTTTGATGTCTTCCCTCAGTACCATTGGTTCTTGATCATGTTCCACCTCCTGAAATGGATGCACTTCGCCCAATTCTTTTTGGTATAGTGATTGTGTATTCCTTCAATCTTCTTTCGGTCCTTCTGCATCATTCAATATTTTGTCTGTAGAATGTTTCAATATTGCAACTTGAGGCTTAAATTTTTTCCTCAGTTCTTTTAGCTTGAGAAATGCTGAACGTGTTCTTCCCTTTTGTTTTTCTGACTCCAAGTCTACACATTTCATTATAGCAATTGGCTTTGTCTTCTCAAGCTGCTCTTTGAAATCTTCTGTTCAGCTCTTTTATCTTGTCATTTTTTCCATTTGATTTATCTATTCTTTGATCAACGACAAGTTTCAGAATCTCTTCTGACATCCATTTTGGTCTTTTCTTCCTTTCTTGTCTTTTTAATGACCTCTTGCTTTCTTCATGGGTGATGTTCTTGATGTCATCCCACAATTCCTCTGGTTTTCAGTCATTGGTGTTCAATGCATCAAATCTATTATTTAAATGGTCTTTAATTCAGGAAGGATATTATCAAAGTCATATTTTGGCTCTTGTAGACTTATTTTAATTGTCTTCAACTTCAACTTCAGCATGCATATGAGCAGTTGATGGTCTTTTTCCACAATCAGCTCCTGGCCTTGTTTTGGCCAATGGTATTGAGCTTTTCCATCACCTCTTGCCACAGATATAGTTAATCTGATTCCTGTACATTCCATTTGTTGAAGGCAACGTGTACAGTCATTGCTTATGTTGTTGAAAAAAGGTATTTGCAATGAATAAGTTGTTGGTCTTGAATAATTCTATTATTCAATCTCCATTGTTATTTCTATCAATAAGGTCCTATGTTCCAACTACTGGTAACTCTCCTTTGTTTCCTACTTTTTCATTCCTGTCTGCAGTGATAATCAAGACATTTTGACTTCATGTTTGATCGGTTTCAGACTGCAGAAGTTGATAGGAATGTTCAATATCTTCATTTTTGGCTTTGGTGGTTGGAGTATAAATTTGGAAAATAGTAGTATTAACTGGTCTTCCTTGTAGGCATAGGGATATAATCCTATCACTGACAGTGTTGTACTTCAGGGCAGATCTTGAAACAGTCTTGTGATGATTAATGCCACACCATTCCTCTTCAAATTGTCATTCCCGGAATAGTTGATCATACAGTTGTCTGATTCAAAATGGCCAAAACCAGTCCATTTCAGCTCACTAATAGTTAGGTTATCAATCTTTATAAGATCCATTTCATTTTTGACAACTTCCAATTTTCTTAGATTCATATTTTGTACATTCCATGTTCCAATTATCAATGGACATTTGCATCCATTTCTACTCATTCTGAGTCGTGCCACATCAGCCAGTGGAGGGCCTGACAGTTTTACTCTATCCATATCATTATGGTCATCTCTACTCTGAGGAGTCAGTTCTTCCCAGTCAAATTCTGAGTGCTTTCCAGCCTGATGGGTTCATATTCCAGCACTATGTTGGACAAAGTTTTCTAGTAATATATCAGATGGTGTTTCACTGCTATTTCATAAGGTTGCCACTGGCTAATTCATTGAGAAGTAGACGGCCTCTTCCTTCTTCCAGGTCTGCCTAAGCCCAGAAGCTCCACTGAAACCTCTCCACCATGGATAACCCTGCTGGCATTTTGCAACAGGGTGGCATAGCCTCCAGCCTCACAGCAACATGTAAGCCACCACAGGATGACAAACTGACAGATAAGTTCTTCTCCCTTAGTTTTTCCTAACCTCTCTGCACCTGCCTACCTCAGGCCCCAGCCTTAAAACAAAGCCACACCCAAGTGAAAAGCATCCTCCAAGCCCCAGGCCTGCCTGCTTCAGTTTCTGGCCTTAATAAAGAGCCACAGTCAAGCTAAAATAAACTCCAAGCCATGGGCCTGCCTACCTCCATCCCCAGCCTTAAGAAAGAGCCACACCCAAGCAAGAAGCAGCCTCCAAGCCCTGGGCCTTCCTACCTCAGGCCCCTGCCTTATGGAGCCACAGCCAAGGGAAAAGCAGCCTCCAAACCTCCAGCCTGTCTACCTCAGGGCCTGGACTTAATATTCTCTCTCTCTCTCTGTCTCTCTGTATGTATATAAATAAATAAATAAATAAATAAATAAATAAATATGCACACACATACATATACATATATATGTATACACACACACACACACATAAGCTTTACTGGTTTTGTTTCACTGGAGAACCAAGCCTAAGACATTTGATTCCAAGAGTGGTTCTACAGAAACAAAATCATAAAGATGAGTTTCTGAAATTGGTTCTCAAGTTTGATTAGTCATAAAGACATTAATGACTCAGCTTCCATTAGTAAAGAGAGAGCTGCTAATCGATGGTGTGGTGTGGCAATATTAATACACAAAATAGCACTACCAATAGATCAAGTATTGGTGAGAAGTGAGACCCTGGGTGATTACATGTTTGACACTTCTCTGTAGTTTTGTCAGAATGAGGAGTATAAAGAAGCTGGTTGATTGGTCCCACTTATGCTACAAGGCAGTGAAAGAGTGGGATGAAATCAGGGCTGCTGAGTCACAGGTATAATGCTGCATAAAACACCTCAATGTTTCCAATTACACCCTGAAAGAACACTCTTTTTCTTGCAGTAAGAGAGCTGATAATACCAAAAAACAAACCCAGAATCTCATCATAAGGGTGGCTGAATTACAACGTCAAGTGAGTTGCCAACCCAGAATAGTGCCTGAAGATAAAGTGAAGGCATTGGTTGGGGCAAATGGGAACCTGAAACTTGGAATGGGGACATATGGGCAGACAGGAAGATGGGGACCTGGAGCGCCTAAATTCTATTGAATCTCTCCTGCCAACAGCACCCCTCCCATGTGAAGAGATTACTATTAAAACATTATCCCTTCCACCTACATTTGATGGGATTAACCCAGAAGTGCTTGCTGCTGGGGTGGCACCTGGGGCATTGCCAGAGGCAGATCCTTTGCAAAACATTGCTAAATATTCTCAGGAACCACCCAACCACCCACTGTTGCTTCTAGACCTGTAACTAGACTTATTATGTCCAAGAGAGCTCCAAAATGTTAAGTACAATGTGTGATTGAGGAAGTGGTATGCTACACCTGAAAAGAACTGCTTGATTTTCTAACGTGTACAAAGAGAAACCTGGAGTGTGTGTGTGGGAATGACTGTTAAGGGTGGGGGATAATGGTGTAAAGAATGTAACATTCTATCATTCTGAGTTTATTGATTTGGGCCCACTAAGCAGATTCTTCATTCAATGTTTCCACTCAAGAGGTTAGCAAAGGACCTGATTGCTTATTTGGTTCACTTACTGAAGCATAGGTTATATGGTGGCGTACATTAAATTAAGGTGAAGTAACAAGCCTGCCTTGGTAGAATGTAGAGGAAGGTGTCCAAAAGCTTAGGGAAACTGACATTTAGAATGGATGGATCAGATTAAACCCATAGACCCAGAAATGGAGAGCCCAGAGGACACATGTTTTACCACTATGGTAAGGAACAAGTTTGTGAAGGGAGCC
The DNA here is from genome assembly GCF_000298275.1 of Orycteropus afer afer. Lineage (NCBI taxonomy): Eukaryota > Metazoa > Chordata > Mammalia > Tubulidentata > Orycteropodidae > Orycteropus > Orycteropus afer. The sequence goes on along the minus strand of NW_006921903.1, from coordinate 2,055,634 downwards.
CCAACATCCTTGAAGACAGCTGGGATTGCTATTTTATGTAAGTGAGATTTGACAGTGGGAATTTCCCTAATTGAATTAAGATACCTAACTACAATGGAGGAGCTCTGGCAGCATAGTGCCTAAAGCACTTGACTCTAACCAGAAGACTGGCAGTTCAAACGCACCAGCCACACTTTGGAAGGAATGTTGGACAATCTACTTCTGTAGTGATACTGCCTCAGAAACCCAAGAAGGGGTTGCTATGAGTTGGGTCTGAATAGACAGCACATAGCAACAACAACAACTACAATGGGCTGATTAGACCCCATGGTGGTATGGACCACATGGCAGCACCTAATTGAGCTTTCCCCAAAAGGAAGTGACTGTTCATTGGGGAAAAAAAAAAAAAATCATCCTTTATGGGAATATTGGATACTAGCTCTGAATTGATACTAATTCCAGGAGACCCCAAATGTCACTGTAGCCCACTGTTCGTAAAGAGGGTGTAAAGAGGTCAAGTTATTGATGGATTCAGCACAAGTCTGTCTCACAGCAAAAAGGTGGCAGGTTGATTACATCAGACCCCTTCCATCATGGAAAGGGCGGTGTTTTGTTCTTATTGAAATAGACACTTACTCTGGATCCAGATTTGCCTTTCCTGAACACAATGCTTCTGCCAAAACTACCATCTATGGACTTACAGATGCCTTATGCACCATGATGGTATCCCACACAGCATCAAATTGGAGCAAAGGACTTACTTCACAGCAAAAGAAGTGTGGCAATGGGCCTGTGCCCATGGAAGTCACTGGTCTTAACATAGTCCCTATCATCCTGAAGTAAACAGCTTCATAAAACGATAGAATGGCCTTCTAAAAATATAAGTGCAATGCAAGCTAGGTGGCAATATCACACAGAGTTGGAACAATGTTCTCCAGAATATGGTGCTATTTCTCTAAAAGCCAGGATTTATGGGTGCAGGAACCAAGGGGTGGAAACAGGAGTGGCACCACTCACTATTACCCCTAGTGACCCACTCAGAATATTTTTGCTTCCTGTCCCTGCATCCTATGCTCTGTGGGTCTGGAGGTCCTTCTTAGTCTCAAAGACAGAAACACTCCCACTTGGAGACACAATACTGGTTCTGTTGAACTGGAAGTTAACAATGCCACCCAGCCATTTAGGGCTTCTCATGCGTCTGGATAAACAAGCAAAGAGGGGAATTAGTATATTTTCTGGTATGACCAATCCTGCTTACCAAGGGGAAATTAGATTGCTATTACATAACTGGAGTAAAGGAGACTATGTCTGAAATTCAAGAGATTCTTTAGGACTTCCATCTCTTAGTACTAACATAGCCTGTGATTAAGGCCAAAGTATATCTATAGCAACCCAATTCTGATAAGCCTCTCAATGGCACTGACCCTTCAGAAATGAAGGTTTGGGTCTTCCCACCAGACAGAGAACCATGAACAGCTGAGGTGCTTGCTGAGGGCAAGGGGAATAGAGAATGGGTGGTGAAAGAAGTAGTTCTAAATACAGCTACTGCCATGTTGCAGAAATAAGGACCATGATTGTTATGAGAATTTCTTCATTGTAAGTATGCATCAAATATTTTTGTTTTCTTCGGTTATAAAATATAAGATGTAAATAGGGCTAATGCATTTTTTTTTTGTTGTATGTGTGTTAGTTGTATCATGTTAGGCACATGCGTGGCTTTAGAATTCGATTGTCGTTATTTTGAGATAATATGTGGTTTAAGGAGATGTGTATAAATGCCAAGTCGACAAGCGGTGGACTGTGATAGTTAAGGTGTATGCCAACTTGGCTCTAACATAATTCTGAATGGTTTAAACCTCAATGGTGTGGCCATTCCCATGATGAGATCTGATGTAAGATAGTCACCTCCATGGTGGGATATACTTTGAGCAACCAAGCAGTTCAAAGGGAGTTTCCTCAGGGATGTGGCCTGCTTTGTGTATGTATATATATATATATATATGAGGCATTTTCACTGCTAACCAGAAGTTTGGCAGTTCAAACCCACCAGCTGCTCTGCAGAAGGAAGATGAGGCCATATATATATATATATATAACAGTCAGGAAACCAAACAGCTCATTGTTATTGTTTTTGTTAGGTGCCTCTGACTCATATTGAGCCTATATACAACAGAACAAAACCCTGTCTGGTACTGTGACAACCTCAGAATCCTTGCTATACCTGATATATTCCCCCTTCTTTGCTGACCCTCCATTTTACCAAGCATGATATCCTTCTCTAGTGAAGGATTCCTTCTGACAACATGACCAGAGTAGGTAAGAAGAAGTTTGAACATTCTTGCTTGCAAGGAGCATGCTGGCAGCACTTCATCCAGGACAGATTTATTTGTTCTTCTGACAGTCAATTGTAGTTTCAGTATTCTTTGCCAATACCACAACCCAAAGGCATCAACCTTTCTTCATTATTAATTGTCTTTCTTACTTATTATCCAGCTTTCACATGCATATGAGGTAATTTAAAACACCACGGTTTGGGTTAGGTGCACCTTAGTCTTCAAAGAGACATCAGTACTCTTCAACACTTTAAAGAAGTCTTATGCAAGAGTGCAGTACATTGTCTGATTTCTTGACTGCTGCTTCCATTGGTGTTGATTGTGGAACCAAGTAATAGGAAATCTTTGACAATTTAAATCTTTTATCCATTTACATGATGCTGCTTATTGGTCCAGCTGTGAGGATTTTTGATTTCTTTATGTTGAGGGATAATCCATACTGCAGATTGTAGTTTTTAATCTTCATCAGTAAGTGCTTCAAGGAACCTTCACTTTCAGCAAGCAAGGTTGTGTCATCTGCATATTTCAGGTTGTTAATGAGTCTTCCTCCAATCTTGATGCCACATTCTTCTTCATATAGCCTAGTTTCTCAAATTATTTATTCAGAATAGAAGTTAAATAAGTATGATTAAAGGATACAATGCTGATATACTTGCTTCCTGATTTTAAACCATGCAACTTGAGAGAGAGGACAGAAAAGAAAACCAGCTGTGGGCAGTGGTGGTTTGGTTTGGAGCAGGTGAGGAAGGAGAGAAAACAGAGTAGAATAGTTTGTGACAATGGAGGGAGACCAGGAAGTGAGCAGAGCAGTTTGAAACAGCTAAGGGAGACAAAGTTGTCTGTCAGTTTGTCCTATTGTGTTGGGTTGTATGTTGCCATGAGGCTGAAAGCTATATCACTGGTGTTTCAAATGCCAGCAGGGTTACTCATGGTGGACAGTTTTCAGAGGAACTTCCAGACTAAGAGAGACTCAGAAAAGAAAGAGGCCATTCACTTCTCAAAGAATTGGTCAGGGAAAACCTTATCAATAGCAGTGAAACTGTGTGACATATTGTTGGAAAATTTTATGACTAGTCTTGTAACATTGCCCAATATAATGCTGGAAGATGAGCACTTCAAGTCAAAGTGCACTCAAGATACAACTGGGGAAGACACGCCTCCTCATAGTAAAGCCAACTTTAATGAGGTAGCTAGATTAAAGTTTTTAGGACCTCCATTTGCTTATATGGCATGACTCAAAATGAGAAAAAGCAGCTGCAAACACCCATTAATAAATGTAACATGGAATGTATGAAGTATGATCTAGGAAAATTGGAAGTTGTCAAAAATGAAATGGAACATGTAAAGATCGATATCCTAGGCATCAGTGAGCTGAAATGGTCTGGTTTTGGCCATTTTGAATCAGACAACCATATGATCTACTATGCCAGGAGTGACAAATTAAAGAAGAATGATATGGCATTCATCATCACAAAGAATGTTTCAAGATCTACTATAAAGTACAATGCAGTAAATGACAGAAATAGTCCTAGAAGGAAGACCAGTTAATACTACTATTGTTCAAATTTATGCAACAACCACCAAAGCCAAAGATGAGCAAATTGTTTTCTATCAAATTCTGCAGTCTGAAATTGACCAAACATGCAGTCAAGATGTGTTGGTTATCACTGTTGATTGAAATACAAAAGTTGGTAATAAAGAAGAGTCACTGGTAGTAGGAAAACATGACCTTGGTGATAGAAATAACTATGGAGATTGCATGATAGAATTTTGCAAGACCAAGGACGTATTCATTGCAAATACCTTTTTTCAATAACACAAATGGCTGTTAAACACCTGGACTTTACCAGATAGAGTACACAGGAATCAGGTTGATGACATCTGTGACAATAGGCAATGGAGAAGCTCAATATCTTCAGCCAAAATAAGGCCAGGAGCTGATTGTGGAACAGACCATCAACTGCTCATATGCAAGTACAAATTGAAGTTGAAGACAATGAAAAGAAGTTCATGAGAGCCAAAATATGACATCCTGAATTTAGAGACCATTTAAAGAACAGATTTGATGCACTGAATATCAATGACTGAAAACTAGAAGAATTGTGGGATGACATCAAGAACCTCATCCATAAAGAAACCAAAAGGTCATTAAAGACAGGAAAGGAAGAGGAGACCAAAATATCTGTCAGAAGAGACTCTGACTTGCCCTTGAGCAAAGAGTAGCTAAAGTAAATGGGGAAAAAAAAAAAGACATAAAAGAGCTGAACAGAAGATTTCAAAGAGAAGCTTGAGAAGATAAAGTTAATTTTTATAATGAACTGTGCAAAGACCTGGAATTAGAAAACCTGAAGGGAAGAACACACTCCACATTTCTCAAGCTGAAAGAACTGAAGAAAATATGCAAGCCTTGAGGTGCAATATTGAAAGATTCTGTGGGCAATATATTGAATGCTTCAGGAAACATCAATAGAAGATGGAAAGAATACATAGAGTCACTGTACCAAAAAGGATTGGTCAATGTTCATCCATTTCAGGAGGTAACATATGATCAAAAACCAGTGTTACAGAAGGAAGAAGTCAAAACTATGACTGAAGAAATTGGTGAAGAACAAGGCTCCAGGAATTGATGGAATATCTATTGAGATGTTTCAACAAATGGATGCCATGCTAGAGACAGTCACTTGGCTATGCTAAGAGATTGGGAAAACAGCCACCTGGTCAACTGTTTGGAAGAGATCCATATTTGTACCCATCCAGAAGAAAGGTGATCACACAGATTGTGGAAATTATCAAACAATATCATTAATATCACATGTAAGTAAAAACTTACTAAAGATAATCCAAAAATGGTTGCAGCAGTATATTGACAGAGAACTTTCAGAAATGCAAGCTGGATTCAGAAGAGGATGTGGAATGAGGGATACCATTGCTGATGTCATATGGATCTTGGGTGAAAGCAAAGAATACTAGAAAGATATTTAGTTGTGTTTTATTGACTATGCAAAAGCATTTGATTGTGTGGATCATAACCAATTATGGATAACATTGAGAAGAATGGGAATTCCAGAACACTTAATTTTGCTCCTGAGAGACCTGTACATAGACCAGGAGGCTGTTATTGGAACAGAAAAGGGGATATTTCATGGTTTAAAATCAGGAAGAGAGTGCATTAAGGTTGTATCCTTTCACCATATTTATTCAATCTGTATGCTGAGCAAATAATCTGAGAAGCTGAACTATATGAAGAAGAATGTGGCATCAGGATTGGAGAAAGACTCATTAACAACCTGAGATACACAGATGACACAATTTTCCTTGCTGAAAGTGAGAATGACTTGAAGCATTTACTGATGAAGATTGAAGATTACAGTCTGCAGTATGGATTACATCTCAATATAAAGAAAAGAAAAATCCTCACAACTGGACCAATACACAGCATCTTGATAAGCCGAGAAAAGATTGAAGTCCTCAAAGACTTCATATTACTTGGTTCTACAATCCACACCAATGGAAGCTGTAGTCAAGGCATCGGAGGAAGCAAATCAGCTTTGGGCAAATCAGTTGCAAAAGATCTCTTTCAAGTGATGAAGAACAAAGATATATCCTTGAAGACTAAGGTGCATCTAACCTAAGCCATAGTATTTTCAAATGCCTCTAATGCATGTGATAGCTGGTTAATGAATAAAGAAGACTGAAGAAGCATTGATGGTTTTGAGTTGTGGTGCTGGCAAAGAATACTGAGAGTACCATGGGCTGCTAAAAGATCTAACAGATCTGTCCTGGAAGAAGTGCAGCCAGAAAGCTCCTTGGAAGTGAGAATG
>NW_006921903.1:2045118-2048554 GCF_000298275.1 Orycteropus afer afer | reverse complement strand
GAGGCAGTATCACTACGGAAGTAGGATTGCCCAACCTTCCTTCCGAGGAGTGGCTGGTGGGTTTGAACTGCCAGCCGTCTGGTTAGCAGGCAAGTGTCTTAGCCACTATGCTACCAGAGCTCCCCACTTTTCTGTAAAATTATATTTTACCTGTTTGAACTGTGATTCTACCTTGATTGAACCAATTTAAACAACCTGAGAAGGAATATGAGAACAGTAAGTAATTATTTTGACCTTATTCCCAGGAATGGCTGCTAAATGACCTCAGTGGTGATTTTCCAACTGGAAATATTAAGCAATCATCACTTATCAACTACAAGTCTCAGATATATCGGAATACCAGAGTTTTGGAGGATATGGCCACTTAATGTGTTTAGTTACACACACTTTGATGTACAAATTTAGTCCTAACAATATGTGCTTATCAAATGCTTAATTAACTCCCGTTTTCTGAAGTTATAAAATAGTTGCTGCTGGATTTGTCATCAAGTCCACTCCAGCTTATGGCAGCCTTACCCACAACAGAAAGCCATGCTGCCTCCTCCTGTCCGTCCTCACGACCATTAGTGTGCTCGAGTCTGTGGTTGTGACAGGTGTGGCAGTCCATCTCATTGAATGTTTCTCCCACATTTTCCATCCTTTCTGCTTTATTTATCAAATTTGACATCTTTCTCTAGACACTGGTCTTTTCTGATAATGTGTCCAAAGTAAGGAAGCTGATGCTTTGCCATCTTTGCTTCTAAAAGGCATTCTGGTTGTATTTCTTCTAAGATTGATTGGTTTGTTTTCTGGCAGGCCATAATATAGTCAATATTTTCCACCATGTCTACAATTTTAATGCACAAATTCTTCTCTTTTTGGTTTTTTAGTGTTGATATCCACATGAGGCAACTGAAAAGACTATGGCTTGAGTCAGGTTCTATTTAGTCATCAACATGACACGTATGCTTTTTAAATCTTAAAACAGATCTTTTGCAACAGATTTGCCCAATGCAATACATTTGGTTTCTTGGCTGTTGCTTCCATGAACATTGATTGTTGATGCAAGTAGAATCAAACAGTTGGAAACTTTTGAAGTTGTTATGAGGCTAAATGCTAGAAAGTTTCTGTCTTTTCTTAGACATTTGCTGTGAGTCTTTCTAGGCAATCTCATGAAAGAGAAAGGAGGTTAAATTCTGTGGTGACTTCCGTGACCTTTGCAGAAACTGGGACCAGCCATGTCAGTTCTAATTAAAGTATCACTGAGAAACATCAGGTTTTATAGAGGGGAGTTCATTGCCTTTTTACTTTCACATGCTGTCAAAACTCCTTTGACAGTGTTAGAGTTTACGTTAAGAATTTGCTATGTCCCAACAAAAAAATTCTTATGCCACAACTTTCCCTTATATCAACTAATCAATCAGGTCCTACTATGTGTATAGAAATGTGCTTCCTTTTTAATTAAAAGAAAACCTTTTTTGTTCTTGTTTTTGTTTTAGCAAAGCTTTCTCTTATCCTTAACATTCTTACTTATAAACAAGTAAATGAATAAATCTTTGGATTCATTGTCTCTCACAACAGTTCAGAGATGGGGTGAGATTCAGGCATGATTTGCTCAAGGTTGTCTCTGCTTAACTATGTTTTTCTTAACCTTACCCTCCTCCACCTGCCCACTGTTTCCCTAGACTTGCTTCATTTGTGGAGGTGAATAGTTGCAGGACTTAGGAAATTGCACCCATAGCTCATATTCTAAAGAGAATGACAGTGCAGCCCTAGCAGATGATTTCTCCAAGCTTATTGGCCTGAACAGAATCCCAGGACTCCCCTAAACCAGGAACGAGGCCAGAGGATTGGGTTCTGCTGATCAATTGCCCTTGCTGTGTGCCTATTCTTTGTGCTGAGTATAGTCAGCTTCCCCTAAACCTCTTGGGATAGGGTGTTGTTGCTGTTGTTAGGTGCCGTCTAGTCATTTCTGACTCATAGTGACCCCATGCAAAGCAGAACGAAACACCACACGACCCCATGCCAGTTCCATGATCCCTGCTATACCTGAGCCCATTGTCGCAGCCACCATGTCAGTCCATTTTGTTGAAGGCCTCCCCCTCTTTCGTTGACCCTCCACCCTACCAAGCATGACATCTTTCTCCAGGGAATGATCCCTTCTGACAACATGACCAAAGTAGGTGAGAGGAAGTCTGGCCATTCTCGCTTCCAAGGAGCATTCTGGCTGTACTTCCTCTAGGAAAGATCTGTTAGTTCTTTTAGCAGTCCACGGTACTTTCAGCATTCTTCACCAGCATCACAACTCAAAAGCATCAGTTCTTCTTCGGTCTTCCTTATTTATTGTCCAGCTCTCATATGTATACCAGGTGATTGGAAATATCGTGGCCTGTGTCAGGTGCACTGTAATCCTCAAGGAGACATCCTGGCTCCTCAGCACTTGAAACAATTCCTTTGTGGTTGATGCCCAGTGCTACACGTCATCTAATGTCTTGACTGCTGTTTCCATTGGCATCTATTGTAGAACGTAGCAACATAAATTCTTTGACAGCCTCAATCTTTTCTCCATTTATCATGATGATGCTCATTAGTCCAGTTGTGAGGATTTTTGTTTTCTTTACATTGAGATGTAATCCACGCTGCAGACTGTATTCTTCAAAGTTCATCAGTAAGTGTCTCAAGTCATTCTCACTTTCAGCAAGCAAAGTTGTATCGTCTGCGTATCTCAGGTTGTTAACGATTCTTCTTCCAATCCTGATTCCACGTTTTTGCTCAGCATATAGATTGAATAAGTGTGGGGAAAGGATACAACCCTGATTCACTCCCTTCTTGATTTTAAACCATGCAGTGTCCCCCTGTTCCATTTGAATGACAGCCTCCTGGTCAAGGTAAAGGTTCCTCATGAGTACAATCAAGTTTTCCGGAATTCCCATTCTTCTCAATGTTATCCACAATTTGTCATGATCCACAAAATCAAATGCCTTTGCATAGTCAATAAAACACAAGTAAACATCTTTCTGGTATTCTTTGTCTTGAGCCAAGATCAATCTGACAGCAGCTATGATATCCCTTGTTCCACGTCTTCTTCTGAATCCAGCTTGCACCTCTGGAAGTTCTCTGTCAATATACTGCTACAACCGTTTTTGAATTATCTTCCATAAGATCTTACTTACATGTGATGTTAATGATATTATTCGATAATTTTCACATTCTCTGGGATCACCTTTCTTTGGAATGGGTACAAATATGGATGTCTTCCAGTCAGTTGGCCAGGTAGCTGTCTTCCAAATGTGTTGGCATAACCCAGTGAGTGCCTCCAATGGGACATCAGTTTGTTGAAATATCTCAGTGGGTATTCCATCAATTCCCAGAGCCTTGTTGTTGTTGTTGTTATGTGCCATTGAGTCGGACCGACTCATAGCGACCCCTCCTTGGGTTTCCGAGGCAGTATCACTAC
>NW_006921903.1:2003437-2043653 GCF_000298275.1 Orycteropus afer afer | reverse complement strand
CTGATGATGCAGCTCTTTCCCAGTCCTATTTTGAGAGCCTTCTAACCTAACTGGACTATTCATAAAGTTGCACGGTAATGTATCAGACAGTGTTTTTTTGCTATTCATAAGGTTTTCCCTGGCCAATTCTTTGAGAAGTGGATGGCCTCTTCCTTCTTCCTAGTCTGTCTCAGTCTGTAAGCTGGGCTGATGCCTGTGCATCATGTGCACCCTGCTGGGTTTGAAACACCCGTGACTCAGCCCCAAGACTTATATCAACACGTCACCATGGTAGGACAAACTGACAGACAACTTTGTCTCCTTGTAGGAAATCTCTTCTACCACCGTTACCTGGATCCCTGCAGTTGACTCCTCCCTCTGTCCCCATCCCCGGGCCTATTCCTCTCCTCTCTCCCGTTCTCCTGCCCTGCCGCTTTGGGGCAAGTCCTGTGTTCCTTCTCCTCACCTGGATCCCTGCGGCTGACTCCTTGTCTTGGGATAGGTATGTGATTGATATTTTTCACATTTTTCAATGCAACAGGAATAATCAGAGTAAAAACCCACTGCTGTTGAGTCTATTCCAACCCATAATAACCCTATAGGACAGAGTAGAATTGTCCCATAGGGTTTCTGAGGCTATAATATTTGTAGTAGACTACCACATCTTCCTTCTCTATGAACAGCTGGTGGGTTCGAACTGCCAGCCTTTCAGTTATCAGCTGAGCACTTAACCACTGCATTACCAGGGCTCCTTCACTGCAGTTAAATGGGAGAGCAATTCAACATTATTGGGCATGCTGTGGCAGGCTCCAAGAATTGGTCGTGGTGTGGAGAAATCTCTAAGAAGAGAATCAGGAGAATGTGTCTACCCCTCCCTCAGACTAAACCTGCAATTCCCTCTAGGATCCCTGCACTGCAGGCAGTGAGTGCAGGCAGAAAGTACCCAGGCTTCCTTCTTCCTCTGGCTCCCCATCCCATTGGTCCTGCCCTTCATGATTCTGAACTCATGGTCTTGTTGCTCAGAATTTACATTTCACTCCTGCTGTCTGATCTGATTCACTCTCTGAGGTCTTTCAGAGGGTCTTACCCTGGCCGGGAACTTGGAGAACTCCAATGGCCATGGGACTTGAGACTCTGGAGAAATCTCCCCAGATCTGAGAGCAAAGGATGAAACAGTTTAAAGCCAATAATCGATGGATGGGTAGGCTTGATTGCATGCACTTGAAGGGCAGGATTCTCCTGGCAGATGGAGCACTGTGAACAGGAATAAATGGGATGTCTGCTTTGAGCTCATATCCAAGCCAGTCTGGTCAGAACAGATGGTTTGGGAGAAAAATAAGCAAAATAGTGAGATCAGCCAAGCGAGGAAGCTCAATTGTCTTTACAAATGGAAGTACTCCTTGGAAAACACAGCTTAAGTGTTTTCTATCTTCCTGGGCTTCAGAAGCTTGCTTTGCTCTGGTGTTGAGAGAAGGAATGGGAGGAGACCCACCATCTCCAGAAGTTCCAGCTTGGAAACAAGTTTTGCTGCTCAGTGTTTCTTTTGTGTCTACAATTTCTTTTTCATCCAGTGGACTGGAACGCCATCTGTAAGACAGAATCCAGACAACCATCTTGGGTGGATGAATTGCAGTTGTGCAAAAAAGGCCACCAAACAGAATCTGAAAGTTTCACATTGTGAAAATAATCTGCATATGGAAACTGGTGACCCTCCCTCAGCAAGGACAAGAGATGAGTTAATATCTTGTTATTTTTATTGTGATTTGGGTGTGTGAGAGCATGAAATTATGTTTCTATATAACCACCCTGTATGCAACCATTTTTAGTAAGTAGCTCTGGTAGCATAGTGCCTAAGGCACTTGACTGCTCACCAGAAGGCTGGCGGTTCAAACCCACCAGCCACTCCTCGGAAGGAAGGTTGGGCAATCCTACTTCCGTAGTGATACTGCCTCGGAAACCCAAGGAGGGGTCGCTATGAGTCGGGGCTGACTCGACGGCAAATAACAACAACAACAACAGCCATTTGTGCCAAAAGCCTCAGCACATACTTCACCTTTTAGTGCTTTAGTTACTGAAAAACCACAAAGAGTCCTAACTACCTCATAGACAGCCCTAACTACCTCATCGATACTCTCAAATACACTCCTTAGCAATCAGTAGATAGCACAGACATACCTTACCTAAAATCACAACCAATCAGTAGATAGCACAGACATACCTTACCTAAAATAGTTAGAAACCACAGTTGTGGCTTCGGCCCACTAGACAGAGCCAATCAAGTAGGAACAACTAACAACCTGAAAATGTCAACCAATCCTGTAATTTTCTGATAGAAACTTCCTTGTTTCTGTTGAGACCCCTATAAAGACCCCATTACTCCTGAGTTCGGGACTCTCAATCCTGAACTGCTGCGTTGGTGACGGTTGGGGGTCTGAGCTCGAGGTTGAATAAACAACCCCTGTGCTTTTGCAGTGGAATCGGCTCCTTGGTGGTTTTTTGGAGATTCTTAATCTGGGCACAACAGGTGAAAGTTTACAAAACAATTGGTTTTCCATTCAACAATCCATGCATGTATTTTTTTTGGTCATATTCATTGCAGTCCCCACCCTGTAATGTCGCTCTTCCCACTTCCTCCCTGTGTTCAACCATTTCCCTGCATCTGTCTTCCTACCCTTCCTGCCTTCCTAGCTTTATCCCTGGGCAAATGTTGCCCTTTTCACTTCATGTGGTTGATTGATCTAATGACTGCATCCCTTCTTGGTATCATTATTCACCTTAGAGACCTGTCGTTTGGCTGAAAGTTGAGCCACAGTGGTTGAGTTCAGTTCCTAGTTTGAAGGGTGTCTAAGGGCCATGGTCTTGAGGGTCCACCTGCCTTCATCAAACCAGAACGCCTGGCCTGGTGAGCTAATATCTTTCAGAACATCTCCAGATCTTACTTGCCACACATTACGTAGAAAGCTGCTGAGTCAAAGGGGGCAGAGACGTCCCAGGAGAAGAGCTGTGAACCTGCTGACAATGGGCATTTTGCACAGGCTGTGGACACGCTGCAGAGATTGCAGACGGAAGCCCAAGCTTCAACTCAACCAAGATAAATCGTCTCCACCGTCAGTGCGGATAACAGCATTTCAATAATCACATGCTTGAGATACTTAAGGTCGAGATTTATTATTATTGCTAATAATAATAAAAGCAAAGATTGCTTATGCTCCACCACAGTGCTCTACAAAAATTGATTTTCCTGAGGGCTGCATGGGTGTTTGAAGGCTCCCTTTTCTTTAGTCTGCAAGGTGGATGGCTATTTGATTGCATTTCTTAAATTCCAAATGAATGATTGGCATAGTATGGATCTACTCACAAAAAGATGGCTTTAAAATCACAGATCTTTATTGAATGCCTCTCTGATTCTATCAATTACATTCGTGGGGCTGCCTCTTTGATTTTTTATAAAGGCATTCCTTTGAACAGAGGGAAATGCCCACGTACAGTAATGGCCTTTCCTTTCTGTCCGTCTAAGTCTTGCATCTTTCCAAGCAGGATTCCCATCCAGCTCGCAGTCACTAGCAGACCACCGCCTGAGAAGTTTGAAGATGCTGAACTGGGCAGAAGAGTGGGGACCATGACTGCCCTGCTTTTGTTCCCAGCAGAGGGCTCCCACTAGGGAAGTGGCACTCGAGTTATTAAACAATAATGAAGTCCTTCAGGCGCAGTCCCTTCTGCTTGCTAATCTTGGTGACTGTTGACATGCTACTATTTGTTAAATGGCAAAGTTTATTGATTTGACAAAATCAGTCCCACATTGTAGATTTTCTTTCAGCCTGTGTTCCTACATGTGGTTCAGCATTTTTAAATGTCAACTGCAAAGTTTCATTGATCTGTAATTAAAAGTGGAGAGAAAAATTAGCATAGTAGAAGTTTACGGTCATTAGTACAAGTACCGTTGGGCAATTACTTAGCATCCTTTAACATTTATTTTCTTTCCTGTTATTGACAGAGAGTATGATGCTCACCCAACAGTTTCTGTTTTGCTAAAAAGGAGAGTTTTACCATCATTTAGAATGAATGACATTGTTTTTTTTTTTTTAAATTTGTCACACTCCCTGATGTATAAACTTCTCCAAATGTCTCTTTGCTTTGGTGGGCTTAATAGGATATCCAGAGGTATTTCAGTGGCTTCTTAGGACCAAGTTATGGGGAATACCTATGTTGAAACTGGATGGGGAAAGGTGTAAATCCCAGCTAGGCAGGAAAGCATGAGCTCAGGTAGCACTTCACCAGACGGTTACTATGTGTTTCCACCACCCGTCTGTCAGTTTGTCCTACTGTGGTGGCTTGTATGTTACTGCGATGCTGGAAGCTATGCTACTAGTATTTCAAATAGCAGCAGGTCACCCATGTTGGACAGGTTTCAGTAGGGCTTCCAGACTAAGACAGACTAGGAAGAAAGGACTGGAAATCTAATTCCAAAAATTAGCTGAAGGAAACTCTGTGAACCACAACAGATACAGTGCTGGATGTATGGGTGTAGTCCTAGAGTGCTTGAAGATGAATTCCCTAGAAGGAAGGCACTCAAAAGACACAGTGTCTGAAACAATGGATTCAAATACAGCAGCAACTGTCAAGATGGCACAGGACTGAGGTGTGTTTACTTCTCTTGCACAAGAGTTTGCCGTTTCGGCTACCTAGTGCCACTCTGACAAGCATATGCCGCAAATGGGGCGGCTTGAACAAACAGGAGTTTATTCTCTTACAGTTTGGAGGCTTTAAGTCTGAGTTCAAAGTGCCAGGCTCTAGGGGCTGGGTGAAAGCCCCTCAGCCTTGGGCTTCAGCTCTGCCTCCTGCTCCTGGCCCACTGAAGCTAGAGGCTTTTCTTCACTCAGACAGCTGCTGGCTGCTAAAGTGGACAAGACCAAGGTTGACAAGGAAAAAGCCACAGTCCCAATGTTACCAAACCACAAAGTAGGCCATTAATTCAAGTCCACTGAAAGTCCCAACATCAGCAGACTGTAGCAGGCTGCTGAACAATGAATGACACGGCAATGTGCAGGGTTCAAGTGTGCCATAAACTAGAGACCATTCCCAAAGCTGCTACTTATATACAGGAAGTGGACCACATCCCTAAAGCAGCTACTCAGCTGCTTGTGGTAGATCCCACCATGGAGCTGATTGCCAGTCTCATCATGGGGAATAACTACTACCAGCTGCCCAGCCACTCACCCAGGCCCAGCCAAGTTGGCACACAACTTTAACTACCACAGTTGCCACGAGTTGGAGCCAAATCAATGGTAACTAATGACAATTACGCATTTGGAAATTGTTTATCCCAGAGTCTGCAGGACACAGAGCAGATTTCAAATATTCTGCACTATTTCAACATTCTAGTGATATACGAACAAACGAGCATACTTGTACCTATCAAGTCACGTGAACTGATCTTTATTCTGAAGAGATGGTCAGTCTAACTATTAGGTGTAACCTGTGTCCTTGGAAACATTATAATTGAATCAGGTTTTAGAAATGAAGCACAAAATGGACATCACCAGGGTGCTAACCCTTGTGAGTATGGCTAAGCAGCACTTGATGTGAGCTGGGGAAAGAAAAAGGTAGGAGGATCCCCTGGATGGGGCACAGCCACATTCTGGTAGTGGTTGTGATGAGGGATCCCAAGAGGGGGTGAAGGACTTTGAAACCCAGTATTTGAACCTCAGGAGACAGTCAACAGAGTCATGATAAATTCTAGTTTATAAGATTATTTTAGAAAGACTATGGTAAATGACTAGGAATTAGGTTTTAAGGGGAGAGTCAGGCATGTGTAATTGAGTCCTGGCCTCAGATGATGGCACTGGGAATGAAGAGGGAAAGGTGAGGAGTGTTAGTGAAAGGGAGAAATCAGTTAGGGTTTTGTTATTGTTTTGTACCTCACAATGAAGAAAATTAAAGGTGGAGTAATCAGTGCTCACTTCTGTCTTTGGTTGGGTTTTTAAAGAAACAAAACCAGTGAAGTATATCTATCTATATATCTGTCTGTCTGTCTATCTATCTGTTTATTAGAGAGAAGAGAGAAGTGAAGGAGAGAGAGAGAGAAAGAGAAAGAGAGAGACAAAGATTTATCTCAAGGAAGTGACTCACTTGTAGAGGCTGACAAGTCCCAAGTCTGTGACTCAGATGTCAGGTGGGACATTTCTGACTCATGTAGCTGCAGGGCCTGATATACCCAAGATTGCAGACAATACAGCAGGTTCCTGGCTGTGGAGGGTGACGAATCCAAGATCAGCAGTGTGGCTGGTAGGCAACTAGCTCACAGGTTGTAAAGGCAACAATCCGAAAATCAACAAGCAATACAGCAGGCTGCTGGTTCAAGTCTAAAGAACCAGAGTCAGATGATGATGAGACAGATACAGGGCTCTGATCAAGCAAAAAGCCAGAGAGCTTTGTCAGTATGTCCATACGTATTGGAAGCAGGCCACACTCCCAAGGAAACTCCCCTTCAACTGACTGGCTGCTCAAAGCAGATCTCATCATGGTGGTGATTACATTGTATCAGATCTCATCAAGGGTAACTACTGAATCATAATTGCTAAACCATTGAGAGTCATGGCTCAGACAGGTAACACACAACCTCAACTATCACACAACATTCATCCATTCATCTATCCATCCACTCATCCATCCATGCACACATCTACCTATTTACCCATCCACTCCACCCACCCACACATCCATCCATCCATCCATCCATTCATCTAGGCACTCAACCACCCACCCACTTACCTGCTCACCATCCACTCAGTTAACCATCCATCCATCCATCCACCACCCATCCATCTACCACCCATCCATCATCCACCCATCCATCCATCCATCCATCCAATAGATCAACATCGCTTAAGCACTCTAGTGTTTAATAGGGAAACAGAAAAGAACTTGAACAATTTTTATGTAGAGTGATGGCTTCTCAGTTCCTGCTGTGCCAGGACATGCCAGGAAGCCTGTGGGACATTGGAGGGGAGTACATGCGGGAGTTGTACGTGTGCTGAACACTGATACAACAAAATCCCCAGAGCAGGGAAGTACCAGGGAACCTAGGGGATAAGGGATAGGGTAACAAAGACTTGTTTTTCCAGTTTATAAAAATGATCTACTAAATTTGGAAGGGAAGTGTCAGCCAGGGGTATAGAAAGAGACACAGGGAGCAGCGTGTGAAATAAGAAAAACTTATTGAACTTGACAGGGTATCAGTGGTTTCTAATATTTGAGAGAATGTTTTCTGCACCACAGTAGCTGTGAATCCACACTGCAAAAATTCAAGGACTAAAATGAGTGAAATAAAATAAGTATAAATATTATGTGTAATAAATGCAAAGCTAAATGAAATAAAGATAAAGCATAGATAGGGAATTAAGGAAATAAACGCACACACACAAGGGCAGAAGGAGAAATAGGAAATCATTGTTGGAATGAGCACAGCAAAACACTTATAAATTTGAGACCAAGGAACACTCCTAAGGGATTTTGTTCAGTTGTAGTAGTTTTTCACTCACTACACTCACTCATTCACTTCATGTTGTTTTTGTTGCTATGTGCCGTCAAGTCAGATCTGACTCATAGCGACCCCTCCTTGGGTTTCTGAGGTGGTATCACTATGGAAGTAGATTGCCCAACCTTCCTTCTGAGGAGTGGATGGTGGGTTTGAACCACCAACCTTCTGGTTAACAGTCAAGAGCCTTAGGCACTATGCTACCAGAGCTCCCCCCTCACTTCCTACCACCTGCTATAATTTTCTCCTTATTGTTGATGCCCCGTGAATATTATTTGAATGGTTGAACAATTAAATGCTGAAGAGAGACAGAGAGAGAGACCATGGAGGGAGAAGCACAAGGTGACTGAGGCTGATGGTATCAATATTATGTCTTGGACCAGGTTCTAGAGCCTGTGTGGTAGAGTCGTTAAGAATGGGGACTGTGGTGTCAGATAAAACAGAGGTTAAGGCCTGTTCAGGCCTTTATCAGTTGACAACATTTGACAAGTTAGAGTAACCACAACTTACTCATATTGAAATGGGGACAATGTTGATACCTAGTTCATAGGTTTGCTTTGAGGACTCAAGCAGATGGTTAGACAGTGCCTGGCACATGGTAAACACACAGTAAGTGTTAACTGTTTCATTTTACTCTTGCTGAGAAAAGCCACCCCTAGGGGTTATCAAGGATCTGTAGCATATCTAAAGGGAAGATGAAATCCACAGTAGTCAGCATGCATCCACTAAGGAAAATTCCATGCCTAATAAATCATGTTTCCTCTTTATTGATAGGATTTTATGTGTGGATAATAACATAATCTGGTCTATATTGGCTTTGGCAGGCATTGGACAGAGTATCTCATGAGCAAGATGAAGAAAGACAGACTAGATAACGGTTGAGTCAGGTTAGTTGAACAACTAATCAATGAATTGGTTATCTATTTGTTGTTTACATGGAGGCATTCCTGGGTGGGAAAAATGATTAGTGTGCTCTGCTACTAACAGAAAGGTTGGAGGTCTTACTCCACCCAGAGATGCCTCAGAAAAAAACGCCTGGCAATGTGCTTCTGAAAAAGCAACCACTGAAAATCTCATGGAGTCCAGTTCTACCCTGACAACCATGGGCTCACCAGGAGTTGCAGTCAATTCGATACTATCAGGTTCGTTTACTTGGAAGGCTGTCTTGGGATCAAGGAAAGCCAGAAGGGAACTAGTGTGGTTAAAGCATCCATCAGAGACTAAAGATTCAGACAGGAATCTGTTGACAAGAATGATGCACTGATATTAATATCGTTGTTGTTGTTATGTGCCGTCGAGTTGGACCTGACTCATAGCGACCCCTCCTTGGGTTTCCGAGGCAGTATCACTATGGAAGTAGATTGCCCCATCTTCCTTCCGAGGCATGGCTGGTGGGTTTGAACCCCTAGCCTTCTGGTTAGCAGTCAAATGTCTTAGGCAATATAAGGGAACTATAAAGGGTTGCACTTAACAATAATAAATAAACAAACAAACAAATAAATAAATAAAAATGTGCCTAAGGCATTTTACTGCTAACCAGAAGGCTGGTGGTTCAAATCCCCTCACTCTTCGGAAGGAAGATTGGGCAATCTATATCCATAGAGATATCGCCTCAGAAACCCAAGGAGGGTCGTTATGAGTTGGATCGACTTGGTGGCAGTGAGTTTGGTTTGGTTTCTAGAAAATATACATAATTCAAGAGGATAAACCTTGTCAATATCATGAAACAAAATGTGTATGAACTGCTGTATGGAAAATGAATTTGTTCTGTAAACTTTCACCCAAATCTTAATAAAATTTTTTTTAAAAAAAGACAGACATTACAGGAACACATATTTGGTTCGATATGATTTGAATGCGTGTGCAGTGCCATTCTAGACCAGCATGGGTTGCACATTGGAGCTTTGAGCTCATTGTCTGGAGACGGGTTCAGACTTGGCAGCAGGGATCTTGCTGGGTGCTGGTGTTGCACGGGAACCTGGATGGTGGGACATAAACAATTTGTTCAACGGAAACACTGTTTACTCCAGTGATCACAGTGAAGGCCTGTTTCTGAATATCCAGGGAAGAGAAGTCTTCATACCTCAGGCTACAGGAAACCAGCAGGAATAGATCTGCAAGTTGAGACTGAGATTTTAGAAATGTGTTGAGGTAGGTGTGAGAAAGCAGGATTCCCCTTACCCAAAGACAGCAGGATTTGCTGGCTGTGGGGACAGTAGGGGGGAGGTGGACGGTAATCCTGAGCTTGATGTTGCTGCTGTTAGGGGGCATTGAGCTGGTCCTGACTCAGCCATCCTGTGCACAGTGGAATGAAACACTGCCTGATCCTTTGTCATTGCCACATCCTTTGCTATGTTTGAGCCACTGTGTCAATCCATCTCCATAAAGGGTCTTTTTTCCCCAATGACCCTCTGCTTTACCAAGCATGATGTCCTTCTCCAGCAACTGGTCACTTTTGATAACATGTCCAAAGAATATGAAATGAAGTTTCACCTTTCTCTCTTCAAAGGAGCATTCCTCCTGTAATTTTTTTCCAGGACAGGTTTGTTTATTCTTCTGGACTTCCCTGTTACATTCAATATTCTTCACCAACATCACAATTCAAATGCATCAATTCTTCTTTGGTTTTCCTTATTAATTTTTCAACTTTTGCATGCATACGAGGACATTGAAAATACCATGGCTTAGGTCAGGAGCACCTTGTCTTCAAAGTGACAGGTTCGCTTTTGAAAACTTGAAAGTGGTCTTTTGCAGCAGGTTTCTCTAATGCAATACATCCTTTGGTTTCTTAACTGCTGCTTCCATGGACTTTGATTGTGGAGTCAAGTAAAATGAAATCCTTGGCAACTTCAGTCTTTTCTCAGTTTATGATGATGGTATTTATTTGTCCAGTCGTGAGGATTTTTGTTTTCTTTATGCTGGAATGTAATCCATACTGCAGACTGTAGTCTTTGCTTTTCATCAGTAAGTGCTTCAACCCCTCTTCATTTTCACCAAGCAAAGTTGTGCCATCTGTGCATATTACAGGTTGTTAATGAATCTTCCTCCAATCCTGATGCTGTGTTCTTCATCATATAGACCAGCTTCTTGGGTTATATGCTCAGGATACAGATTGAAGAACTATGGAGAAAGATACAACTCTGAAGCACCTCTTTTCCTGGTATTAAACCTCACAATGTCCCTTTGTCTCTTTGAAAAGTTGCTTCTTGGTCCACGAACAGATTCCTATTAAACATGGTGAAATATTCTGGAATTCCCATTCTTCGCAGTGTTATCCATAATTTGTTATGATTCACACAATCAAGTGTCTTTGCATAGTCAATGCCCACAGGTCAGCATCTTTCTGGTATTCTCTGCTTTCAGTCAAGATCCATCTGGCATCAGCAATGATAACCATCATTTCATATCCTCTTCTGAATCCAGCTTGAATTTCTGGCAGGTCCCTGTTGATATACTCCAGCCAGACCTTTTGAATTATCTTCAGCAAACTTTTACTTGTGTGTTACAGTAATTGTATTGTTTGATACTTTCCACATTCTGTGGGAACATCTTTCTTTGGAATGGCACAAATATGGATGTCCTCCAGTCAGTTGTCCAGATACCTGTTTTCCAAATTTCTTAGCATAAATGAGTAAGTGACTCTACTGTTGCATCTAGTGAAATATATCAATGAGTATTCTGTCAATACCTGGAGCCTTGGTTTTTGCCAATCCCTTCAGTACAGCTTGGGCTAATTCCTTCATTACCATTGCTTTTGATCCTATGCTACCTCCTGAAATGGTTGAACATTACTGTTCTTAGTTGTTGTTGTTACAAGCTGTCAAATCACCTCCAACTCATAGTGACCTGTGCACAGCAGAAGGAAACACTGCCCGGTTCTGCACTATCTCCATGATCCCTGCTACACTTGAGACCATCACGGTAGCTGCTGTGTCAATCCATCTCATAGAGGGCCTTCCCCTCCTTCATCAATCCTCCACCTTACCAAGCATGACATCCTTCTCCAGGGAATGATCCCTTCTTACAACATGAGCAAAGTAGGCAAGACAAAGTCTGGCCATTCTTGCTTCCAAGGAACATTCCGGCTGCACTTCCTCCAGGACAGATTTGTTAGTTCTTTTAGCAGTCCATGGTACTTTCTGTATTCTTAACCAGCACCACATCTCAAAAGCATCAATTCTTCTTTATTCATTGTCCAGCTCTCACATGCATATGAGGCAATTTTTCTTAGTTGTGAACTATTTAAAGGCTGTGGAGTTTCCCCTCCAGGATCTTAGTGATGGGAAAGAAAAAGTAAGATAGGAGGGTCCAGGCCACAAAGAGGTTAATAAGCCTGTAGATTAAATCCAGGCTGAGATATCAAGGCAGCCAGCACCAAATCCATGTTTCTGAAACATATGGCTGTTACTTCAACCAGTCCTTTGTATGTGCATTTAGTCAGCCATGCATTTGTGTATGAATTAAACAAGGTTCAGAGCCTTCTGAGTTCCAGGCCCTACATGCATCCTGGAGATGTACCTGTGAATGGGACAGATGTGGTCCTGCTCACTAAGCTTGGAGTTCAGACTGAGGATAGAGAGAGCCTGGGTAGGAAGCACACACCCCAGAAGAGGTGTTCTCACATTGGGGCTGTGCATATTAATCATCTGGAGGTGGGGTCCTTGAACAAACCCTCAAGCCTGGGCTCTACCCAGACCAGTTGACATGCAACCCTGCCAGTGTGTCACAGTACAAATGATTGTCCTATGGCCTGGGTTTTATTGAGAGGCGCTGAGTCTGAGACACTTTAGCAGTAGGCTGCTCCAATGCCCAGAGGGTCCTGAGGACAAGTTTGGCAAGACCTTTTGTTGTGGTGGCCTAGATAGATGTGTGGGCTGGAGGCCAGGTGACTTGTGGTAGGAGGAGTAATAAAAAAAAAGGCATGAACCAGAGAAGAGAAGAGGATTCAGCATGAATCCACCTGGCTATCCTAGAGAAGCAAGGAGGTTTCTTAGAAACTTCGTGATGAGAATTAAACAAAGAAAGAAAGATGGTCATCAAGTGGACCCATGTGTGCCCAAGCAGAACTGTGCTCTTTAGAGATTTAAATGGTGACTTTTTTTGGAGTAGATAACTAAGCTTTTTTTCTAAGGCATACTTGGATGGACTCAATGGCCAAACTTTTGTTCGTAGCCAAGCGTTTTAGCCATTTGCTCAAGTGTTGGCATTTAATAATTCATTGAGCTATTTTTAAAATAAATGAAATCTATTAAAAGCTGTATTTTCAGTTGATTAATAAATGCTATAGAGGAACAACAAATAACCAAATAATTAAAGCAAATCCAATCTCTTAATGCAAACATCCTTTAAACAGTCTTTAATTTGATTTTAAATATAAATATTAAACAATGCCTAACCCTTCAATGACTCCTTTCTCTAGCTTTGCTCTCCAGACAACTTTTGCCTCTTCAGCTTTAACTGTGGGGGCTAACATTTTTCCCGAGCATCTGCAGTCATCTACCTCTGTACTAAGAAGGGTGCTTCAGCACAATTTTTCTTCATTAGCAATTTATTTACTTCATTATTCTTTCCATTCACTTTAACTACTTTAAATTCAAGGGCAAGTTTCAGAGTCTCTTCTGACATGCATCCATTTTGGTCTTTTATGTTTTTCCCCCTTCTTGTCTTTTTAATGACCTTTTGTTTTGTTCATGTACAATGTTCTTGATGTCATCCAACAAGTTGTCTGTTCTTCAGTCATTAGTGTTTAATGCATCAAATCTACTCTTGAGCTGGTCTTGAAATTCTAGTGAGGTATACTCAAGGTCATACTTTACTTTGTGTGGATTCATTTTCACTTTCTTCAGCTTCAACCTGAACTTGCAGATGAGCAATTCATGGTCTGTTCTGCAGTCAGCCTTGCTCTGATGATGGGATCAAGCTTCTCTATCATCTCCTTCACTTACTTGCTAAAGATGAAGAGGACTTGAAGAAATTACTGATGAAGATCAAAGACTACAATCTTCAGTATGGATTATAGCTCAACATAAAGGAAAGAAAAATCTTCACAACTGGACAAATAAGCAACATCCTGATAAACACACAACAGACTGAAGTTATCAAGGATTTCATTTTATGTGAGTCCACAATCAATGCCCATGGAATCAGCAGCAGTCAAGAAATTAAAAGATATATTGCATTGGGCAAATCTGCTGTAAAAAAAAAATCTCTTTAAAGTGTTAAACAGCAAAGGTGTCACTTTGAGGACTAGAGCACGTCTGATCCAAGTCATGGTGTTTTCATTTGCCTCACATGCATGTGAAAGCTGGACAATGAACAAAGAAGACAAAAGAAAAGTTAGTGAATTTGAATTATGATGTTGGTGAAGAATATTGGAAACAGCATGGATTGACAGAAGAACAAACAAACCTGTGTTGGAAGAAGTAGAGCCAGAATGTTCCTTAGAAGCAAGGATGGTGACACTTTGTCTCATGTACTT
Source organism: Orycteropus afer afer (assembly GCF_000298275.1). Classification (NCBI taxonomy): domain Eukaryota; kingdom Metazoa; phylum Chordata; class Mammalia; order Tubulidentata; family Orycteropodidae; genus Orycteropus; species Orycteropus afer. Next base: position 2,029,659 of record NW_006921903.1, on the reverse strand, counting down.
TGCACATGTTATCAGATGGGACCAGTCCTTAGAGCAGGGCATCATGCATACTAAAGTAGAGTGTCAGGGCAAAAGAGGAAGACCCTCAACGAGATGGATTGATTCAGTGGCTGCAACAATGGGCTCAAACAAAACAAGGATTGTGAGTGTGGCACAAGACTGGGCAGTGTTTTCTTCTGTTGTGCATAAGGTCGTTATTAGTCAGAACTGACTCAAGGGCAGCTAACAACAACAACAACAACAGCAATTAACCTGATGCAGTATGTTAAACATCCTGTCGCTTAAGGTCTACACTCTTATTTGGTTTATACAATTTTTTTTTTTTTTTTTGCATTTAATTTTTCCTTTTTATATTTTAATTGCAGAGTTTACTATCTGGAAATATTTTAGAACTTTAGAATTTGGAAAGTAGGATCTGTGAGAACTTTGAGTTTTCTGCCTGGTTAGTACCATACCTACTACGATTAGCTACAATAGTTATCTAGCAATGTTTTATCAATGTGTAAGATTACCAGAAGGAAAGGAAAAAAGTGACAAGTGTTTTCCTTTATTACTATTATTATTTTAATTCTACATTTGTGCTTCAAAGACTTCCAGGTAGAAGACTCAAGTCTCTCTCTAAGTTAATAAGCTGATCTCCACCTGCAGGCTCAGAAGGGGCAATAAGGCCACACTTTCCAGACAGCGGGTAAACGTGAGGCTTTGTGAGAGCTTTGAGATGGAGTCAGGAGTAGGAGATAAGGTGGCTACAATCATTCCATGCCACTCAGTAAATACCTCATGTCTCTAAGTGTGGAAAATACCTCTTGGTTGGCAAAATTACTTCATGCGTGCTACCTGCAATCTACATATCTTTTTTTTTTACCCCCATGGGCAAATGCATGTATTCTAATAAAGGGTGAAAAATGATTGGTTTTATTTGTCTACAAAATGTCATGTAAAACGAAAAACATTTTTCTCAGATAATGTTCCAAAAAGGAATGAAAAACAAATCACTTTTGCATAGAACGAACTGTCATGCTCTTTTTTAGTTTCCTTGTAGTATAGTGGTTAAGGCATTTTGCTCCTAACCAAAAGGTCAGTGGTTTGAAACCACTAGCCACTCCATGAAAGAAAGATGAGACAGTGTTCTTCCATAAAAATTTAGAGCCTTGGAAACCCAACGGGGGTCTCTATGAGTCAGAACTGACTCGATGGTAGTGAGTTTGTTTTTTCAGTTTTACTAGGATGTCTGAAATTTTATATCATTACACTTTTTATTTTCTAATATTCACAAAGGGGAGCTTGTAACACTTATAGGTTTTGGGAATTGATCCTAATGGTGTCCTGGAAACTTGGGAAGTCCCTGGTTGACATAAACAGTTAAGCACTCAAGTACTAGCTGAAAGATTGGCAGTTTGAACTCATTCAGAGGCTGCTTGGAATACAAGCCTGGCCATCTTCTTCCATAGGTGACATAAAATTACAGCTTTGAAAATCTTACGAAACAGTTCTCTGTACACGTGGGATCACCAGGAGTCAGAATCAACACGCCAGCATCAAACATTGGATGACTGTACATAGAACATCTTTCTTGCCATGCTAAGTATTCAACGCTTTTCATATTATCAACATCTTAATAACAAGTGGCCTTTTATTTATCATGTCTGAGGACAGTTCAAATCCCTAAACTGTTTGGCATGGCCAATTAGTCATCTTACAAGTGTAATATTGTCCTAAGTCTTCATCTATTCAATATACAACATCATATATAAGTCCTGAAAGAAGAGGCAGTGGAGAAGGCAGTTGTAGGATATCAAGGAATGATTGAATGCTTACTGTGCCTCTTGTCTCAATCCTTTGATGGAGTTAAAATCAATGCCTTCGAGTGGGACATCTTATACATCACCCAAATCATAGATCAGCACAGTCTTCTAGCTAAAGGCTTTCCTGGTGCTGTTCCTGCTGAAATGTCAGCCTGTCATTTTGTTGCTGTGGGTGGAGTGAACACTCCTCAACAGCATCAAGGCAGCAGAAGAGAGAAAGATTATGCTGCTCCCTCCCACCAACCACAGGTCAGCACATAGTATGTTTAGAGTATGATCAGAAATATCACGGGGCATGGTGTCATGGGTGTCAATTTTACCCCGTGATCCCACCTCCTTATTCTGTATACTCTCCCCTACTAGGGTCACTCACCTCACCCCTACCAGCTCCCCCACCCAATCTAGTACTGGTTCTCCTCCTACTTTTCCCCTAAATCTTCCTCACCCCTAATCAAGCAATGATTCTCCTTCATTCCTTACTGGTTACTGACTCTTACTTTGTTATTAAAAAATAAAATAAACCACTGCCACCCAGTCAATTTGCTTTACAGTGACAGTATAGGACAGAGTAGAACTGCCCCATAGGTTTTCCAAGACTGTAGGAGCAGACTGACACATCTTTCTCCTGTGGAGCCTCTTCTGTGTTCTAACCACCAGCCTTTTGGTTAACAGCCCAGTGCCTAACCAGAACTCCTTATTTTGCTATAGCTTTGAGGAAATGGAATCACACTACAGACAAAGGCCAGCAGACTGCTTCTCAGAGGGTAGCAGACATCAACTCATTAAAGAGAACTAGTGGGAAAGGAAGGCACCTGGCCTTTATCAGCTCTTGCCGTCTCAGCACGTTGGACCTCTGCTCAGCACAGAAGCCAGGAAATGAGGGCATTGCTCCAGAAACAGGAAGTAGAAGAGCTGCCCCTAAGGGAGCCCAGGTTAGAAAAAGGAAGTACTGAGAAATGTTTTCAGTAGTCAGGCTGTGGTGTCAGCTGAGGAAGGAGGGTTGATGCAAGCCAGATGGATCCTGGCGGAGAAACATTTTCATTATATAATCAGACTCCACAAACATTTTCTGAGCTGTTACAATTTTAAAGGCCTTCAGTGTGGGGCTTGGAGTGCACTGAGGGCTTACAAGGTGAGGTGAGTATGCAGGATAGTGGCGTACAGTAGCGGATCAGGAAACTCCCGGAGCGGAGCACCTCTTTCTGGGGCTGACTAGGGCTGGGTTCATGGAGGCGAAGGTGTTTGATTGGGGCCCTGTCAGGTGAGCAGACTGGGATAACAACACAGCCATGGGAAGGTTCTGTCCACAGCGAAGAGTAATTCACCCAGAACTGCACTTGCCTGGGAGAGTAAAGGGGAGATAAGTTCAGAAGAGGCAGTTGGGCCATAACAGGGTACCACTTCAGCCTAATCAGGATGCCTAATCAGAAGAAAGAGAAGCAGAAAAGAACAAGTATAGGCAAGGATGTGGAGACACTACAACACTCATCCATTGCTGGTGGGAACATAACATGATAAAACTGCTGTGGAAAACAGTTTGGTAGCTCCTCATAATCACTCATCTTCTTTTGTTGCTGCTCTTTGTTAAACATAGAATCACCACAAATCCCTTCCCATTGAGTTGTTCCTGACTCAGGCTCAGAGTGACCCTCTAGGAGTAGAACTACCCCGTAGTGTTCCCAAGGCTGTAATCTTTATGGAACAGACTACCACATCTTTCACATGGAACCACTGGTGGGTTTGAACCATCAACCTTTTGGTTAGCAGCCATGTGCTTAACCGCTGCACCAAGGGGCCTTCAAATGCTGGTTCATTAAAACTCTGAGGTTGTTCAGGAGCAGCCATTTGATTCAGCAATTCCTCTCCTAGGTATATGTTCAGAAGCATTGAAAGAAGCAACTCAGACAGATGCTTGTACATCAGCGTTCATTTGCAATACTATTCACAGCAGGCAAAAGATAGAAACAACACCCAACAAATGAATGGATAAACACAGTGTGGCATATCAACACAATGGGATACTATTCAGTTATAAAAAGGGAAGTTCTAATACATGGCACCACATTGATAAACCTTGAAAACATCATGCTGATTGTAATAAATCAGACACAAAAGAGTAGATACTCTGATCCTACTAATAGGAAAGATCTTGTTGCTGTTGTTGTTATGTGCCATTGAGTCAGACCCAACTCATAGCGACCCCTCCTTGGGTTTCTGAGGCGTTATCACTACAGAAGTAGATTGCCCAACCTTCCTTCCGGGGAGTGGCTGGTGGGTTTGAACTGCCAGCCTTCTGGTTAGCGGTCAAGTACCTTAGGCACTATGCTACCAGAGCTCCTAGGAAAGATCTAGAATAGGTAAATGAAACACAACCATAGAAGATTAGTGACTTTCAGGGCCTGGGGGGTGGTGGTGAGTAGAGAGCTAGAAAGAAAGTTTTCACCTTTGTAGTAAAACAACTTTCATTGAGATAGAGAGGGACTTTCACTGGGGAAGCAAGGGAAATGCTGAGACCTGCAGCTAGTAGCCCCCCCACTTGGATGTTGCAGACTTGGGTTCAGATTTGAGTGATCTTGGGCAACCACAGTGTCCCTGGGTTAAGAGTTTTGTGTTCAGCCACTCACCTAATGGTGGATGGTTCAAATCTCCTCAGAGGTACTGCAAAAGAAAGACTGGAAATCTGCTTTCATAAAGATTACAGCCGAGAAAAACTTTATGGAGCCATCCTACCCTGTACACATGGAGTCGCCCTGAATTAAAATGGACTTGGCAGCAGTGAGTTTGGTATTGTGGTTTGTGTTAGTACTTATCTCTTCAAACGTCTGCTTCCTCATTTGAAAATAGAGATAAAGGCTACACCTATGGAATTATGGTGGGATTTAAGTGCCACTCCCCCTGTAAAGGAGAGTGGTTGTCACATCATTGGTGGTCAGTACAAACCAAAAAACAACCAAGCCCGTGGCTGTCAAGTAGACTCATAGAGACCACATAGGGCAGGGTAGAACTGTCTTGTAGGGTTTCCAAGATTGTAAATCTTTATGGAACAGATGGCTTCATCTTTCTCCCATGGAGTGGCTAGTGGGTTTGAACTGCCAACCTTTGGGTTAGCAGCCCAATGCCTTAATGGCAGTGCCACTAGAACTCGTCAGTGGCCAGTGCAGGTGCATGCTAATAAAGCCATCACTCACTGCATCTCTATGCCATCACTATCCATCCTCCTGAAAACTGTCCCCAGCCTGTTCAACCTGTTGATGTTTCTACAAAATATGCTTCACCCAAGTCACTTATAATAGCACAAGACTTTTCTGTAAAGTGAACACCAGTTCTGCCATATTCTGAAATATATTTAGAAAAATTTCTTTCATTTTTTATAAATAGATTCCTTATTGCAGTTTGGAGACATTTAGTTCTTAGGGTCAGGAATACAGGTTATCACAGAAGTTAAGCAAACAAACACAGTCTCAGTATTTTCTTTCAACATTTCTACATCAGAGCCCCATAATCTTTTCTTCATTGTGGACATTATGTGTGGTTAGGAAATTTCACAGCTGACATGTGGCCATTTTCTGCATTCCCTTTGAATTTGCACACTCATTGCTAACTATTATCAAGGCTGCAGAGAGTCCTATTATTTTCTGTGTGTTTACAGAGCAAATAGTTATCACTGAAGCCACTTTCAATTCACTTTTTTAGTGCTGTCCCAGCTCCCCGCCTGTTTCATTTTTAATGCTGGGAAGAATGAAGCCAGCCAATCAGAAAGTATAGGTGATCTTCAAAACTTTTCCATTACAGGTCTGATTGAGTGATGCTCTTGAATTCTTAAGATAAAATAGGAATAAGCATCTCTGGCTGAGCCTATGCCATAAAAATGTTAGTTCAGAGAAGCACAATGTTGGAGAAAATTTAAAAAAAAAAAAAAAAAGCAGCTGCTCTAACTCTGGGTAGCCCTCTCCCTCCTTTGCAGGCCCAGTGGCTGTTTGGTGTCTGAGATCACACGGGCAGAGGAAACTGGAGGACGAATGCCCCTTGGCCAAGCCATCCGAGATGAGTGTCCCATGAACGACGAGTAGGTGTACAATATCAGCAACATTTCCTTTTGGGGCAAACAACCTTATGGTTTTCATGGCAAAATGTTTTTCTGACCTTCATAATAAAGATGTAAGTTCACATCAGCTAAAATGGGGAAGATTTCTTTTTACTCTTTCAGAAACACCTGGAGCAAAAGAAAAAAAGAAGAATATTGATAATATTCTAGAATCAGGGCATCATGCTTAAAGCATTTGGATGCTAGCCAGAAAGTCAGAAGTCTGAATTCACTGGCTGTGCCCAGGGAGGAAGATGAGGCAGTTTGCTTCCATAAAGATTTACAGTCTAGGAAACCCTCTGGGGGCAGTTCCAATCTGTCCTCTAGGGGCGCTGTGGGTCAGAATGGACTCTACGGCAGTGGGTGTGGTTTGGGCTTTGCTTCTGTGAAGATGGACAGTTTGGAAACCCTATGACGCAGTTCTACTTTGTCCTAAGGGGTCTCGCTGTGAGTTGGAATTGACTCCATGGGAGTGGGATTTGTTGTTAACGGAAAGAAAACACAATGAGACGATAGGAGGTGATGTTGTTGCTGGTTCCTGTTGAGTGGGCAGCTAGGGACATTCTGTAGAACTGAACACAATTGTGCCCAGTCTTGTGCTATCCTCATGATCATTGGTATGCTTGAGTCCGTTGCTGGGACTCTTACGTCAAGCCACCCACTCCAGAGGGCCCGTCTTCCAAAGTTACACAGGAAGTTACTCTGTCGCGCTCCACAGGGTTTGCAGTGGGTCACTTTTGGAGGCAGATCACCAGGCGTTCCTCCCAGTCTGTCTCAGTCTGAAGCTCTGCTGAAGCCTGGCCACCACGAGTGACCCTGCTGGGATCAGAAACACCAGTGGCACAGCTACCAGCATCGTGGCCATGGGTAAGTCACCACAGGGTGACACAGTGACGATGGTCATGGGACGTATAATTGGACGTTAGTTTCATTGTTGTAGGACTAAATGGAATTGAGAAAAGAAAGTAGAAAATTTTAAAGTTTTTGTTTCTTTTCACTTATATGTGATTTTTGGCAACCTTGTCTGGGACAGATTGAGCAAGAAGTCTCTGAACCCAATTTAACTCTCAGCCCCACATGTGTGCAATTTTGTTTGGCGGTGGATTTTATATCACAGGTTTTTGTATTAACTAATCCCAAATATGATGACAGTGAGTGGAGACACGGGAATCTTTTAGCTTTGAATGGCGCTTACTGTCTCAATTCACAGCGATCTATATAAAAAAAATTACTGCTATGTACATGTGTTAAGTACTTTTGTAGAATCCTTTGAACCCTATCCTGTTCTTTCATAAAAAAATAGATGCGCGTGTGTGTGTTTCTGTGTATACAGGCAAATATCATCAGACATACTTGCACAGTGATGGTAACCTTTCCATACACTTTCCAACTTGTCTGGGTTTTCCTGAAGGTCGATTGGGTTTTCAACTCTGTTATCTGCGAGGTGTTTGATGGAGTGGTCCAGATAACAGAGGAGAGAGCAAAGGAAAAAGAATTTTTGAAGATCAAAAGTGGCTGTTCATTTTGTTATCTGACCCTATCTGTTGTCATAGCAACAGGCTTCTTTTAACCTCTGCCATTGGATGATTTGTCTCTCTCTGCTCTGAATTCTCCTTTGACTGAGGGGCTGCTCCCCCAGCATCAACACACTCCCCAGTTTCTCAGCAAAGCTCTGCTGAGAGGGGCAGAGGAGCTGACTCCCATGTCAGCAAGGATTTAAATTACATTTTCATTTTAAACCACTATCTTAATTTGGGAAGAGATAAAGCCAGCACAGGCGTTTTTTCTCGGCTGGTGTTACAACGTATAAGTAAATGTCATTTAAAAATGAAATGAATTAACATGTTGACTTTTGAACAGTAAGGATTCCCTTAATCTTGCTTCGTGCCACTGGCTGGCTGTAAAAGGAAGTGGGGTGAGGTGGTGTTTGAAGCAAAGTTTTAAGGAAAGGGACACAATAAAATGGACCTGACTTCCTTTGCTGCTCTTGGGGGCGACGGGGAGGTTTGAGGCCCCCTTTGTGCTGATGGCCTTTGTGCAGCCTGTCACATCAGGGGGATGACAATGACAGAAACAGGGACCTTTATTTCCAAATAAAGCTTTTGGAAAACTGAGTTTCAGAAGGGGACTTCTGCTGGTCAAGGTAAGAAATCGGATACAGCTATGTTATTCTTTGGGTTTTATAGGTAACGGAATTTTAGAAAAGACAATTCTGAGCTTTCCTGAATTACGGTCACTCTCTTGCTTTCTCACGCACACTCAGTTCCAGAGGTGGCTGCCTGGGATGTGCAGCCCTGAAAACACCAAGACCCAAACCCATTGCCGTCTGTGAGTGGATTCCGACTCGTAGCAGTGGCCCTCTGCTATTCTGCCACTTCCCTTTGCATGGGCATATTCATCTGGATGTGTGTACCCCACAAAGGCAGCACGCAGGGCAAAGTTTCAGCTTCCACTACCTTCTGGAACCAGCTTCACAACCCAGCAGTACGGCCTCTGGAGTTTACCCTAGTTGTCCCCACCAAACAGGGGGCTCCAGCTCGCCGCTCCTCCTGTTCACCAGTCTGTTAAAAAGTGGGAGGCAGAAGAACATTCCTGTTCTGCTCCCCAAAGACGTCATTCCCACATTCCAAGGATTTGAGGGTACATGGGCTTTGTTTAGTCAAATTGTGTGTTCTTACAACTTTCCTGTACTTTTAAAAACCTTTTAAGCATGAAGGATCTTAAATGAATTTCTGAGACAGAATTCAGTAACCAAATTAATGCATTAGTCATGTTTCCACCAATGAGTGTGTAGTTGTTCTTATTGTGTGTTAGTGAGTCGATTCCGACCCACAGCACCCTTACAGGACAGAGTAGAACTGCCCTTTAGGGATTCTAAGGCTGTAATAATTATGGAAGCAAAGCCCAAACCAAGCCACTGCTTTTGAGTTGACTCGAACACAGTGACGGTACACAACAGAGTAGAACTGCCCGGTAGGGTTTCTAAGGCTGTAGTCTTTATGGAGCCAATCACCAGGTCTTTTCTCAGAACCACAAAGACCAGTGAAAACCTTTCCTTTCCTGGCAGTGGGTTTGTTCCTCTTCCATTGTGAATGTGTCTCTCTAGGAACACACGACTACCCCCTAAAGGCAACCTGGCCGAGAAATTTGGTTCCCAGCATAAACCATCCTCAATCAGACAGAGGGATCCTAACCTAGTCACTCTAGACAATGGATTGGGCAGTCACTGCTGTCCACACTTGACTCATGCCTCCCATATCCTGCATTGGGCACAGCTCCCTCTCTTGTCAGAACCTCAGTCTTATCTGTAAAATGGGCACAATAAGAGTGTTGCCTGGAGTCCTTGGGTAGCACAAACAATTAAGAGCTTGCCTACTAACCAAAATGTTGGTGTTTCGAATCCACTCAGTGGTGCCTTGGAAGTAAGGGCTGGACATGTACTTCTGACAGGTCCCAGACACTGAAAACTTGGTAGAACTACTATGACACACATGGGGTCATCATGAGTTGGGGTCAGGATGAGTTGAAGTCACTATGAGTGGGAGTCACCATGAGTTGGGGTCACCATGAGTTAAGGTCACCATGAATTGGGCTCACTATGAGTTGGGGTCACTGTGAGTTGGGGTCACCCCATGAGTTGGAGTCACCATGAATTGGCATCACCATGAGTTGGAGTCACCATGAGTTGGGGTCACCACATGAGTTGGAGTCACCATGAATTGGCATCACCATGAATTAGAGTCACCATCAGTTGGAGTCACCATGAATTGGAGTCACCATGAGTTGGAGTCAAGTCGAGGACAACTGACTGGGCTGTGTGGAGTAAATGAGGTAGATTACTAGAGTCCTTGGCAAAGAGCCAGTTTGTGCTAAGCATGCAGTAACCATTACTGAGGTTGTTGTCCCATCAGCTCTTTTGTGCAGGAGCTATCACAGACCTGCGCACTGTTATCCTCTCCAACATTCATCTCTTCTTGTCCCTGGACATGAGAGAGGGCCATTACTTGTTTCACTACAGTCTAAAGTGTTAGAATAATTACAGTTACCGTTCACAGACAGTGAACAAACAATGATGGATGATAAAGAAATAATTGTCTGCAAAGATGTTATGTAACTGGACTGTGGTGATGTTGGTATTTATTTGTTTGGTGATGCAGACATCAGTATTGGATTCTAACAATTCTTTGTCTGCATGAGATACTCTATTTTTGCCACTTCTAGAAATAACCTTGTCTGCTGAGCACTTACCAGTCAGGTTTTGCAGAGAAAATCTTGTTTCTGATACTCTCACCTCTGCATAACACAGTTTTAAGGGATTGAATCGTGTCCCCCAAAAGGATACTTTAGAATCCTCAGCCCTGAGCCTATGAACCTGATCTTGTTTGGGGAAATAAAGTTTTTCATTTGTTATCAGTTTTTGCCAACAAGGTAGGGTGGGTCTTGGTCCTAATTCTTTCTGAGTAAAAACCCCAAACCCATTACTACAGCAACCCTGCAAGGACAGAGTAGAACTGCGCCCATAGGTTTCCAAGGCTATCATCTTTACAGTAGCAGACTGCTCCATCTTTCTCCCAGGGAGCAGCTAGTGGTTTGGAAATGTTGACCATTCAGTCAGCAGCCAAGTGCTTAACTGCCCCAGCAGGTCTCCATCCCTCTGAATATAACCAAAAAACCCATTACTATTGTGTTGGTTCCATGTCATAGCAACAGACCTGCACTGGCTTTCCGAGGCTTCATGGAAGAAGAATGCCTCATCTTCCTCCCATGGAGCAGATCATGGGTTTGAACCACTGAAGGGAGTGACAGATAGGGGATGAGAAAAATCATGTAATGTTGGAAGCAGATGCAAACGAAGGCCAAGGATGTCTGGCAACCACGGACACCAGGAGAGAGGCCCATAGAGGGAATCAACATGGCCAACACCTTGCTTTGGATTTCTAACCTCCAGAAGAGGTGACAAAATGAATCTCCTCTCTTGAAAGCCATTCCTGTGTGTGTTTTGTTTTGACAGCCTTAGGAAACAACTGGCAGGAATAAGGAAGTCAAGACACAAAAAGGCTTGAGAAGCAAAAACAGATTCATATATTCTGGGCACATAGTTCAGGCATGCAACTGGCTTCCCAGCCCTGTTGTGAATGTCTTTTCTTTCCATGACATGTCACCATGTGTGTGTAGTGTGGAGTCATGACTGCCCATAACCACGTGTGAAAAAAAGGGGAGAGACCTTCTCCAGGACCTGCTGAGGGGGATGCAATAGAAGGGCCCCATGGGGGAGCCACCAGGCACAGAAGCCACTTGGTGGACAGGTACCAGCAAATAATCCTGGTAATAACTAGGATGCTGAGCCAGAAACAAAGAGATTGAACTGAGCTGTGCATTTTATGAGCAGAGAAGTGTTCAATATATATTTTTAGATGATAAGATGATTTCACTAAGTGTTCTCATAATCTTTTATCAAGATTCTTATTTAAGATATTTAAAATGTGAGTCAATGAGTATATGTCTCCCTTCCTACTGGTCTCTGAAAGGAAATGCCTGAGGATTTCAGGGCCCCAAGCTGATGTATTTCCATCATTCCATGATTTAAATATTTATACCCATGATAAGATCATTTTAGACAATTCTGACACTTTAATTTCTATTCTGAAATATGTACTGTAAGTACAGGAGCTTCCAATAGCAAATTGCAATGAGTTAAAACACATATTGAATGTTGCCTTCAGATTCATAAAAGTGATTTTCCAATTGGTAAACTTCATGCATCTATTATTCTCATTTTCCAGATTAACTTCTAGGGCAAAATAAATTCTGTTCTCTAAAGATCTAATCAGATTTTGTGTTTAGGGCAAATGTTTGGAAAAAAGCAATGCCTCCATGGGACTTCTTATATGCTTTCTTAAAACCATCAAATATTCAGTTTCTTTAAGAGAAAAACAAAACAAAACAAAACAAAAAAAAGCGGTCACTTTAACAGATTCCGGGAGCATTTTGGCAACTCTTTTTAATGCCTGATATAGAAACTGAAGTCATACATCAGGTTTTCTTTATTTTGTGAATCATTATCCTCTGGTGCTTAAACAAATAAAATGCAGGTGTGTTGAGTAACATATACTGTTCAAGGTATTGTAGGTCAGAGCAGGCAAACAAGAAGCTTCTAGAGAAGACCGAGGACAGTTTGATTAATTCCCAGGGGCAGAAGTGGTGTGTTGCTTACAAAGGTGATGTCTTAGGGCGCTGGAAACATAATCTTTCCTAAAGTGGGTTTATCCAAGAAAGGGACAGAGTTGCAAAGGCTGCAGCTCCTGGCCACCACTGGAGAGATGGGCTGTGTTTGAGAGAGGCATCTTTATGGGCACCCTGTCATGCAGCATAGAGACCCCACTGACCCCGACACCCACATGCACGTCACTCAGAGAGAAGCATCCTAAGTCCCGGCTTACGTGATAGCACCACTAAGGAATTTCTAAATGTGTTACCTTCTTTATGGAGAGTGCACATTTATTCAATGTAAACACTGTTGAAATTTTGTTCCATCTGACTCCACTTCTCCAATATGCTATCCAACCTGTAATTGACTTATCTTGCTGTGCTACTCCTTGAAACTGACACTCAAACACTAATGTCAACATCGACTTGATGTGTCAGGTCATATCTGATCATTGTGTTTTTCTCTAAACTATTAGAAAAGTTGTAATTGAATAGGATTATAATGAAGAACTCTGGAAAACGTCTATTACTGACATTCAAGAGAGAAAGAGCAGGAGATGCTCTCAGACAGACTAGATCAATGGATTTGGGTGAATGCATTTTCTTTGCCTTTTTATAAAAGCACTTCCTAAAACCTTGCAAATACTTCTAAAATTGATCTTCTGCAATTGGCAGAAAATCAATTATCGATTGCCTATAATGGATGAGACACTGGGCAGGGATGCTATGATTAAAAACATAGTGTGATAACATACTTTTTCCCCCTCCCCCCTCATTATTTGGATGCTAGCATGTATTTTTAAAATGAATAAATGATAAGAGAAAATAATTAAAATAATTAGTGGAAAAGATAGGAAAGAAAAAGGGTTATTTTTTGGTTTCCCATTTAATACCATGCTGAGTAAGAGATTCTTTTTAGACTCTTAAGAGAGCAGAAAAGGAAGACTTTCAGGGCCTCTGATTAGAAAAGGCAGCTGCTATTTTAAATCCAATAAATATAGGTAAACAGAAGAAATAAATGTTATCTGATAAATGTATCCAAAAGAGTAGGTACCACCAGAAATGACTTTCATTTCACAAGATTTTCTATAATCTCTAGCTGTTGTTTTCTTTCTTAAATTCTAAAAAAAAGAAAGAAAGAAAAAGAAAAAGTACATTGAAAAACGGGTCTGGTGTTGACCACTGTGATGTATCCGGTTCCTTTTTCATTAAGACTTTTTTCCCCTGCAGAAAGCACTCTAAAGTCGTTTCAAAGGCGCGCTGGCCCAGCTGAGGTGATCTGGCTGCTTCAGATCTGTGGATTGGGATCTGCGGGCAGGTCAGGCCTCAGGAGAGGACTTTGTCATATGGAAATGTTTAACGGTCCAGCTTAGAGACTGTGGAGGCCGCCTTTTATCTTCTCAGGGTTTGAACATGATCCTTTCAAAGCCAGATAACCCAGGCAAGGCCTCGCAGTGCCGACTCCACGGCTCACTCCGGATCCTCCCAAGCGTGGTCCCCTAGGAATCAGTTAGTGGACTCCACAGTCATTAGACTTTGAGGAGGAGCCTTTCTTGTCGGTTCCTATCTGGGCTTCCATCCTTGTGTTCCTGTAAAATATCATTGTGTAGTCATTTTTTCTAACCTGCAGTAGCTAAAGCCTGTTTTGAGGCCTATTGGAATTTTTGCATCTTTTGAGCATGCAAAAGTATTTAGGCAGCTGACATTGCACTAAATACCCAGTCTTATCAGTTCCATTTTGATCATCTCTTACCTCTAATGCCCAAACCTAAATGCCTTGGTTTCATAGCTTTTAGACAGGAGATACATCTCTTATGACTGTTCCATTAAGAGAGTATTTTATATGATAAAGACTTTTCATTTAATACTGATAAGATCTAGTGCCAATTGGGATTGGCCCACCAGAATTATCATAGACTATTCCACTTACAGAATTGCATTATTTGTCTGAGAGCAGACCAGGTCCCCCGGTAAGGAGTACCCTCTGTGTTTTTAACTTAGCCTCTGTAGTTGTGCTATGACCAGAGCTTCTCCAACTACCTGGCAGCCAGGACCAGATTCCATTACCTCAATCCACAGAAGAGAGGCTATGGTCTCACAAAGCCCAGTCTTGCTTCCAGCCCTACAGAATTAGGGATGTGAGAGAACCATCATTCTTCTTGAGCGCAGCTCAACAGGTGGTCTCTTTGTACTACCTTCTGAACATGGTCTGTTCCAAGGATATTTAGCAAAGCCTTCTCTTCAGGAGGAGCTCTGGTGGTGCATTGGCTAAAGCGTTGGCTACTAACTAAAAGTTCAGTGGTTCTAACTTGCCAACTACCCTGCAGGAGAAATATAAGGCCGTCTGCTTACAGCCTTGGAAACCCTATGTGGCAATTCTCCTCTGTTCTGTAGGGTCACTATGAGTCAGAATTGACTAGATGGTACTGAGTTTATTTTTTTTCTCTCTTCAGAAAGTAGTATGGAGGGAGAATGTAATCTACACAATATTTTGGAAGAAAAGCTATGTAATCCAATGGTTGCTGTTGTCTGGCAGAGCTGACTCAATTCTCACTGGTGGTGACCCCATGTGACTGAGTAGAACAGCCCTCTATGGTTTTCTAGGCTATAATCTTTATGGGAACAGATCTCCAAGTCTTTCTCCCACAGAGTTGCTGGTCAGTTCAAACCACCAACCTTTTGGTTTGGAATTGAGTGCTCACATATTGGGCCACCAGAGTTCCTTAGTCTAATGGTACCTGGTTGGTGATAGGTGGTAGAAGCCACTCCATGAAATCTGCCTTGAAAGACTACTTCTCACATTTCCACATATTTCATGATTTCAGCAGCTAGTTACTTACACAAAGCAACCGAGATATAGGCTGTCCTGTTAAACTTTCAGAGAGAAAGGAAACACCCCAGACATCACAGCGATGGGCAGGTACAGCTCTGGAGTTTCAGGTGTACCTGACAAATGTCATTAATCTGCCAAGCAAATCAACCACTTCATGTAAGTGCTCCCCATTCTGCCCTCCGAAACCATGCAACAGGATTTCCTGGGAAGGAAAGAGGCCAAGGTCTGAAAAAATGTAACATCACTTAAGAGTTGTTGTTGTTGTTATGTGCTGTCAATCAGACCTGATTCATAGTGACCCCTCCTTGGGTTTCTAAGGCAGTATCACTACGGAAGTAGATTGCTCAAACTTCTTTGACTGCTAACCAGAAGGCTGGTGGTTCAAACCCACCAGCCACTCCTTGGAAGGAAAGTTGGGCAATCTACTTTCGTAGTGATATCGCCTGACAAACCCAAGGAGGGGTCACTATGCATTGGATCTGACTCTACAGCAGTGAGTTTTGTTTGGTTTGTGTATATATACACACACGTGTTGCTGTTGCTCAGTATCATTGATTTGGCTCAGACTCATAGCAACCCTCTGTACAATAGAATGAAACACTGCTCGATCACCTACCATCCTTACAATCCTTGCTGTACTTGAGCTCATCCTTGCTAGTGATACTGCCTTGGAAACCCAAGGAGGGGTCGCTGTGAGTCAGATCCAACTCGACGGCACATAACAACAAAAAACAACACTTAAGAGTAATCCCAGCTAACCTGCTGGGGTATATTTAGGTGTGTCTAAGTAGGCTGATTTCGTTCTGCTGTGCATGGGGTCGCAATGAGTTGGAAACGACTCGATGGCACTTAACAACAGCAACAACAAGAAGGCTGGCTGTTCAAACCCCCCAGCCACTCCTCAGAAGGAAGGTTGGGCAATACACTTCCTTAGTGATACTGTCTCGGAAACCCCAGAAGGGGTTGTTATGTGTCAGGTCCAACTTGACGGCACATAGCAACAACAACAAGTTCTTCTGCAGCGTTGCTTCCTGCATAAGCCCAAGATCATTCTTAAGGGAATTTCATTCAGGAGCTTGACCAATGTTGATGGAAACCTGTTCTTGATTTGTTTTAGCCCAACTTTACAAATACAATGCAATCTATGCAGTGAAGAGTATAACGGCTTATTTAAATAGATTCTTTTGTGGCTAATGAAATGGAAACCTCTGAGCTGTGGATAGAGACAGGAGTTAATATTGTCTACACAATAGCTCCAAAAGTATTTGAAATGGAGACATAAAAACAAAACAGTAGAGGAGTTTTTCCTGTTTTCTTTTCTTTTTTTGTTGTTGTTTTTAAACATTTTATTGTGATTTGGGTGAAAGTTTGTGGAGCTAATTGGTTTTCCATCCAACAATTCGTACACACTTTGTTAAGTGAAATTGACTACAATCTCACAATGTAACAGCACACTTCCCATTTCCTCCCTCTATTTATTGGTCCCGTTCGCCTTCTTTCCTATCCCTTCCTGTCCTCTGAGCTTTCTCCCTGGACAGTTGTCGCCCTTTTGACCTCATACAGTTGGTTGTGCTAAGGAGAACATGCCTCCATGGTGTTACTGCTCACCTCAAAGGCCTGTCTATTGTTTGGCAGAAAGTTGAGCCACGGGGGGCGGTTCAGTCTAGGCTTGAGGCGTGTCTAAGGGCCACAGTCTTGGGGAATCCATAAGTCTCTATCAGACAAGCAAGCCTGGTATTTTTATTATTATTTTTAATTTTGTTCCACATTTTTCTCCCACTCTTTCCATTACCTCCTATTGTGATCCCTTTCAGAGCAGTCAGCACTGATAGCTGGGCAACATCTAAGTCTTCTGATCTCAGTGTCCTTGAGAATAGGGTTCGTTTGGTCCCTTGGACTAATTATTTCTATGCACCTTTGATTGTCTTCACTCCACTTTGCTCTGAATAGGAAGAGACCAATAGTTGCACCTTAGATGGCCAACCGCTCACAAGCTTTTTAAGTTGCTCCTCACCAATTTAGGATGTAGAACATTGGCTTGGTGGACTTTGCTGTGGCAATTGATATTAACGTCACCCAAGACTATGACCCTGATACACCAGACCTAGTAACTTATTCTTTCAAGGGGTCTCTCAAGGTATTTGGTTATGACTAAGATGGTTTCATCACTTTGCCCCCGTGTGCTCCACTATACTCATGGATATATCTGTGGCACACATAGAAACATGCATAGAACTATCCTCTGTCAAACCTATATATATTCACGGATATAGTCCCATTCACCTACCAAACCCTGTTCAGACTGTCTATCTACGTATCCACTCATACATCATTGCTATTACAGCTATTGCAGGATTGAGTATGTAGTAGTATTTACCTTTGATGCCTTTAACACTTGCTCCGCTTAGTGTTGTCTGTGCCTTGATGGTTTTGTGCTGATCTCCCCTTTATTGCAAATCCTCTTCCCTTCCCCCAAGTTGTATGTGTCTACCCTCTAGTTAGTTAATGATTTATCCTGCCTTCCCCTCCCACACCTGGTAACCTTTAAAGAACGATTCCTTTCTTGACTTTTTACAGCAGTGATCTCAAACAATATTCACCCTTTTGTGATTGACTAATTTCACTTAGATCTACCATGCCAGGAATGACAGTTTGAAGAGGAATTTCATCATCACAAAGGATGTTTCAAGATCTGTCCTGAAGTACAATGTTGTCAGTGATAGGATAATATCCATACGTCTACAAGGAAGATCCATTAATACGACTATTATTCAAATTTGTGCATCAACCACCAAAGCCAAAGATGAGGAAACTTCTTATATGCAAGTTCAACTTGAAGTTAAAGACAATTAAAACAACTCCAAGAGAGCCAAAATATGATCTTGAATATATCCCTCATGAATTTAGAGATCATCTAAAGAATAGATTTGATACATTGAACACCAATGACTTAAAAACCAGAAGAATTGTGGGAGGATATCAAGAACATTATCCATGAAGAAAGCAAGAGATCAATAAAAAGATAAGAAAAGAAGAGAAGACCACCATGGATGAGACAAGAGACTCTGAAACTTGCCCTTGAGTGGAGAGTAGCTAAAGCAAATGGAAGAAATGACAAGATAAAAGAGCTGAACAGAAGATTTCAAAGAGCAGCTCGAGCAGACAAAGCCAATTACTATAATGAAATGTGCAAAGACCTGGAGTTTGAAAACAAAAAGGGAAGAATACACTCAGCATTTCTCAAGCTGAAAGAATTGAAGAAAAAATTTAAGCTTTGAGTGGCAATATTGAGAGATTCTATGGGCAAAATATTGAATGATGCAGGAAACATCAAGAGTAGATGGGAGGAATAAGCAGAGTCACTGTTCCAAAAAGAACTGGTCAATCTTCATCCATTTCAGGAAGTGGCACATGATCTAGAACCAATGGTAGTGAGGGAGAAAGTCAAAGCTGCAAAGAAAGAATTGGTGAAGAACAAGGCTCCGGGGAATTGACAGAATAACGATTGAGATATTTCAACAAACGAATGCCCCGTTGGAGGCACTCACTTGGTTATGCCAAGAGATTTGGAAGAAAAGTACCTGGCCAACTGAGTGGAAGAGATCCATATTTGTGCCCATTCCAAAGAAAGGTGATCCCACAGAATGTGGAAATTATAAAATAATAACATTAATATCACATGCAAGTAAGATCTTACTGAAGATAATTCAAAAACGTTTGTAGTAGTATATTGACAGAGAACTTCCAGAGGTGCAAGCTGGATTCAGAAGAGGATGTAGAACAAGGGATATCATAGCTGTTGTCAGAAGGATCTTGGCTCAAGGCAAAGAATACCAGAAATATGTTTACTTGTGTTTTATTGACTATGCAAAGGCGTTTGATTGTGGGGATCATGGCAAATTATGGGTAACATTGAGAAGAATGGGAATTCCCGAACACTTGATTGTACTCATGAGGAACCTGTACCTTGAGCAGGAGGCTGTCATTCAAATGGAACAGGGGGACACTGCATGGTTTAAAATCAAGAAGGGAGTGCATCAGGGTTGTATGCTTTCCCCACACTTATTCAATCTATATGCTGGGCAAATAATCTGAGAAGCTGGACTGACTATATGAAGAAAAACATGGTTATCAGGATTGGAGGAAGAATCATTAGCAATCTGAGATATGCAGACGATACAACTTTGCTTGCTGAAAGTGAGGATGACTTGAGGCACTTACTGATGAAGTTTGAAGAATACAGTATGCAGTATGGATTACATCTTAATATAAAGAAAACAAAAATCCTCACAACTGGACCAATGAGCAGCATCACAATAAATGGAGAGAAGATTGAGGTTGTCAAAGAATTCACGTTGCTTGGTTCTACAATCAATGCCAATTGAAGCAACAATCAGGACATTAGACAATGTGTAGCATTGGAAAAGTCAACCGTGAAGGAACTGTTTCAAGTGCTGAGGAGCAAAGATGTCTCCTTGAGGACTAAGGTGCGCCTGACACAAGCCATGATATTTCCAATTGCCTCATATGCATGTGAGAGCTGGACAATGAATAAGGAAGATCAAAGAAAGTTGATGCTTTTGAGTTGTGGTACTGGCGAAGAATGCTGAAAGTACCATGGACTGCTAAAAGAACTAATAGATCTGTCCTGGAGGAAGTGCACCCAAAATGCTCCTTGGAAGCGAGAATGGCCAGACTTTGTCTCACCTATTTTGGTCATGTTGTCAGAAGAGACCATTCCTTGGAGCAGAATGTCATGCTTGGTGGGGTGCAGGGTCAACGAAAGAGGGGGAGGCCTTCAATGAGATGGATTGACATGGTGGCTGTGATGATGGGCTCAAGTATAGCAAGGATCATGGAGCTGGCGCGGGATCGGGCAGTGTTTCGTTCTGCTGTGCATGGTGTCGCTATGAGTTGGAAATGACTCGACAGCACCTAACAACAACAACAACAAATTTCACTTAGCATAATGTCTGCTAGGTCCATCTATGTCAAGAGGTGTTTTTCAGATTCCTTGTCATTCTTTAATGTTTTGTAGTATTCCATTGTCAACATGTACCCTAGTTTGCTTGTCTATTCCCCTATTGCGTCCATCTTTTTGCTGTTGTGAATAATGCTGCAATGAACATGGGGGTGCATATGTCTATTCTCCTTAGAGCTCTCATCTTTCTAGAATATGTAGTTGGTAATGGTATTGCTGGATCATATGGTGGGATTATTTTCCCAACATTTTAAGGAATTGTCATACAATTTTCCACAGTGCCTGTACCTTCAGTGTGTGAGATGCAGCATATGAGGGTTTCAATCTCTTCACACCCTCCTCAGCATTTGTTGTTTTCTGAAGTTTTCTTTTAATGCTGGGGTGAGATGAAATCTCACTGTTGTTTTCATTTGCATCTCTCTAATAGTTCATTATTGTGTGCGTTTCTTCATGTATTTATTGGCCACTTGTATGTCTTCTTTGGTGAAATGTCTCTCCATGTCCTTTGCCGATTTTTTAATTAGATTTTTTGCCTTTTTGTTGGTGAGACGATGAAGTTTTCTGTGAATTTTACAGATTCATCCCTTGTCCAATATGCCATTGTGAAACATTTTTTGCCAATCTTTAAGTTCTCTTTTTACTCCTTTGACAAAATCTTTTGATGCACAAAAATATTTAGTTTTCAGGAGATCCTAGTCATCTAGCTTGCCTTCTGTTCTTTGTGCACTTTTAGTTATGTTTTGTAATGCATTCATGTCATGTAATAGGGCCCTTAAACTTGCCCCTTTTTTTTCCTTTGATCATCCTTATAGTTTTTGATTTTATATTTAGATCTTTGACCTTTTTCGAGTTAGCTTTTGTGTATGGTAAGAGATACGGATCTTGTTAATTTTTCTGCAGATGAATATCCAGTTTTGCTGGCACCATCTGTTATAGAGAATATCTCTTCCCCATTTAATGGGTGTTGGCCTTGGTCAAAGTTCAGATGTCCATAAGTGGATGGATTTACTTCTGTGTTCTCAGTCTCCTCCTGTGGTTTACATGTCTGCCATTGTACCAATATGAGGCTGTTTTGACTAACAACCGCTGTTTTGGGTTTGAATGAAGCTGCTCAAGATGGTGGTGGCTCTGGTCCATGCTGACACCGAAATCTTGTTCTAGCATCTGCTCTGGGTTCTGCTGCTCAGTGTTTTGGGAACTGATGGCTAGGACAGCTTAACAAGTGAGGTAATGTAAGCATAACTTAATAGTAGCTCATCAAAGGGCTTAACTATATATAGAAACAAATGTCATGCAAATAGCATGGCGATCATTCCAACAGCAGTGAATTTTTTGCCCTCCAAATGTGTTTCATTTGTCCTCTGTGAATGGTTAGCCACCCCACTCCCATCTTGTCTTTTATCAAAACATGTGTTTGTAGATACCAGATGGAATATTCCATATATAGCAATTAAAGCTTTCAAAAATTGAAAATCATGGAAATGTATCCCTTCCCTTGATGTTTAATCCTTGCAGCTATTTTATATCAGGTTGTGTTGGGGGCAGGAAGTACTGGATCATCCTGGATAGAAGGAAGGAACTGGAGGATAGGAAGGAAAGAAATATTGAGAAACTCCACAGTGTTGCATATCCTATCGCATTCAGTTTTTTATAACCATCCCTATGGGTGGTATTGTTATCCTGATTTTTATGGTGAATCACCTGCATCTGGTGGGGTGTTGGTAGCTCAGTGATAGAACTTTTCTTCAATGTAAGCAGCTCCTGATTCAAGTCCTGGTCAAGGCAGCTCTTGCCCAGCCTTCACTCATCTGTCAGGGAGGCTTGCGTGTTGCTATTGTGCCAAACCAATTTCAGCAGACCTTCCAGACTTAGACAGACTAGGAATAAAAGATGGGCAATCTATTTCTGAAAAGCCTCACAAATGTCTAATCTACCACCAGGCTTGGGGATGATGCAGTATTGGGAGCATTTTGTTCCATGGTGCTTGGAGTTGCCATGAATCCAGGGCCTGCTCAATAGCTGCTAACAATAGCAATAACCTGAACGTAGAGATGATTAAGATCAGAGGTCACCATGGATGTGCCACAATAATAGCCCAAGAGATATTCTGCAATGACTGCTTTGTGGTTGGAAAAACGTCATTTGCATTGGTGGCTGTGGTAGTTAATGTTATATGTTAACTTGGCTGTGCTGTGGTTTTGGATGACTTGACAGCTGGATATAGTTATTCCCCATGATGAGATTGTCATCAACTCCATGGTGGAATCTGCTGTAAACTGCTAAGTAGTTGTCTTTGGCATATGCCTTGCTTCCAGTGTATATGAAGAAGCTTTGGGGGAAGGTGTCTAGCTTTTTGGCACATTTAGGTCCTTTATTTGGCCAAGAGTTCAAGCCAGTTTCTGGACTTGAACTTGCGGCCTGCTGTGTTGCCTGCTGGTCTTGGGATTATGCCATTTTACCTTCTGACCTTGGGTTTGTCAGACTCATGAGCCAGTAGCTGCATGAGTCAGAAGAAGCCTCCAGCTCCCCTGGGCCTCTAACAAGAGGCAGAGCTGAAGTTCAAGGTTGAGGGGCCTTCACCCAGCCCCTAGATCCAACACTCTGAAATCAGGCTTCTAGCCTCCAAAATTGTAAGAGAACAAATTCCTGTTTGTCTAAACCATCTACTTGTGGTATTTCTGTTATAGCAACACTAGAGAACCAAGATAGTGACTAAGAGAAGCTTTTGCAATGTGGTTTTCAATTCTTTCTGGTTAGTGTAAATGGAAGGTTTGACATCAGCTGCTAACCTAAAGATGGGTGGTTCGAACTCACACAGTGGCTCCATAGAAGAAAGACCTAGCAATGTTTCTGTAAAGATTACAGCCAAGAAAACTCTACGGAGCTGCTCTACTCTGTAACACATGGGGTTGCCATGATTCAGAATCGACTTCCCAATGTCAGGTTAGTGTAAGTGGCTATTGTTAGCACTCTTGGCTCTATGTCCCCGCTGGCATCTCACCTATCTCATTTCTCTCATCTCTCAATCAAGTGGCATAGTCCAAGAAGTTGATGTCTTGTTAGATAGCTTTATCTAGGTATGCAATGCTGCAATGACAGTTGATCTGTCAGTGGCTTTTGACAGCACATCACTTCTTGGAAAGGTCAACTCTAGCACAGTCTTAGGCATCTGAATGGCTGTCAGGTAGATTTTGCAGCATGAGTTAGGTATTTATATAATCCAGCCTCTGCAGTGCAGGCTGAATCTTTCTGATGGATTCCACTGCCCTTCAGTGGGTTTCCTGAAGCCTGTGTTTCTATCGGATCACATATGGAAACCTCAGTCATCAGGGATGACCTGGAAGAGTCTTTGGAACATCCTCATATCCTCCTGTGTGAGTGCAGACTGATTTTTTTTTTTTTTTTTTTAACCAAATGTAGTCCATGACACTTGGGATAGATGTTCAACCATCTCATA
The DNA here is from genome assembly GCF_000298275.1 of Orycteropus afer afer. NCBI lineage: Eukaryota > Metazoa > Chordata > Mammalia > Tubulidentata > Orycteropodidae > Orycteropus > Orycteropus afer. The sequence continues at coordinate 2,006,292 of NW_006921903.1, read as the reverse complement.
GAGCTGGAAGCTGGCTAATGGAAAAGAAAGATAGAAGAATGATTAGTAAAGTAGAAGGTTAGTGAAAAGGAGAGAAACTCCCAAAGAGATGGAGTAACAATATAGCTGAAACAATGACCTCAAACATAACCAAGGTTCATATAGATGGCAAGTACTGGACAATATTTCATTCTGTTGCACATAACATCAACATGAGTCAGATACAACTCAATGTCAATAACAGCAACAGCAAAAGAGCTAGAATACAAAGATTTCTGAAGTTACTTGTCTGTTTTTTATATTTTCTTCTCCATGGTGGTGGTAGTGGTGGTGGTGGTGGTGATGGTGGTGGTGTGTATGTGTGTGTGTGTGAGAGAGAGAGATAAAGAGAAAGAGAGAGGTATGGGGTATGGGAGTAAAGTAAAAGTGCTGTTAGCTGATGATGATTAATGTTATCAAGATGATTTGCTGTAATTAACATGGATACTCAGAACTTCAATAATACAACACTAATGTTTCTCCTGGGAGCTCTGGTAGCATAGTGCCTAAGGCACTTGACTGCTAACCAGAAGGCTGGCGATTCAAACCTACCAGCCACTCCTCAGAAAGAAGATGGGGAATCTACTTCTGTAGTGATACTGCTTTGGAAACCCAAGGAGGGGTCGCTATGAGTCAGGTCCAACTCAACGGCACATAACAACAACAACGTTTCTCCTGCTGGATGGTTGAGTTCAGAGTGTGGATTTATTTATGGGTTAAAAACTTGAGATAAGTATTCTTTCAATATTTTCCTTTTTTTTTTTTTTTTTCTGTATGGAATGCACGTTGAAGGAGGAAACCAACACATAATGAGCTCGTACTTGGTGCTATAGTCTGTGAAGTGAGGGTAACACAAGTAACACCAGCATCTTGGCAACGTTGAGAGAGTCCTCACCATGTACCATGACTGGAAACCAGAGGGCTCAGAGTTGACTGCTAGTCAGGTGTCAGAGTAAAACTAGGCTCCATAGGGTTTTCAGTGGCTGACTATTTTGAAAACAGACTACCTGACCAAAGTACTTCTGGGTGGCCTTGTCCCTCCAACCTCTTGGTTAGTAGCTGGGTGTGTGGACTGTCTGTGCCACCCAGGGACTTCCGTGGCAAGGCTGTTTATTTTTCATCATAGATTGCACTGGAATTGTCTGAGTGATTGTTATTTTCCCCATTTTAGAGGTCAGGAAATGGTTCAGGAAAACATTTAGTACATTTCCTAGGTTGAGCAGGAAAGCTCCAAATCACTTCCTATTATGTTAGCTTCTCCATGCCATAGTCATGCAATGAAAGAGTGTGTGGGGAAAATGTCCCACCTAAAACTTTTCAAAAGGTTAGTGCTTAATCAATATTTGTGGAAACGGAAAGAAAAAACAAAACCAGGCATTATCCCTTTTTAAAACGGCTTTGCTGAGGTATAATATCCATACCATAAAATTCATCCATTTGAGAGAACAACACAATGATTTTTAGCAAATTTGCAGTGATGCAACCATCAGCACAATCTAATCTTGGAATGCTTCCTTCACACTGAAAGCTTCATGCAGGAAGCTGATTCCATACCCTTCCCCACCTTCCCCAGCCCCTGGTGACCACAGATCTATTGGATTATTGATTTCCCTTTTCTGGACATTTCATATAAATGGAATCGTACCATGTATGAACTTTTGTGACTAGCTTCTTTCACTGAGCATCATGTTTTTGAGGTTCATCCATGTTGTAGTATGTATCAATATTTCATTCTTTTTTTTTTTTTATTGCTAAGTAGTATTGTATTCCATGGGTATGCCACATTTCATTTATCCGTTTATCATTGAATGTCCATTTGGGTTGTTTCCACTGTCTTAGTTAAAATGAGCATTCATATGAAAGTCTTCCTCATGTAGATATGTATTATCATTTCTCTTGTGCTCATATATAACTCATTGACATCTAGTCAGATCTGACTCATAGCAACCCTCCTTGGATTTCTGAGGTGGTATCACTACAGAAGTAGATTCCCCAATCTTCCTTCTGAGGAGAAGCTGGTGGGTTTGAACTGCCAGTCTTCTGGTTAGCAGTCAAATGCCTTAGGCACTATACCACCTGAATTCCTGTGTACATATACAGTATTTAAAAAACCAAACCCACTGCCTAGAGTCAATTCTGACTCATAGTGACCCCCATTGGGTTTCTGAGGTGGTAAATCTTTATGGAAGTAGATTTCACAGTCCTTCATCTGTGGAGTGGCTGGTGTTTGAACAGCCAACCTTCTGGATGGCAGTCTGATGGCCTAGGCACTGCACCACCAGAGCTCCTTTAAATAGTATTTAGTACCTTCAAATGGATAATACTCAACATTCTAAAATCTAAATTTAGTTTACTTTGTCTTCTCTAGCTGCCCTTTGAAATCTTCTGTTCAGTTCTTTTACTTCATCAATTCTTCCATTCTAAAATGAATGGAAAGCTACTCTCTGTTCAAGAGCAAGTTTCAGAGTAGAATGCTACTTCCTTCTTCCTAGTCTGTCTTAATATGGAAGCTTTGCTGAAATCTATCCAACATGGGTGACTCTGCTGGTGTTTTAAATATCAGTGGCATAGCTTCCAGCATCAAAGCAACATGCAAGCCACCACAGTATGTCAAACTGACTGATAAATAGTAGAGAAGAGAAAATGAAGAATTATGAAATGTGCATAGTTAGAAAATCAGAAGGAAAGAACATGCTCAGAATTTCTCAAGCTGAAAGAACTGAAGGAGAAATTCAAGCCTTAAGTTGCAATACTGAAGTACTCCATAGGCAAAATATTGAATGATGCAGAAAGCATCAAAAGGAGAGAGAAGGAATACACAGTCACTGCACAAAAAA
>NW_006921903.1:1999313-2003000 GCF_000298275.1 Orycteropus afer afer | reverse complement strand
GCTATCATTGCTGATATCAGATGGACCTTGGCTAAAAGCAAAGAATATCAGAAAGATATTTATCTGTGTTTTATCAACTATGCAAATCAACTCAACTCTGTGGGTCATAACAAATCATGGATAACACTGAGAACAGGAATTCCAGAACACTTAATTGTGCTCATGAGGAACATGTACATAGACCAAGAAGCAGTTATTCAAACAGAGCAAGGGGATACTGCATGGTTTCAAGTTAGGAAATGTGTGTGCCAGGGTTGTATCATTTTACCATATTTACTCAACATATATGCTGTGGAAATAATCTGAGAAGAAGGACTACATGAAATAGAAGTCAGCGACAGTATTGGTGAAAGACTCCCTAATAACCTGCAAAATGCAGATGACACAGCCTTGCTTACTGAGAGTGAAGAAGACTTGAAGTATTTACTAATGAAGATGAAAGACTGTAGCCTTCATTATGGATTATACTTTAACATAAAGAAAATAAAAGTCTTTACAACTGGTTTGGTAAGTAACATTATGCTGCATAGAGAAAATGTTGAAATCATCAAGGATTTCATTTTACTTGGATTCACAGTCAATTCCTATCGAACCAGTGGTCAAGAAAGCAAACAACATATTGCATTGGACAAATCTGCTGTAATAAGACTTACTAAAGTGTTATAAAGCAAAGATGTCACTTTAAAGACTAAGGTGTCCCTGACCCCAGCCAATAAATTTATATGTGTGGGAAAAGTGGACAATGCATAAGAAAAACTACAAAAGATTTGACGCACTTGAATTATAGTGTCGGTTAAAATTATTGAATATACCATGTACTGCCAAAAGAATGAAGAAATCTCTGAAGAACTACAGCCAGAATGCTCCTCAGAAGCAAGAATGCCCAAACTTTGTCTCTTCTATATTAGTCATATTAGGAGTGGCTAGTCCTTGGAGAAGGATATCAGGCTTGGTAAAGTAAAAGTCAGGAAAAAAGAGGAAGACCCTCAACAAGATGGGTTTTCACAGTGGCTGTAACAATGGGCTCAAAGCCTGCAATGATTGTGGGGAAGGTGCAGGACCAAGCCTTGTTTTGTTCTGCTGTATATTGGGTCACCATGAGTTGAAAACCACTTGACAGCACTTAACAACAACAAGAACTCATGACAGAGTTGATATGCCCCATAGGGTTTCCTAGGCTGCAAAGTTTATGGGAGAATGTAACTAGCTCTTATCTCCAATGAGGAGCTCTGATAGCATAGTGCCTAAGGCACTTGACTGCTAACCAGAAGGCTGGTGGTTCAAACCCACCAGCCACTCCACAGACAGAAGGTTGGGCAATCTACTTCCGTAGTGATATTGCCTCGGAAACCCAAGGAGGGGTCTCTATGAGTTGGGGCCGACTCGATGGCACATAACAACAACAACATATCTTCCATGGAGCAGCTGGTGGGTTTGAATCACTTCCATTTCAATCAGTAGCCGAGTGCTTTAACATTGCATCACCAGGACTCCTTATAATAAATACAAGTTTTAATAACTACAGAGAACTACAGGTACAAGATGAGAGATACAGAAACAGAACACTGTAGACATACCAGAAATCGTCTAGTTGATAAGGAAAACTTTAAAGATGATGAGTGAAACATTTCAAATGATCCAGGAAAGGATCAGGTGTTAAATAGCTGGGACTGAAGGAAAATGAAACTCAATCCCTACTGCACATTTTATGCTAAAGCAAATCCCAAATGGATCGATGTTAAATGTGAAAAGGAAATGTACAGTAGTGGGGTGGATTATGTCTTCCTAAGAATAACCTCAGAGTTGGGAACCAAAAAAGACCAACTGAACTGATGAAAGAGAATTAAAAGGAAGAAAATTCATTCAAGATTTAAAACCATGAGCACTACAAATCAAATATGAAGCTAAAATAAAAAGAGGGGGTGTAATTATAGACCATGAAACAAAAGTTGTTCTTCTACATGGAGAATAAAATGCAGAATGAGACAACATAAGGAAAAATCCTAATGAAAATTAGTGGGAAAATAATATCAATAACATGTTGTGAATGCTAAATAAAAGGATAAGTTTGAAAAAATATTCAGTTTCCCTGGAATAAGAAAAACAAAACTTTATAGCTTGAAATAATGTTTTATCCATCAAATTGGCTAAGATGCAAAAAAGGAAAAAAAAGTGAGTACTCAGTACTGCTGATGTGGGTGGAAGGTAGCCTTCTGGACAGGAGCCAAAATGTTTTCTTATCTATATGCATATCAGGATGCATTTTGCTCAATACATAAACCTATAGCACACACTACAGCCAGAATGCTCCTTAGAAGTGAGAATGGCCAGATGTTGTCTCATGTACTCTGGTCCTGTTGTCAGCAGGGACCAGTCCCTGGAGAAGGATATCACACTGGGTCAAGTAGATCATCAGTGAAGAATGGGAAGACTCCCAACGACATGGGTTGACCAGTGGCTGCAATGCTGGGCTCAAGCATAGCAAATGGAGGATGGCACAGACCCAGGCAGAGTTTTATTCTGTTGTTCGTAGGGTTGCTATGAACTGGAACTGACTTGATGGCACCTAACCAGCACAACCTATCATGTCATATACACAAGCATATGTGTACATGACAAAAAGCATTTTGGTAGATATATGTGTACATCATCCCAGACCAGATCAGTTGCTGTTGAGTTGACCCCAGCTCATGGTGACCCCATGTGTGCTGCAGCATAACAGTACTGCACAGAGTTTTCAATGGCTCATTGTGTGGAATAGATCTCCAGGCATTTCTTCCAAGGTGCCTTTGGAACCATCAACCTTTTGATTAATAGCTGAATGCCTTAAATGTTTGTATCAGCCAGGAAGTCCAAATACAACCACTCCTCACTATTGACATGATTAGGTTCCAAAGACCAGGCTGTTACACAAAAATTAGATTTTGCAAAAATGGAGGGTGGACACATCAAATCACAAAATGGAGGACTGCTACATCATTACATCACTGCCAAATTACAGCACTGTGTAATTGCCAAATTCCATTGTTACATAACTACCAAAACACTGAGAGTCATGTTCCAACCAAGTTGACCATAATCTGAACCATCACAGCCAACGTTACTCTCCCGTTGCACCATGCTGTTCATTACTGCCAGATGTCTGTCCTTAATGCAAAAAATAGATGAACAGTAGATTTTTTACTTTCTACTAAATGTGAAATGTGAGATAATGAGATAGTTGGTAAGTGAGGAGTAAATATATATCTTACAGGTATGTTGCTATTGTTGTTAGATGCCATTGAGTCAGCTCCAACTCACAGCGACCCTATGTACAACAGAACAAAATGCTGCCCTGTCCTGTGCAAGCCCCACAACACTTGCTATACCTGAGCCCATCGTTGCAGCCACTGTGTCAATCCATCTCATCGAGGGCCTTCCCCTTTTTCACTGACCCCCCACTTTACCAAGTATGATATGCTTTTCTAGGAAATAATCCTTGGCAACATGACCAAGGTATGTGAGACAAAGTGTGCCCATTCTTGCTTCCCAAGAGCACTCCAGCTGTGCTTCTTCCAGGAAAGATTTGTTAGTTCTTTTAGCAATCCATTGTACTTTCAGTGTTCTTTCCCAAGACCACAACTCAAAAGCATCAACTCTTCTTTGGTCTCCCTTATTCATTGTCCAGCTCTTACATGTATATGACCG
>NW_006921903.1:1996411-1997728 GCF_000298275.1 Orycteropus afer afer | reverse complement strand
CTTTTGCTTTAGCTACTCTCCTTTGAAGGTCAAGTTTCAGATTCTCTTCTGACATCCATTTTGGTCTTTTCTTCCTTTCTTGTCTTCTTAACGACCTTTTGCTTTCTTCATGGATAATGTTCTTGATGTCATCCCACATACCCTATGGTTTCTGGTCATTGATGTTCAATGCATGAAATCTATTCTTTAGATGGTCTCTAAGTTCAGGATGGATATAATTAAGGTCATATTTTGGCTCTTGTGGACTTGTTTTGTCTTCAACTTCAACTTGAACTTGCATATGAGGAAGGTAAATGGTCCCTACTCCATACTCAGCTCCTGGCCTTGTTTTACATGAAGATATTGAGCTACACCATCCCTTCTTTCCACAGATGTAGTCGATCTGATTCCTGTGAACTCCATCTGGTAAAGTACATGTGTATAGCTTCTGTTTATATTGTTGAGGTATTTACAATGAATAAGTCATTGGTTTTGCAAAATTCTATCATGTGATCTCCAGCAGTAGTTCTATCACCAAGGTCATATTTTCCAACTCCTGGTTATTCCTCTTTGTTTCCAACTTTTGCCTTCCAATCACCAGTGATAATCAACACTCCTTGATTGTATTTTTGGTCAATTTCAGACTGCATAAGTAGGTAAAAATCTTCAATTTCCTCAACTTTGGCTTTGGGGGTTGGTGCATAAATTTGAATAATTGTAGTTTTCCTTGTAGGATATTGTCCTATCATTGACAGCATTGTACTTCAGGATAGCTCTTGAAACATTCTTGTGAGGATGAATGCCATGCTATTCCTCTTCAATTTATAATTCCTGGTATAGTAGGTCATATGGTTGTTTAATTCAAAATGGCCAAAATCAGTCTATTTCAGCTCACTAATGTCTTGTTTTTGTTGTTAGGTGCCATTGAGTTGCTTCCACCTCATAGCAACCCCATGCACAGCAGAATGAAACACCGCCCCATCCCGCACCAGCTCCATGATCCTTGCTATACTTGAGCCCATTGTCGCAGCCACCGTGTCAATCCATCTCGTCAAAGGCCTTTCCCTTTTTTGTCGACCATCCACCTTACCAAGCATGACATCCTTCTCCAGGGAATGGTTCCTTCTGACAACATGACCAAAGTAGGTGAGAAGAAGTCTGGCCACCCTCGCTTCCAAGGAGCATCTCGGCTGCACTTCCTCCAGGACAGATCTGTTAGTTCTTTTGGCAGCTCATGGTACCTTCAGCATTCTTCACCAGCACCACAACTCAAAAGCATCAACTCTTCTTCCATCTTCCTTATTCATTGTCCAGCTCTCACATGCATATGAGGTGATT
>NW_006921903.1:1993901-1994726 GCF_000298275.1 Orycteropus afer afer | reverse complement strand
TTCTTTTATCTTGTCATTTCTTCCATTTGCTTTAGCTACTCTCCACTCAAGGGCAAGTTTCAGAGTCTCTTCTGTCATCCATTTTGGTCTTGTCTTCTTCTTTTGTCTTTTTAGTGACCTCTTGCTTTCTTTGTGGATAATAGTCTTGATGTCATCCCACAATTCATCTGTTTTCCGGTCATTGGTTTTCAATGCATCGAATCTATTCTTTAGATGGTCTCTAAATTCAGGAGGGATATATTCTATATCATATTTTGGCTCTTGTGGACTTGTCTTAATTGTCTTTAACTTCAAGTTGAACTTGCATATGAGCAGTTGATGGTCTTTTCCACAATCAGCCCCTGGCCTGGTTTTGGCTGAAGATATTGAGCTTTTGCTTCATCTCTTGCCACAGATGTAGTCAATCTGATTCCTTTGTGTTCCATCTGGTGAACTCCATGTGTAGAGCTGCCATTTCCATTTGTGTTGTTGAAAAAAGGTGTTTACAGTGAACAAGTCATTGGTCTTGCAAAATTCCACATGCAAATTCCAGCATTATTTCTCTCACCAAGGCCAAATTTTCCAACTACCTGTGATTCTTCTTTATTTACAACTTTTGTATTCCAGTGACCAGTGATAAATAACACATCCTGATTGCATGTTCGGTCAATTTCTGACTGCAGAAGTTGATAAAAGTCTTCAATTTCCTCATCTTTGACTTTGGTGGTTGGTACATAAATTTGAATAATAGTTGTATTAATGGGTCTTCCTTGTATGTGTATGGATATTATCCTATCACTGACAGCATTGTACTTCAGGACAGATCTTGAAACATCCTTTGTGATG
>NW_006921903.1:1976100-1993801 GCF_000298275.1 Orycteropus afer afer | reverse complement strand
ATGGATATTATCCTATCACTGACAGCATTGTACTTCAGGACAGATCTTGAAACATCCTTTGTGATGATGAATGCCACACCATTCTTCTTTAAACTGTTGTTCCCAGCATAGTAGATCATATGGTTGTCTGATTCAAAATGGCCAAAACCAGTCCGTTTCAGCTCACTAATGCCTAGGATGTCAATTTTTATGTGTTCCATTTCATTTTTGACAACTTCCAATTTTCCTAGATTCATACTTCATACATTCCATGTTCCGATTATTAATGGATGTTTGCCACTGTTTCTTCTCAATTTGAGTGGTGCCACATCAGCAAATGGAGCTCTCAAAAACTTTACCTTATCCATATGAGTACGGTTGATTTTACTCTGATAATGCAGCTCTTTCCCAGTCTTACTTTGAGAGCTTTCTAAGCTAAGTGACTCATTTCCTCCTCTGAATTGGACAATGTTTCTGGACTATTCATGAAGTTGCACAGTAATGTATCACACTGTATTTCTCTGCTATTCATAAGGTTTTCCCTGGCCAATTCTTTTAGAAATGGATAGCCTCCTCCTTCTTCCTAGTCTGTCTCAGTCTGCAATTGGGGCTGATACCTGTGCACCATGTGCACCCCACTGGGTTTGAAACACCAGTGGCACAGCCCCACGACTCAGAGCAACATGTCACCACAGTAGGATAAACTGACAGACAAGTTTGTCTCCCTTAGCTGTTGGAAACCCCTCCAACCACACTACCTGGATCCCTGCGGCTAACCCCTTGATCTGTTCCTATCCCCTTTGCTTTTTCTGTCCTCTCCCTGCCTTCCCACCTCATTGCTTGTGGGACGTGGCCTGGGTTCCCTCTCTTTCCCTGGGTCCCTGCAGCTGACTCCTTGATCTGTTCTGGTCACTTTTGCCTTTTTTTGTCTTCTCCCTGCTTCCCACCTCACTGCCTGTTCTTAAGTCCCTGGAATGCGAAATGCCTAGGATATCAATATTTATGCTTTCCCTTTCATTTTTGACAACTTCCAGTTTTCCTAGATTCATACTTCATACATTCCATGTTTTGATTACTAATGGATGTTTCTTCTCTTTTTGAGTTGTGCCACATCAGCAAATGGTGATCCCAAAAGGTTTACTTCGTCCATCCCATTTATCTCGGCTCTATTCTGAGGAGGCAGCTCTTTCTCAGTCATATTTTGAGTGCCTTCCTACCTGAGAGGCTTATATTCTGGCACTATATTGGATAATGTTCATGACTCTTCCTAAAGTTTTCCAGTAATATATCAGACAGTGTTTCACTGCTATTCACAAGGTTTTCACTTGCCAATTCTTTGAGAAATGGATGGTCCATTCCTTCTTCTGAGTCTGTCTTAGTCCGTGGGATCTGCTGAAACCTACGCACCATAAGTGACCCTGCTAATGTTAGAAATACTGGTAGCATAGCCTCCACCCTCACAGCAATGCACAAGCTACCACAGTACAACAAACTGAGAGTTGAATGGTGGATCGTACAGGTATAGATTTATGAAAAACATGCATGTGTAGTAATAATATACACATAACAATAGACTAACACTTATAATGTTTTGCTGGGAGTTCCTGCAAGATACATGGTTAATGCTGGACTACTAACCGAAAGGTTGGTTGTTCAAACCCAGCTAGAGGCACCTTGGAAGCAATGCTTGGAAATGGGCTTTTGTAAAGTCACAGCCCTGAAAACCCTATAGAATAGTTTTACTCTGCCCACCTGGGGTCACCGTTATTCAGAATCAACTCAGCAGCAACAAATAACAATGTTTGGACAGTAAAATTGTAGGTGATTCTTAAAAATATTTTCTAGTTTACAAGTTTGGTACATTATACATACTTTGGTAATTTAAGAAATGCTAAGGAGATTTGGTGGCAGAGTGGGTAAGGCTTTTGGATACTAACCAGAAGGTTGGTGGTTCAAACTCATCAGCTGCTCCATGGGAAGAAGATGAGGCAATTTACTTCATAAATATTTACAGCCTTGGAAACCAAATGGGGGTTGCTGTGAGTCAGGACTGACTTGATAGTAGTGGGATTGTTTGGTTTTTTTGGTTATAACAATAGAGTTAGTATAATTGATTTAAATTAAAAAAAGTAATTAAAAAACAAAGTAGTAAATTTGAGGAGTAAATAAATAATTAGGTTATTTATTCTTTAAATAATCCCTCTACTTTTGCAAAGAGAAAATACTGATGATTCACAATATTAACCATAAGAACAAATCTACGGAAGAGTAGCTTAGTCACAAGTACAAAATAAGATGAGGAATCAAGCAAAGCTGGATTGATGTTTTTTTCATGGTAGAACATAAATAGTTGAACAATTCCATGTTTTGAAACATGTATTTCTCTGTGCAGGACTTTGGATAGTCCATTCTAATGATTTTGACAAATCATAGGTATTCTTGGAGTTGAAGGCCATGGGGAAGGCCAACTCAATTGTATGTGCTTTGTAACACGGCAGCACAGGTCACCAGCTGCAGGTGTGGATGGGTCTGAAACCATCTGCAGTGTTGTAATTTTTGTGGGAATCAGGATGCATATATGTAGCAACTAAATGATTGGCGTGGCCAGTTTAATGACCCATTTGAAGATTCCAGCAATCTAAGGTAAAAATAAGGGCACCAACATGAGCACACACAGAAGACTTATTTTAGTTCAGAAGAAAACCTTTTATGCTCACCTTTCTCCTGAGCTACAAAAGGCAATGGGTTCACAATTATTTGGAATCAGTAGAGGTTTTTTTTTTTTTTTTTTTTTTTTTAAATCAACCTTACTAAAATATTTTTTGATTTGATAGCGCTTGATAAAGTCGGGGAGCTTTTTGATAGGTTTTCTTTCACCCTGAATGGATGCTCTTTCGGCAACTTTGATATTTCATTTGAAGGGAGTATAATAAACTGGTTTCTTTGTATTGATTGAAGAAATATAGTGCTTATTTTTTTGCTCGGTTTTCTAGTAGTTATTCAATAGGTTAAAGGGCAACACCATCTGTTTCCTAACAGGACATTTTGTGTAAGATTTGCAAGTCCTGCAGGTACCTTTAAGCGCGGATAAATATGCACTCTTGGTTTCAGCTGGGTAGTTTTTCACCACCAAAGGATGATTATGCTGTGTGCCTTGAGACATTGGCTATAATATATTTCCTGTCCCTTTATTGCATTTTGGAATCATAAACAATGACTGTTTGGCTCAAAGCCATTTATTCAGCCCAAAAAGACATTATTTGCACAACAAAAATCAATAAAAATGTTACTAGGTCTGGCTGGATACTTTGCTTAACTGTGATATTTGTCTATCACTGATGGCATGCCATCTCTCGCAGGGGACTGGGGCCAAAACACAGCTATTGATCCAGTCAGCTGTGATGGATACTGGCATTTGGAACCGGCTGCTGCAGAGAATCTCGATTAAAAAAATATTTCGAGGTTTTGCCTGCAGCAGACTCAAGATAACAGGCGTGAGGCGATTTCGTGTGTTCTGTTGGGTCTCTCCCTCTTGTGGTGGGGAAGCGCTCCAGACCAAAGTCATTACTGAAAGAATTAAGTCAATCTATGTTTAGCCAAAGGCTTTGGCATCATATCAAGCTTAGCTGACTTAGACACGATGGCCTGTCCTTTTCATCACCGTAAAGCGCAGGGACAGCATTTTATATACACCCAGGGTAGGGGAGTGCTACAAGGAATCCTTTTTTTCGTTGTTCTTTTTTTTTTTTTTTTTTTTTTTTTTAAACATCATCTGTGTAGAAAAACAGAACAAACTGCTTCTCCCAAGTAATTAAATCTGCACTATCCATTTTGCAATGAACAATTTCGTTAAGGCTGAAGGCAAGAAGTAAAACTGAGCCTGTGTGAATGATACAGAGAACATCCCAAACGGGTTACAGACACACAAGGCGCTGAGCTCGAGGAGAGGTGATCTATCCTCCTCCAGACCCATAAATTCAAAATGTGAAATTGTTTTTCATTTATCATTTGAGAATCTCCCCACCTTCAGCAGAAATCTGATCCACAGAGCCACAGCGGAAGGTGATAGAGGTTGAAAATGCATTCATTTTCTTTGACTTTATTTCACTTGACTTTATTTATGCATAGGATTATGCCACACCTTTCCCCAAAAGACTTGATGGTAAAGGGGAGCCACTTGAATACCTGTCGAGCATCTGTTGGCTCGGCACACGCAGGCAGCCTGAAGTGCAGTCTACGGGGCCCGAGGGTTCGCAGCTCCGGGGCTGCTTTAGGGCAGCTTCCGACAAAGCTTTCTCCACTGTTCCCTGTGCAAAGTGCACGTCGCGTGTCCAGCAACGGCCCCTCCTGCATGCCAGGTTGACACCACAAAAGTCACTCCTTTGGCCCTTCAGCTGCTGTAAGAACTCCTTTCTCTGAATCATTCCAACACCACTGTGGTGTCCAGTCACATGGAGTCTCTCTCCCATCTTCACTCACGTTCAAGCCTCCCGCGTTGGGCTGTTTGGTTTTCTAACCAAAGACACTGATCACAAAGTGGACACATATTAGTGGAAGTCATTTTTTACTTTTATTTCCAAATCTCTCTGTTTGGGCTGGAAGGGATGAAAATTAGCAATTATAAGCCAGATGAAGTTGCCACTTTTGCCTATTTTCAGGTGAGATATTTACATCTAAGCGTGATGACCTGGAGGCGGCTCACACTCTTTCTTTTGGTAAGTTATTCTTCAGTAACATCCTGCCTGACAGAAGCGAATGCTATAGTAACAACATAGCGTGTTTCATATAATAGGAGACCTTCTTGACTTGTCTCGTGGCTAACCTGGTAAGCAGATAAAAAGGGCCATGTCCCTGTAATTAAAAGCATATTCTAAAGGGGTTCATGACTAATAGAGCATTGTAATATTACTGTTTTACTCCAAAAACTTTCCCATGTAGCCACTTCCCAGAGTGCCTGGTTGACAATGCATTTAGCACATTTTTTAAAGTTGGTTTTCACCAAGCTTGATTTGCTCATTCTGCAAGCACTGATGTCAGCAGACCTTTGTAAGCTGGCATTTAGCATTTGGAATGATGGCTCAGTTATTGCTTTCACACATGTTAGATGAACCATGTCACAAAACTCTCCATTAACAGGGGATACTCTACACCTCTCCCTGCTCTTCATAATGCCAGCTCCCATGGACCACTCACACTAACTTTTCTAACCCTGCTTGCAGATTAGCAATTAAAACTCACTCCCCTTTTACTTTGCATTAGAGCAAAATCAATTGTGCCTTCCAAGTCTGAAGCAGATGTCCTTTAAACACTGCAAGACAACACCAGCCTGTGGCCTGTCCCCAAGTAACAGCTCATGCCAACTTAATAGAAGAATAAATGTTATGAAAATCCTTGTAAATGACAGTGAACAAATTAGCTCTGCCCTAAATACATTTCTTTTTGCCCTGCTCATTCTCCTAAAATTTAAATGGGCTTTTAAAACATCGATTTTGTAAGCTGAAGAATAGACGGGCTGATGTTTTTTCTTGACTGTCATCCCTTGAGCTCACAGTGATTTCGTTTTTAAAATCCTTTCCCATTTTGATTTAGCTCTTTTTTTTTTTTCCCCAGTTCCTCTTAGTCATTGGTTTCAAGTCAATAGCTTTGATGTGAGATCTTAATTTTCATTGCTGATAGAATAGGAACTTGTGTCTTCATTACAGATTAGAATCCCGCCTTGCGTATCGTACAGGAAAATGCTTATGTTCGGGAGGTGTTCCAAGAACCAAAGATTGTTGATGTGGTTGTTTTTAATCAACTGAGAAAATAGGCTAATTAGAGAACTTTAACAAATGTTTGTTGGATGACTGTTGAAGTGAAAGTATACTTAGTGTATGTTTGATACTAAATCTAGTTACGTTAATTGGAATTAAATTGTCCTTTCAATGACTAATCCTGCAGAGTGTGAAAGGTAAATTATCTTCATTTGAACAACAAAAGGCCTCCAGCCTGGAATTATTTTGGACAAAGCATGAAGCAAAAACAGCATCTGAACTGTGGTCAATGTCATGAGACAAAGTATATGTGAACCGCTGTATGGAAAGTGAATTTGCTCTGTAAACCTTCACCCAAATCACACACACACACACAAAAAAAAAAAACAGCATCTGGTTTGCAAGAAAATCCAAACTGACATAGAGTTGACTTCTTAGGTTTTTTTTTTCTTTCTTTTTTTTTTTTTAGCAATGCCTGTATTGTTGCCCTGGGACAATACCATCATGTGTTACCAGTAGGAGAAGTCATATGTTTGTGGTACCAAAACCATGTTGGAGGGGATGAAAAATTCATTTTGCATATCATTCATTAGCAAACCAAGGACCTTGACGAAATATTGTATTCAGATGATGGTTGAGACATCTCGCTAGTGCTCGTAGCTCGTGGTAGAGATTGAGTAAATGAATACTTTTCTACCTCCAGATCGATTGTATTGATTGTCATTAAGGCAGCGAGCTCCAAACAATGAACTGGTTTCTCATTTCTAGGCTTCAGGTGGAGCCTGTCTGCCTCTCCCTCCTTCCAGCTAAGAGCATCATTAAATGTAAAAGCAAACAGCACATTGAGAGGCCAAGTGTTTTATTAATTCATCATTAGGATTATCTCAGTGCATTAATATTAACAGCCTCCAATTGGATTTCATTTAAGAGGTGAAATAAATATGCAGATAGTAAAAGCCTCCACAGCCAAAGGGCCCTGGGATGGGCCACTTGCCTTGGCTTTGCCTTGGGTGGGCAGAGAGCACTGCCTTCTTCCTGGGACCAGAGCTGCTTGCAGGGGCAGCTCATGTTGGGGAGCAGCCCTTGGGGAGGTGCACTTGAGGATCACAGCCAAGGAGGGCAGAGGACGCTCATCATCACTGGCCAGCCTCTGCTCACTGTTGGTCAGTGTTGGGGCAGACAGAAGCAGACAGGGGTGCGGAATGAGTTTCCTTCTCTGAGCCATGCAGAAAGGACACCATTGCAAGTTCTCACTGGGGTGACGTATGTTTGATATTCTTAGCACAAATCAGCCAGGGAAAAAAGTACATGAATGAAATATAGCAGCTCTTTCGAATATTCTTTTTATGGAAGAGCCTTGTAAGCATGTATAAGAAGCATTTCTTTACAAACGAAGTCTTCTAAAGTTATGCTCTGTTCCCAAGTGAGTATGGAAAGAAGAGAAACAGGTCATGTGGGAGTACACAAAGGCAAGAGTTCCCAGGATGGACATAAAGGTTATTTGGTTTTTATTCAGAAAAACTTTTGATCAAACTAAAATTAAGTAGAGTTGACTTGGGTGTTTTTAATTATAAATGTTTTTAATTATAAATTACCTGTTTCTATTCAGGTAAATTTGGAAAATGAAAAACCAAGTTTGTAAATCAGCAATTAAAAAAAAAAAAAAAAGACAAGAAAAACCACACACCTATTGTCATCTAGTCAATTCTGACTCATTCAGAGCCCAGAGGACAGGGTAGAATTGCCCCATAGGGTTTTTAAAGTTGTAATTTACAGAATATGCCACGTCTTTCTCTTGTGTAGTCACTGAGAAGAGGATGTGGAATGAGGGATATCATTGCTGATGTCAGATAGATCTTGGCTCAAAGCAAAGAAAACCAGAAATATGTTTACTTGTGCTTTATAGACTATGCAAAAACATTTGATTGTGTCAATCATAACAAATTATGGATAACATTGAGAAGAATGGGAATTCCAGAACAGTTAATTGTGCTCATGAGGAAACTATACATAGACTAGGAGGCTGTCATTCAAATATAATAAGGGGACACTGCATAGTTTAAAATCAGGAAGGGAGTGTGTCAGGGTTGTATCCTTTCATTACACTTATTCATTCTGTATGGTGAGTAAATAATTGGAGAAGCTAGACTATTTGAAGAAGAACATAGCATCAGGATTGGGGAAGACTGGTTAACAACTTGCGATATGCAGATGGTACAACCTTCCTTGTTGAAAATGAAGGTGATTTGCAGCATATATTGATGAATATTAGGACTATAGGCTGCAGTATGGACTGCACAACATAAAAAGAATGCAAATCCTCATAACTGGACCAATAAGCATCATCATGATAAGTGGAGAAAAGATTGACGTTGTAGAAGATTTCATATTATTATTTCATTCCACAATCAATACCAATGGAAGCAGCAGTCAAAAAATCAGACAATGTATTGCACTGGACAAATGTGCTACAAAAGACCTCTTTAAAGTATTGAAGAGTAAAGATGTCTCTTTGAAGACTAAGGTGCACCAAACCCAAGCCATGGTATTTTCAATCGCCTCATATGCATGTGAGAGCTGGATAATGAATAAGGAAGTGCGAAGAAGAGTTGATGCTTTTGAGTTGTGGTTTTGGCAAAGAATACTGAAAGTACCATGGACTGCCAGAAGAACAAATCTGTTCTGAAAGAAGTGCAGCTGGAATGCTCCTTGGTAGTGAGAATGGCCAGACTTCATCTCACCTACCTTGGTCATGTTGTCAGAAGGGACCTCTCCCTGGAGAAGGATATCATGCTTGGTAAAGTGGAGGGTCAGTGAAAAAGGGGAAGGCCCTCAATGAGATGGATTGACACAGTGGCTGCAATGATGGGCTCAGGTATAGCAACCATTGTGAGGCTGGTGCAGGACCGGGGAGTGCTTTGTTCTGTTGTACACAATGTCACTACGAGTTGGAGCTGACTGGACAACACCTACCCTGTTTAACCACTGCACCATCAGAGCTCCTCAAAGAAGCCCCTGGGTAGTACAAAAGGTTAGTTCCCTTGATTAGAAACTGGAACGTTGGGTGTTGAGTCCAACCAGAGGATCTTTGGAAGAGAGGCTTTGTGATCTACTTCCAAAACATCAGTCATTATACTGCCTATGGAGCAGAGTATGGCTCTGACACACATGGGGTCAGGCAACTGGATGGGAACTTGTTTCCAGAAGCTAACATAAAGAGATGGCTGTTAAACACCCAGACGATGGGGCAGGTGGCTCAGAGACTAAGATGGAGATGGCCTTTGGGGTGTGCATGTCTTCCTGGCCAGCAGAAAGACCAGTTGGCCCTGCTTGTCTTTCTGTCTACAGGTATGGTTCAAATTGCACAAAAGATCCCCATGTCCTTTGGTACTCTCTCATGCACTCCACTAACCCACTCACACCTGAGACTCCATGGGAAGACTCTGTTTTGGAATAAGGCACTCATCCTTGGGAGCCCTGCTTCAGTACTGAACACTGGCAATGCCTTCTGACAGAGGGCTGTGGTGGTGGGGTCCTGAGCCAGAGATACAAACTGAGTATGGTAGCCCTGGGTAGAAGGATGCTTCCCCAAGGGGCACTGGAGTTTCTGGAAGGTTCTGGAAACTTCAGTAGGACAAAGTGGGGAAAAGAACAACCAAAGAAGTACAGAATTGTAAGCAGTGTTACATCTTTCTCCTAATTTTGCACAAGATTAGTCTGCTGTCCAGAGTCATTGGACAGCCATTGGACAGTCCACATTTTGGAATATGAGATTTCTTTTGGCATTTTGGCTCCTGTTCTGTGGGACTTTTTGATAATATCTATTCCAAGCACATACAGTTTTTTTCTAGATAGATGGGTTTAGGTGTTGATGATCATTTTATATTGTTTAATTTTCCCACTAAAAAACAAAAACAAAACACAAGTGGTATTATTTCCCCACCTCAGAACATTGAAATCTTAGCATAGAAGGATGAATTTATTATATTACAGTGTATTCTCAGAACATATTGGAGTAGGCACACATAGTGCAGCATAAAGGATGATTTCTATTTCTTAAATTTTACTTCAATGAACGGTTAATGATTTCTGAGAGTGGAAACATTAAGAGAAAGAAAATGAATAGGATCCTGTAATGAATTTAATCATAAAAGAAAGTAAACTTTTTATTTTTTCCTTTTCTTTCTTCTTTCTTTTCAGTTGTGATTTGGGTGTGAATTTACAAAGCACATTAGTTTTACTCTCAATAATTCATGCACATTTGGTTTCACTGCCCCGATTACAATCCCCAACCATGAAAACTCTCCTCTCCTCTCCTCTCCTCCCTT
Source organism: Orycteropus afer afer (assembly GCF_000298275.1). NCBI lineage: Eukaryota > Metazoa > Chordata > Mammalia > Tubulidentata > Orycteropodidae > Orycteropus > Orycteropus afer. The sequence goes on along the minus strand of NW_006921903.1, from coordinate 1,983,741 downwards.
CCCTGTGCCCTTCCTATCTATTCATTCGAATCTGTCCAGCTTTCCCTCTATGTGACTGCTGCCCCTCTGGTGTTTCACGGTTGATTGATCTAAGGGGTGCACCTCCCTAGAGTAGGTGAGTGCATCTCTCTGAGGTAGGTGTTCTGCTTGTAGGTCTTTCCACTGTTGGGTTGAGAGCTAATCCATGGAAGTGAGTCCATTTCCAGGCCTGAAGGATAACCTGGGACCATAGTCTCTGGAGTTCCATCATTCTCTATCTGACCAGTAATTCTGATCATTTTTGTGTTTTTGAATTTTGTTCCATATATTTCTTCCCACTCTATTGAGGATCTCTGATTTTTATCCCTTTCCAAGTGGTTGGCACTGATAACCAGGCACCTTCTGGCTTCACAGTCATGAAAGCTGAAGTCCTTGTGGTCCATCGTTGTTGTTGTTGTTATGTGTAGTCGAGTCCTTTCTGACTCTTGACCTCATGTACAACAGAACAAAATACTGCCCAGTCCTGTGCCAGCCTCACGATCCCTACTATACCTGACTCTATCTCTGCAGCCACTGTGTCAATCCATCCTATTGAGGGCCTTTCCCTCTTTCGTTGACCCTCCACTTTATCAAGCATCACATCCTTCTCCAGAGAATGGTCCCTTCTGACAACATGACCAAACTAGATGGGACAAAATCTGTTCCTCCTCATTTCCAAGGAGCATGCCAGATGCACTTCTTCTAGGACAGATTTGTTCGTTCTTTTAGCACATGAGGGTATTTTCAGCATTCTTCACAAACACCACAACTCAAAAGCATCAACTCCTCTTCAATCTTCCTTATTCATTGTGTGGCTCTCACCATGCATATGAGGCGATTGAAAATACCATGGCTTGGGTTAGGCATGTCTTAGTCTCCAAGGAGACCCCTTTGCTCTTCAGCCCTTGAAAAAGCTCTTTTGAAGCAGATTTGCCCAATGTAATACGTCCTTTGATGTCTTAACTACTGCTTTCATTGGCATTGATTGTAGAACCAAGTAATATGAGTTTTTGACAACTTCAACATCATATCTTTGGATTGATTGTTTCCAAATGGGAAAGTGAACTTTTTAAATAATAATCTCAATGAAAATGTGATTATACCTTTTTATATAGTTTGTTTATGAAAGAATGCAAGATCAGATTCTACTGGGGGAAAGGCAGCTCTCAGGTAGACTGTCCTTACTCCAAATTCTTACACAAATGCTTCTGGAAGCTGAAACACAGAACTATTAGCATTTAGTCCAGAAATTCCCATCTGGAGTAGAAAAGTCTCCTTGATGTGTATGTGCATATGTGTTTCAATTTCTTCCCCATTGTTTGAAAGACCAAAGGGCAGTAATTATGATTTCTTGAAATAAGGCAGCTTTTCCTGTGGGTTCTATATTCATCACAGAGCTTATATAGGCAGGCCACAGAGGTCCAGAGAACCAGAACTGGGACCACTATTGATCTGATGTTTGACTCAGAGTGGTCTCTCGTGACAGAGAAGAGCTGTTCTATAGCATTTTGTAAGCTCTAATCTGTACAGGAAAGCACCCTAGTGGTGCAGTGTTTAAAGCACTCAGCTACCAACCAATAGATCAGCTGTTTGGACCTACCAGCAATGTGCTTGGAGGGAGAAAGTTGTGGCAGTTTGGTCCTGTATTGATTTACAGCCTTGGAAAACCTCCAGAACACTTCTACTCTGTCCTCCCAGGGAATTATGAGTCAGAATTGACTGCATGGCAGTGGGCCTCGAGCTCTGGTGGTGTAGTGCCTAAGGCATCTGACTGCTAACCAGAAGGCTGGTGGTTCAAACCCAGCAGCCACTCCTTGGAAGGAAGGTTGGACAATCTACTTTCATAGTTATATCCCCTTGGAAACCCAAGGAAGGGTCACTATGAGTCGAATCTGATTCAACAGCAATGAGGTTTTTGTTGTTGTTGTTGTTCTATAAAGATTGACAACCTTGGAAACCCTCTGGAACGTTTCTACTCTATCCTCTAGGGGAGTCATGGGACAGAATTGACTCCAGGCAGAGGGTTTGGTTTGGGTTTCTATTCATGTCTTCTGCCCATTTTTTAACTGGATTTTAAATCTTTTTGCTGTTGAGGTGTTGGACTTTTCTATAAATTTTAGAGATAAATCCCCTGTCAGATATGTTGTTGCTGAATATTTTTTCCCAATCTGTAGCTTCTCTTTTTACTCTTTTGGGGACGACTTTTGAAGCACATACAAATTTAATTTTTAGAAGGTCCCGTTCATCTAGTTATCTTCAGCTGTTTTTGCATTTTGAGTTATGCTTCACAGTGTATTTATGCCATAAATTTTAGGGTTCAAAATTTGTCCCTATTTTTTCCTTGAGGAACTTTATAGTTTTAGGTTTCACATTTAAATCTTTGATCCATCTGGAGTTAGTTTTTTGTATAGTGTGAGGTACAGATCTTGTTTTGTTTTTCTGCAAATGGATATTGCATATAATTTCTTTCTTCCTTTAATGTTCTGTGCTAAGCTCATCTTGTTTATGATCTGTATTATCACTTCCTTTATTGTTATTTGTTTTTGTGTTTGGTAAGTATTTGTGCTTGTCTTCTTTTTTATTTTGATGGTTTATAATTTTTCTTTGAGGTTACCCTGTGATTTATAATTTTCTTTCCAAGTTTGGAACAGTCTGTTCCATCTTGCAGTTGTCCTGACTTCCCTACCACTTTGAAGTTCTGTGACTAAATAAGTTTTTCCCTCTTTTTGTTTTGTAGTTGTCCTCATTTGTCAATAGATGTCTCTGGTTCCCTGTTTACAGTCTTGTATGCTTATTTACTTTGGATACTTCCATAACTAGGTTGGTTTCTGGGTTATGTCATCATGTGTGTTAATGATCAGTTGTTTGCTGTTGTTGGTTCTTTGTCCACAGACTCCCTTCAGCATCTCTTGTAAGGTGGTTTGATTTGAACAAATTCCCTTAATTTCTACTTAATCTGAAAATGTCCTAATTTCATCATCATATTTGTGGGAAAATTTTGTTAGATATATAATTCTCAGTTGGAATTTTTTCTCTTTTAAGGTTTTTTAAATGCAATCCCATTGTCTTCTCATCTGCATGGTTTCTACCAAGAAATTTGAGCTTAATCTTATTGGTTGCCCCTTATAGGTAACTTTTCATTTTTCCCATATTGCTTTCAGGATTCTTTCTCTGTCTTTGGTTTTGATGAGTTTGATGATATTTCGTGGTGATTTTCTTTTGGGGTCTACCCTGTTTGGAGTTCTTTGGACTTCTTGAATGGGTATATTCTCATCTTTTATTACACCAGGGAAATTCTCTTCCAACATATCTTCAGCAATTTTCTCTGTGGTTTTATTTGTCTATTCTTTTCCAGAATTCCAATTACACATAGATTGTTTCTATTGATAGTATACCACATGAACCTTAGGTGTTCTTCATTTACCTTTGATCTTTTTTCTGATTGATCCCTTTCCAAAAGAGTATTGAGATATTTGTCTTCAATTTCACTAATTCTGTCTTCCGTTGATTCAATTCTACTCTTTTGCCCATTCAATATGTTATCTATTTCTGAAAATTTAGTATCAATCTTCTGGATTTCTATCTGTAGATTTTGAATCATTTCTAATTTTTCATTCATTTTGTCACTTTGTTCTTGTATTGTCTTTTTAAATTGTTCTAGGGTTTTCTCTGTGTTTTCCTCAGTTTTGTCAGTGTTTTCCTTGATCTGTCTCTCAATATGTTGAAGGTACCTAAATATAATTCTTTGGAATTCCTTACCAGGGAGTTCCAATGCTGCTGCTTCCTCAAAAATGTGTTATGGGTCTCTATCTTGGTCCCTTGTTTCTCTTGCTTTATCTTGCTTCTTTGTATGGACTGTGATGTTCTGTTATCTCTGAGACATTGTGACATTTTTGTGTTTATATTTAATTGATGATAGTATGTTGGATTGACTTGCCCACACTTTTCATTTTCTTTCTTTTGTTTGGATGTTATCTATATAAGCAGGGTACTGTGCTCCTCTATTCGCTAGTTGGCAGCACTTATATACTCACCACCTGTCTCCTTTCCCATTGTCAGCTTCCCATATGTCCCTGGCATTCTTGGAAAACAGAGACTATTCTTAGGTTTCTGGAAACCGAATGAGAATGCTGTCACTTCATATATCCAAAATGGCTACCACTTGTAAACAACCAAAATGGTTGCACCATCTGGACAGCTGAAAATCCACAGCTCAGGTTTTCTCCCTCCATGCTGTTTCCCTTTATGGTCATAGGCCACCAGCACAGTCGTTCCTGCAGCCCTTGGTGACCAGTGTTGATCTTTAGGTCCATTTTTAGGCCCCCAAACCACTTGGAAATATTCAGGCTGTTGGTCCCATCAGAGTAGCTGACAGTCCTCAACTCTGTCCATCTCCATATTCACTGTTTTCATTCAGGTTTTTCCACTAGTGGGTACCTAATCCACTTTTGTATACTTGCTTTCAAAGCTTAGGGCTCCAGTATTATCTTCTGTACCTCTGTCAACTGGTTTCTCTTTTCTTTGTTGAAAAGCATCTGTGTAGCTTGTCTGCCTATTCCACCACCTTACCAGAAGTCCTCGACCAATTCTTTTTGGTACAGTGACTCTGCATTCCTTCCATCTTCTTTTGAGTTTCCTGCATCATTCAATATTTTGCCCATAAAATCTTTCAATATTGCAACTCAAGGCTTAAATTTTTTCTTCAGTTCTTTCAGCTTAAGAAATGATGAGCATCTTCTTCTTTTTTTTGGTTTTCTGACTCCAGACCTTTGCACATTTCATTTTAAAAATTACTTTATCTTCTCAAGCTGCTGTTTGAAATATTCTATTCAACTCTTTTATCTTGTCATTTTTTTTTCTATTTGCTTTAGCTACTCTCTGTTCAAAGGCAAGTTTCAGAGCAGAGTCTCTTCTGAAATTCATTTTTGTCTTTTCTTCCTTTCCTGTCTTTTTAATGACCTCTTGCTTTCCTCATGGATGATGTTCTTGATGCCATTCCACAATTCCTTTGGATTTGGGTCATTGGTGTTCAATGCATCAAATCTATTCTTTATATGGTGCCTAAATCCAGGAGAAATATAATCAAGGTCATATTTTGGCTCATGTGAACATCTTTTAATTGTCTTCAATTTCAACTTGAACTTGCATATGAACAATATGGTCTGTTCCACAATCACCTCCTTGTCTTGTTTTGGCTGAAGATATTGAGCTCACTTCCTGGTCTCCCTTAAAGTTGCCTCCATAAGCCACCAGCACCCAGTTCCCCTTCTGAGCCACCCCTTAAAGCCACCTCCACAAGCCATCCACCTTTCTTTTGTCAGTCTGTGGTGTTTTCATTATTCCTACACAACACCACAATTCAAAGGCATTGATTCCACTTTGATCTTCCTTATTCACTGTCCAGCTTTCATATCTGTATGAGGTGACTGAAAATACCATAGTTTAGGTTTGGCTTACCTTTTCAAAGTGGTATCTTTGCTCTTATACACTTTTTGTGGGAGATTTTCCAAGTGCAATATGATGTCTGCTTTCTTGACTGCTGTTTCAACGGGTTTTGATTGTGTATCCAAGTAAAATGATATCTTGAAAAAAACAATTTCTCTGTTTATTGTATGGATGCTTATAGTTTTCTTTAGGCTGAAATGTAAATCATAATGAAGGTGGTAGTCTTTGGTGTTCATCAGTAAGTACTGTATCAAGACATCTTCACTTTCAGCAAGCAAAGTTGTGTCATCTGTGTATCACAGATTGTTAATGAGTCTTCCTTCAAACCTGATGCTACATTCTTCATATGGTCCAGCTTCTCAGATTATTTACTCAGCACACAGATTGAGTAAGTACAGTGGAAGAATACAATCATGATGCACACTTTCCTGATTTTAAGCCTTGCATTGTCTTTCGTTCTATTCCAAAGATAGCCTCTTGGTCTATGTACAGGTTCTTCATGAACACAATGAAGTGTTCTGGAATTCTCATTCTTTGCAATGTTATCCATAATTTGTTATAATCCACACAGTCAAATGCCTTTGCATAGTCAATGAAACACAAGTAAACATCTTTACTTTCAGCTAAGATCCATCTGACATCATCAGTGATATCCTTCCTTCCATGTCTTATCCTGAATCTAGTTTCCATTTCTGGAAATTCCCTGTCAATATACTGCTGCAAACTATTTTTTAATTACCTTCACCAAAATTTTACTTGCTTTTCATGTTAATGATATTGTTTGATAATTTCCACATTCTGTTGGATCACCTTTCTTTGGAATGGGCACAGTTATGGGTCTCTTCCAATCAATTTTCCTGGTAGCTCTCTTCCAGATTTCTTGGCATAAATAAGGTCCTCCAGGCCTGCAACTGTTTGCTGAAGCATCTCAGTGGGTATTCCATCAATTCCTAGAGTTTTGTTTTTCATCAATTCTTTCAGTGCAGCTTGGACTTCTTCCTTCAATACCATTGGTTCTTTTTTTCTTTGTTTTTTCCAGTATTGCCCATTTTATCGAAAAACTAAAATTCCTACTAATAACAATGAAGTACACTTCTGTGAGTATAAATGTGATACAGTTTAACAAGACTTATTATTTGGTACCTATAAATAGTTTTGTAAAATGTTATAAAAGTGCAGTTATGAGTTATTGTTAATATTTTAATACACAGTTCCTTTATTTCAAGTGTGTTTTGTCTTTTTCTTAGTAACAGTTCCTTCTGCATCTGTTCCAATAATATTACGCAAACCTTAAAAAAAATTAAAGCCTAAAATATTACACAACCTGATCTGTTCAGGTCAGCTTCAGTCAAAATAGTAAAATCAGCAACATAAGCAAAATAAAAATTAGCTATTCAAAAAGCTTTCATGGTTTCTTGATCATATACTACCTCTTGAAATGGCTGAATGTTGACCAATTGTTTTTGCTATAGTCTCTTTGTGTATTCCTTCCATCTTCTTATGAGACTTCTTGCACCAGGAGCATATTTTCCAGATACTGATACTTCCAACTTTTGCATTCCAGTCATTGATAATTATCAATACATCTTGATTTCATGTTTTGTCAATTTCAGACTACAGAAGTTGGTAAAAATCAATTTCTTAGTCTTTCACTTTGGTGGTTGATGCATTAATTTCTATATTAGCTGTATTAACTGGTCTTCCTTGTAGGTGTATGGATATTATCCTATGACAGATAGCATTGTACTTTTGGGAATATATTGAAATGCTTCTTTTGACAATGAATGTGATGCCATTCCTCTTCAGCTTGTCATTCCTGGCATAGTACATCATATGGTTGTCCAATTCAAAATGTCCTATTTCTGCACACTAATACCTAGGATATTGATCTTTATACATTCCATTTCATTTCTGACAACTTCCAGTTTTCCAAGATTCATGCATCATACATTCCACATTGTTATTATTAAGGAATGTTTGCAGCTGTTTCTTCCTATTTTGAATCATACCCAATCAGCAAATACACACACACACACACACAAAAATGCAACCATTGCCGTGGAGTTAGAACCGACTCATGGCTACCCCTTCTTGGGTTTCTGAGGCTGTATCACTATGGAAGTAGATTGCCCAACCTTCCTTCCAGGGAGTGGCTGGTGGGTTTGAACCTCCAGCCTT
>NW_006921903.1:1973508-1975682 GCF_000298275.1 Orycteropus afer afer | reverse complement strand
AAAAAAAAAAAACCTCACTGTCATCGAGTTGGATCCAACTCATAGCAACCCCTCCTTGGGTTTCTGAGGCAGTATCACTATGGAAGTAGATTGCCCAGTCTTCCTTCCAAGAAGTGGCTGGTGGGTTTGAACCACCAGCCTTCCGATTAGCAGTCAAATGTCTTAGGCATAGGTCATACTATTTCAGCTCATAATATCTTTTATCAACTTTTCTTCACTGGACTGGATTTGGCAAATACCTAATTCACAAATCACACACCAATGACACAGTGTTTTCTCTAAGAACAGCTGCAGAATATTGGCTATGCATGTGTTTGTGGACTCTCATGAATGCTTTTTCTACATATGAACAGATAAACAACATGTGATGTGTGTCACTTGTTTTGCTGAGTAAAAAGGAGTATTTTAGAATATTAGAGTTCTGACTGAGAGGGACAAGATTGTCATCAAATGCTCTATTTGATCATTGAAACTTGAGGGTAAAAATAATCTATCCACGTATTTGATTAAAAGATAGAAGAAGAGACTCCAGTCCAAATATGCAGCTGTGAGAAACATTCTATTTTCAACAGGTCAAGTTTCTTATCTCTGAGATTCTCTAAGATTTGATTAGTTAAGGCCTGAGCTGAAGATAAAAAAGAAAGGAAAAAAAAAAAAAAAGCGAAACTTACCTTTTGGTTAGCCCTTATCCTTCACTTACAATGGAATCTATTATTTCACCAGGGATAGACTTTGGGCTTCATCCCTAGGAACCCAGTTTCCTTTGTCCCATGCCTTTCAACTTGGTTTTACTCTGTGGTGCCTGGAACAGAATTCTAATTTGAGATTATTTACTTACTTGGTCAGGTTAATTAAAATTTGCAGGTCTGTGCCTATTCAAGCTAAATAATGTAATTAAAAAGACATTTCATTTTTCACCTGCTCATAATAGCATTTACAGTAACAAATGTCTTCCCTTAAATTACAAAATGGTTTCCATTTTTTAATCTCTGAGTTCATGATTTTCTGCTCCCAAATTCCTGATAAGTTCCCTTTAGGTTGAAAGTGAATCAAACATTCAATTTCTTTGGAGACAATAATAACACTGTGTTATGGATTGAATTGTGCCCCCCCCCCAAATATGTGCTGTAGATCCTAAACCCCTATACCTGTGGATATAATCCCATTTAGGAATAGGACTTTCTTTGTTTTGTTCACGAGACCACGTTAATGTAGGATTTATCTAAAACTCATCACCTTTGAGATAGGAAAAGCATAGATTAGACACAGAGAAGGAAGCACAAATTAGGGGAAGATAGTGCCACGTGAAGATCTTCAAAGAACCCAGCAACAGAAGCTGAAAAGAGACAAGGACTTTTCCCTGCTGACAGTGAGGGAAAGTCTTCCTCCAGTGCTGATGCGCTGAATTTGGACTTTCAATTTCCTGAACTGTGAGAAAATGGATTTCTGTTATGTAAAGTCACCATTTCTAATATTTCTGTTATAGCAGCACTAGATAACGACCCCAAAACAACCAAACTCATTGTTGTTGAGTTGGATCTGACTCATAGACATCCCTCCTTGATTTTCTGAGGCAGTGCCTCTATGGAAGTAGATTGCTCAGTCTTCCTTCTGAGAAATGGCTGGTGGGTTTGAACCTCTAGCCTTCTCATTAGCAGTCAAATGCCTTAGGCACTACACCACCAGAGTTCCTGTACATAACTAAAGCACACTATTAATGTGAACTTTGGCACAAAATTCATTGAATAGTTAGAAATATCAGTTAACTCAACCAGTACCTCCAAGTCCAGCTCCTACTGAAAAACAAACTAAACCAGTTGCTGCTGCATTGACCCTGAGTCTTGGAGCCCCTGGGTGTCAGAGCAAAATTGTGCTCTATAAGATTTAAAGTGGTGGGCTTTTCCAAAGTAAATCCCCAGACCTTTCTGCCAAGTCAGCTCTGGGTATACTTGAAGCTCCAAACTCTTGGTTAGCAGCCAAGCATGTTAGCTGTTGGCATGATTGCCATGACCTGGGAGACTCCTTTGGGTTCCGTTTCTGACTTGAGATTTTAACATTGTTTTCTTCATGTTTTCATTCCCTAAAACCAAACCAAACAAAAACGCAATATGAATACGGATAATCGTTTGCTATAAACGTTCTTCCTTTTAAAAAATATATATGTTGTTGTTGTT
>NW_006921903.1:1954934-1972505 GCF_000298275.1 Orycteropus afer afer | reverse complement strand
GGATTATTTGCTCAGCATATAGATTGAATAAGTGTGGAGAAAGGATACAACCCTGACACATTCCCTTCTTGATTTTAAACCATGTAGTATCCCCTTGTTCTTTTTGAATGACAGCCTCTTGGTCAAGGTACAGATTCCTCATGAGAATTATATATATATAATTAGGATGAGTGAGACTTGGAAACTTGCTCTTGAATGCAGAGTAGCAAAAGCAAAAGGAAAAAAAATGATGAAGTAAAGAGCTATAACGATGATTTCAAAGAGCAGCTCAGAAGACAAAGTAAAGTATTATAATGAAATGTGCAAAGACTTAGACTGAGAAAAAAGAACACCCTCAACATTTCTCAAGCTGAAAAAATTGAAGAAAAAAATCCAAGTCTCAAGTTGCAATACTGAAGGATTCTGTGGACAAAATACTGAATAATGCAGGAAACAGGAGAAGAAGAAGGAATACTTGAAGAAGATGGAAGGCATGGACAGTCATGTCTCAAACAGAATTGGTCGATAATCAACCATTTTAGGAGGTAGTGTATAACCAAGAACTGATGGTCCTGAAGGAAGAAGTTCAAGTGGCACTGAAGGACTTGACAAAAAGTAAGGCTCCAAGAATTGACAGAATATCAATTGAGATGTTTCAACAGATATAATGCTAGAAGTGCTCACTGGTCTATACCAATAAATTTTACCAGCTACCTGGCCAGACTACTGGGAGAGAGATATAAATTTTTGCTCATTCCAAAGAAAGGTGATCCAACAGAATAAAGAAATTATTGAGCAATATCATTAATATCACACTCAAGTAAATTTTTACTGAAGATAAATTTAAAATTGCACATCAGTAAGGAACTGCCCAAAATTCAAAGCTGGATTCAGAAAAGGACGTGGAACATCTGATGTCAGATGAATCTTGGTGGAAAGCAAAGAATATCGATGTTTACCTGTGTTTTATTGACTCTGACAAGGCATTTGACTGTGTGGTTCATAACAAATTCTGGAAACATTGCAAAGAATGAGAATTCCAGAACATTTACTTTAGCACATGAGGAAACTGTACATAGACCTAGAGGCTGTCATTTAAACAGAATAATGACTAAAATTGAGAAAGATGTGGGTCAAGGTTGTGTTCTTTCACTATATTTATTCAATCTCTATGCTGAGCATATAATTTGAGAAGCTGAACTATAAGAAGACAAATGTAGCATCAGGGTTAGAGGAAGACTCATTAACAATCTGCAATTAACTGATGACACAACCTTGCTTGCTTAAAGTGAAGAGAACTTGAAGCATTTACTGATGATCAAAGACTACAACTTTCAATATGGATAACACTTGAACATAAAGAAAACAAAAATCTTCACAGCTGGACCAATAAGCCACATCATGTTAAATGGAGAAAAGATTGAAGTTGCCAAGGATTTTGTTTTACTTGGATACACAGTCAATGCCCTTGGAAGCAACAATGAAGAAATCAAATGACATATTGGGCAAATCAGTGACAAAAGATCTAATTACAATGTTCGAAAAGAAAGATGTTACCTTAAGGACTAAGCTTGAGGTCTGACCTAAACCACCATATTTTCGGTCACCACGTATGCATACAGAAGCTGGACCATGTATTAGGAAGACAAAAACAATTGATGCCTTTGAAGTATGGTGCTGGTGAAGAATGCTGAATATATCATGTAATGTCAGAAGGACAAAGAAATTTCTCTTGGAAGATGTACAGCCTGAAAGCTCCTTAGAAACTAGGATGGTGTGACTTCCTCTCATGTACTTTGGACATGTTATTAGCAGGGACGAGTCCCTGGAGAAGGATGTCATACTTGGTAAAGTAAAGGGTCAGGAAAAACTGGGAAGACCTTCAGTGAAATGAACTGACACAGTGGCTGCAACGATGGGCTTAAAGATAGAAGGACTGTGGGGCTATCACAGGCCTTGGCCATATTTCATTCTGTTGTACAGAGAGTGGCTATGAGTCAAAACCAGCTCAGTAGTCCCTTACAAGAACAACAATGGAACAATGACTTGTAACGACTTCTTTGATGCAAATCTCATCAGGGAGAGAACCATTCAGTGCGCATGGCCAGGTTGTTCCCACAACTCACCCGTGGCCCTACAATAGTTTCATTGAGTATACGAATCTGTAACCATTCAAGAGCGGTGCTTGGGTAGTTTCCTATACAATATATTAAATTTAAAAACAAGTTCATATGAAGTTCATCGAAAAAGCAAATTTGTCATTTGAACTGCAACCTTAAGTAAGAAGACAATGGGAAAAAGCACATAGCTATAAGGTTACTGTAATGCTTTAAAGGGACAGCTATAAATTGCTGGGACATTTTTATGGAGTTTTTTAACCTCTGGCCTTTGAAGGGGGGAAATCAATAAGATATTAAGAAAATCATGAATTAATGTTTCATATAGTGTAGACATCAGTAAGAGCTCTGTGGTTAGATAAATGTCTAGGCCAGGAAAGTCACAGCCCTGTAAAGTGAAAACATCAGTGACGTTCTATATGGGAACCATGTTATTCATTCCTTGCTTACATCAATGAAAGCCTTCACAGCATTACAGTGAGTATTAAAAACTTAGAATGTTATCCTGGGTATTATGATAAAATCTTCAGAGGAAATGAAGTACAAATAATCCTTTTTGCATTAAGTGAAATCACTTTTGTGACTGTCAGCATTCCATAAGGATTTTCTAATTGATTCACATTATATTTAAGCAACTCTAGGCTATGGTGGCTGCAACAATGTGCTCAGGTACAGCAAGGATTGTAGGGCAAGGGCTGGGACAGGACCAGGCAGCATTTTATTTTGTTGTACACAGGGTCACCATGAGTCAGAGACGACTCGACAGCACCTCACAACAACAGCAGGCTATAGAGGTAGGCATTTTTATGAATGATGGAAAATATACATGTTCTGAACTCAAGTTATCTACATACCTAGTATGTGTCTTTGTAAGACATACTGACAGATGAAAGTTTAGCTGGGTCCCTAGTCAGCACCCATGCAGGCAGCAGTCAAGAAACCAAGTGACATATTGCTTTGATTGAATCTGCTGCAAAAGACCTCTTTAAAGTGCTAAAAAGCAAAGATGTCATATTGGGACTAAGGTGTGTCTCACTCAAACCATGGTATTTTCAATCGCCTCCTTGCATGCTAAAGTTGGTGTAGTGCCTAAGGCATTTGACAACTAACCAGAAGGCTGGTGGTTTAAACCCAAAAAACCACTCCTTGGAAGGAAGACTGGGCAATCTACTTCTGTAGACACACTGCCTGGGAAACCTAAGGAGGGGTCACTATGAGTAGGATTCGACTTGACAGCAATGAGTGAGAAGAAATGGTGAATTTGAATGCATTGAAGAAAAGCAGATTGTTCAGTTTATCTATTACTAACTTGAGGATTTTAGGACAAAACCTGGCTTAGTTGAACTAGAAGGTAGTCGGGGACTCAGAATCTTCCTGGTGATGTCAATCAACCCTGACATGAGGAGAGGTGAGTGTGCCACCGTCTACACTGGTAACATGTTGTGGCTATTGTTTGTGTGCTGTTGAGTTAACTCTGACTCATAGCAACCCGGTGTGATAGAGTAGAATTGTCCCAAAGTGTTTTCTAGGCTGTCTTAACGGGGATAGATCACAAGATCTTTCTTTTGTGAGCCACTGGCTGGGTTCAAACTACCAATCTTTTAGTTAGCAGCTGAATGATTAAACTTGTGGGACTATATATTCTTGTACAAGAATTCTGCAAAGAGAGCCTGTTTGTTCAAACAGTAGCAACCTGGGATGACAGCCCTGGAATTATAAGCTAATACGTTAAGAATGGACTAATCCTTGCCAGTGAATACCTTTGGGTTGGTTTCAGGACGCTCTGGGCAGCCCCTGTGCAATGATGAGATGTTCTGATTCTAGTGATGGACTTGGTTTGCAGCTCACCACTGAGAGGAAGTTGCTTAAAAGAGATCTAAGGTAGAGACTTCAGTCTCTGGGTGGTGCAAATATTTAAACAACCTGAGCTGCTCCTCGAAGGGTTGGTGGTTTGAATCCACCCAGAGCTGCCTCCAAAGAGAAGCCTGGTGATGTACTTCTGAAACATGAACCTTTGAAAACCCTGTGGAGCAATGTTCCACTCCAACACACATAGGGTCATCTAAGGAGGAGTTGGCTCAGTGGTAACTGGCAGAGGTATATAGCCTAAATTCTCCTTCCCTTAATAGAATTCAATAAAATACGATGAAAAGCCCATGAGGAGATAGCCTTTGTCTAGTCTAATTTGGCTCTGTCAGCACCATGAATTACCCAAACAGCTTGCCCACCCTCTAGAAGTTATGCAGAGCTTGTATTTGCAATTAACATTTTCAGTTGTGGTACAACTGTGCTGTCAAATACATGGGAAACGCTATGACTATTACATGACCAGCCTTTCATGTCATCCCATTACTGAGGCCACTGTGCACTTGGTGTCAGGTGTTGCTAGTTGCAGTCATGTTGGCTTTGACCCCAGTGACCCCACGTACAACAGAATGAAGGCTGCCTGGTCCCTTCCTGTCCTCACGATCACAGGCATACTTGAGTCCCTTGTTGTAGTCACTGTAATGCCTTCCATCCTAGGACGCTCATCCTTCAGCACTATATTTGGCTGTGATCTTTAGAGTTTCCATTGGCTAATTTTCAGAAGGAGATGGCCAGGGCTTTCTTACTACTCTGTCTTCATGTGCAAGCTGCACTGAAACCTGCCTGCCACGTGTGACCCTGCTGCTGTTTGAAATACTAGAGCATAACTTTCAGCAATACCACAATGTGGAGGCTAGCACAGCAAGACAGACTGATATCATATCACAGCTCATATTAAAGAGTGCTTACTACAGGCCAAACATGGTCCTGGGAGGTTTGCATGGATGACCTCACTGAATCTGGCAGCACCAGAAGAGTAAGACAGGATTAGTAGCCCGTGTGAAGGAGAAAATTCAGTGCTGACTGGAAGAAAACACTCAGATGGAGGGGAATATGCAGGCGCTGATCAGATAAACCTGAAACAGAGGCTCTGAAGGGCCAGAGACCTTATGGAAGTGATGATACTGCATCACGTCCTTCCTTTGCTTCTTCACCTGCTCCCACTGGAAAAACAGGAGAGGAAGCTTCTGGGCTGGCAACCTACACAGAGGACAGGGATGCCGTTGGCTCTGACAGTTACTGTATTGTGTGGATCCTATCAGCCGTCCTTGGTGCTGGAGGCTGGAGGCTGGGGACAGTGCTTGTGTCCCCTTGTGGTCAGTGCCCACCTGACACCTTCCCTTGCTGAGAGGGCTGATGACCTACGGTGAGTGATGCAGCCCATCAATAGGTTTCTATTGCCACCTTTGCCATAAATGCAGCCTCTTGGACCCCTTCCTTTGTCAGACTGTGTTGGAGGTGAAGGCTGAGGGAACTCACGTGACAAGCTGGTTTGGACATGTATCATCATCCTCCGTTTCATCCACCCCCATACTCAGCCCTGTCAGTGTGACCACGAGACCCCCACCCTCGGCTCTGGTGGTTGTGCTTTGGCCAGAGCAAGTCAGGAAGTCAAGGCACTTCGTGGCTAACCTTCTGAAAAAAGAAACTCTTTGGGAACCATATTATAGTTTGATGATGCACAAAATGGAAAATGGTCCCCATGTCAGACTTTGAAGGGAATTGCAGTGAATAACGTATTTGCAGGCTTTGTGCCCCAGCCATTCAGTGGGGCTGCGTCTGTAATTGTTTCGCTTGAACCATACAGGGACGTTACACTAATGTGCCCATGTGGCCCTTGTGTGTTTACAAACAGAAGCAGCACCTCTTTGAGCTTCAGTGTGAGTGGCCGCATCCCACGTGACTTGCCTGCAGGCCCTGGCAGGAGCAAGTGTGTGGTGTTAAAAATTCATAAAGAACATTGCCTTTTATTTCAAAAGCAACAGGAGCAAAAGCTTTTTTCTGCAGTGCCCAGGGAAACAGAAAGTTCAAATATTGCGAGGGTGCAGGAACAGATCAGAGTTCGCTCTTCCTCGCGAAAGCCTACAAGGCAATTCTTTATAGTGTCTGGGCTGCGACAGCTCAAGGATAACCGGGTCTAAGAAGCCAATTTGCTGGGTGTTGTTCGGCCTGTAAAATGAGTCGTTTCTGTTAAGCAGTGGGGCAGTGAGGGCTGCTGCTGGAAGCCGGGAACAATGGGGATTCCACAGCACACGGACCGTCCCCCACATTCCTGTGGATACAATTTCCCCCATGCCCTGATTGTCCGTGTCTACTTTTTCTTCTTTTTTGAAAGCAGGACTTTGGTGCTCAGACTTGCCATTCAAGAGGAAGTGGGTGAACACCTCTAGTCTCTATTTCTATCCAAAGTAATTGATCCTCCCGGAAAATGCAACATTTTGTAGCAGGATGAGGAGAGAAAGGATTATTTGTTTTATTTGCAGAATAGTAAGAGAGAGCGTAGGATTCTCTGGCTGGTGCAAATGCTTAAGTGCAAGTCTGGAGGTGCAGGTTCACCCAGAGACACACCTTGCAAGAAAGGCTTGATGATTGTCTTCTGGAAAACAAACAAACAACAAACAAACAAAACAGCCATTAAGCCCCCTCTGGGTTTTCCATGACCTGGAATTGACTTGAGAGCAACTGTTTGGGGGCAGTGCTCGTTCAGTGGTGGAATTTCTACCTCCTGTGAAGACCTGGGTTCAATTCCTGACTGATGTACTTCCGACTCAACCACCACCTGTCTATCAGTAGAGACTCAAGCGTTGTCATGATGTGGAACAGGTTTCAGTGGAGCGTCCAGACTAAGACGGTCTAGGAAAGGAGGCCAGCACATCTACTTCCACATATCACCCAGGGAAAACTACTAATCCAACCAATTCAATCCATAACCTGTCATGGGCATGGGGCAGAGCCAAGCAACTCTTTGTTCCACTGTGCATGGGGTTGCCATGAGCCGGGAGCTGACCCCACACTAGCTAACAACAACAACCGCAAAAGACACAATTCCACTGCACCACAGCTTTGTGAGCCTGGCTCAAAGAACAGCAGATACGTGCCCCAGCATGCTCTCCTGTGGGCTGCCCACACTCACACTCTTCGGAAAGATGAGGTGTGATTTTTGTCTGAGCCTTTGGAGGTCGTGCCTGGAGAACATAGTCTCAGCATCTCCTCATCACAGGATCAGCCTTACTCTTACAGATGCTCTTGACACAACTAACCAGGAAGGAGGAAATGCTTGGTGCAAACGGGAGCCTGGACCAGGGCTGTCAGTACTAGCAAAACTTGACAGCAGCGCTCAGGAAAGGTATCAGTGTGTAGGACCTCAGTCTATATAACCTGTCTCTTATGAGGATGTCTGTGGCTCAGAAGGGGAAGAGCTTTCTGTCATTCCTGCTCCCATTCTCCTGTCCTTCAGAAGCCCACGGCAGTGGAGTCTTAATCATTTGGTCTCTGGGAGGTGCAAGCACATCATGAGTATCATTGAGAGGAAGAAAATCTTCCAGTGTCTTGAAAAGCTGTGGAAAGCAATGCCTTCTTCAATGCAGAGGAAATTACCAGAGCAAAGTGAGGTCAGAGGAGCCTTGAGTAACCTTCCTCAAATTTCACCTCTCTGTTCATTTATCAACTAATGCATCTTCATAATCATTTTTATAGCTAGAAAACAATTATTTATACTCTATTTTTATGCAAATAATGTGCCCTTTATGCATTTTGTTGCAAACAGTGTAGTTCCCTTGCACATTTGTTTCTTATATATTTTTGGTGTGTGCATGTTGTTTACTTGGGCATGTTACTTTAGAAGACATGGTGATGTGATTTTCCTCTTATTTGAAACATATATTAAAATGTGCCAATTCATGGTGTGTTGGTTACACAGGCCCTCTATCTCAGTCTATGCACACAGCACTATGTAATTATGAGATTCACACATCTCTAATTTTCAAGGAGCAAATGTGAAGAATGTGTGAGCCACATCATCCATGGAAATAAGCTTTTTGCTCAATACACAAAAGAAACAGTGGTACCCAAAGGAGTTCTACTTTGAAGTCACTGGGAGGACAAGGAAGAGCTTATTTTTAATATGCGCGAAGATCTTTCTTTGTAACCCTATCTGATATAAGATAATGGACGTTGATAGGGTTTATAACTTACTTCAAGTCTCACTGAATTCTACTGACAAAATCAACACAAGAGTTGGGTTGATGTGACCCCAACACCCATTTCTCTTTACTGCACCACCATCTGACAAGGAAAATCTAGCCTAAACAGGTTATCTTCTCTGTAGCCTTCTTGTTGGTTGTCAATGATGTTTGGGTTGTGGCAGGATGAGGGGCCCTGACCATAATTGTTGTGTACAGTGTGGTAGTTAAGGTTGTGTGTCATCTTGGCTGGGCCTGGTTGAGTGGCTGGGCAGTAGGTTGTAGTTATTCCCCATGATGAGACTGGCAATCAGCTCCATGGTGGGATGTACCACAAGCAGCTGAGTAGCTGCTTTAGGGATGTGGTCTGCTTCCTGTAAAGAAGCAGCAGCTGTGGGAATGGTATGCTCTAGCTTATGGCCTGTTTGAACCCTGCATGTAACCAAGTCCTTGTTCAGCAGCCTGCCATGCTTTGTTGATCTTGGGACTTTTAATGGACTTCAATTAATGGCCTGCCATGTGGTTTGGTAATGTTGGGACTGTGTCTTTTCACATGTCAACCTTGGGCTTGTCTGACTCAGCAGCCAGCAGCTGAGTGAAGAAAAGCCTCCAGTTTCAGTGGGCTGGGAGGAGGAGGCAGAGATGAAGCCCAAGATTGAGGGGCTTTCACCAGCACCTAAAGCCTGACACTTTGAACTCAGACTTAAGCCTTCAAATTTTCTTAAGAATTAATTCCTGTTTGCTAAAGCATCCCATTTGTGGCACATTCTTGTCAGAGTGTCACTAGGTAACCAGAACATACAGCTATTGTTGATTCATGAGCATCATGGTAAATAAGGAAAGCAGGAAAAACAGAAGTGGCTGGGAGAATCAGAAGTTACCATGTGTAATTTTGAGGACCAAGCTGTCTTCCATTGTGGCCAATCTTGTGGAGGTTGTCCACCTGTATAACTCATTCCTCAGAGTTAGAATGTGACAGAGCACTCTTCATGTCCAGGGAGTTTCTAGTTTTCTCAAAGGATGTTGTTGTTGTTGCATGTCATCGAAGTCAATTCTGACTCGTAACAAGTCCGTGTGACAGAGTAGAGTTGTCCTACAGGGTTGTCTAGGCTGCAATCTTTATGGAAACACATTATCACATCATTTTCCCTCACAGCAGCTGGGTTCTTACTGACCTTCAGTAAGACACTCAACTCTTCTCAGTGGATATGTGGCGATAAATAAAGTGAAAATATACAATGACTCATCTGGTATTTATTCAGGGTGTTGACTGCCTAGGTAACAATCTATGTTGTGTCAAACAGCGATATTGTAAAAGAAATGTTGATGGATGGAGATATGTGCAGAGAAGATATGGTTGAGTTGATAAGAATTATAATGTAGCAAAGGAGGGTTAGAGTCCCACAGTACTCAAGCCCAAAGTGCAACAGGATGAAGTGGAAAATGATCATAATGATGAAGAGATGTGGAGTCTCCTTGTGGGACAAAAAATAAGAAAGTGAAGATGGTGAGCATGTGTGGGAGAAGAATTATACAGAGAAAGATAAGAACCTACTTACATTTGAAGAGCAATTACAAATATCCAAATTATGGTATTGTTGTGTTAGTTATTGTCAAGGATACTCCAACTCATGTGGGCCTTATCAACAGAAGGAAATGGTCCACTTGCACCGTCTTCATGATCATGGGTGTGTTTGAATCTATTGTTGCATCTGTAGTGTAGTGCTTTCCACATAGGGGGCTCATCTTCCAGCACGATGTCATTATTATGCTGTGATTCATAAGATTCAAAAATAGATCACAAAGACTTTCTTCTTAGTCTTTCTTAGTTTGAAAGCACCGCTAAAACCAGTTCACCATGGGTGATGGTGCTGATGTTTGAAATACTGGTTGATATAGCTCCCAGCATCACAGTAACATTCAAATCAAGACAGAAAGGCACAATGGCAGGTGGGCTGTGGACCCATCTTACATTACTGACTTAATGTCTCTAAGCTTCCATTTCATCATTGTGGAATGTAAAGGTACTTGCTTCCCAGAGTTATTATAAAGATTAGCACAGTCTGTGTGGGTAGAAAATGGGAGTGTATAGCAGGAGGCCAAACTATGGTAGTTATGTGGTGATGAGACAGAGAGAGAAACTATAACTGTCATTATGCAGATGATATTTGCCTAGGGGAGAAAAAAACAGATTAGCCAACAAACTACTAAAACCAATAGAGTTCAGAAAGATTACCAGATACAAAAATCAATAGAATCTCTGACCTAGCAATGACCATACAGATATACAAATCATTCTTAATACCCACAAAATAATAGAGTATCTAGAATTAATTTTACCAGGAACATGCAATACCTCTATGGGGGAGATAATCTAATATTGGAAGTAGAAGTTATTCAAATAAATGGTGAGTTGTTACATGCACTGAGCTTGGACTGTTTTTAATATTATAAAGATGTCAATTCCCCAAGGTTAATCTACAAAATTAATGAAATTCCAATCAATATTCCATTTGGAGTTAGAGGAAATTTCAAATTTTAGTCAAATAATGAAATTTTATGAAGAGCTACATTAACCTTAAAGAAAAAAGGCAGCAGACTTGCCCTTCCAGATGTCAAGAAGTACATAACCCTAGTAATAAAAGCAGCGTGACAGTGAGATAAAAATAGTCAGAAAGAGTAAAGGGACAGAGTAAAGAGTTCAGTGGCTGACCCATGTCTACATCAGTAACAAATACATGATAAATTTGGCATGAAATTCAATAAGGAATCAATTAGTTGCTTAGTAGATGGTGTTGAGAAAAGAGACTCACAATATGGAGAAAAAGAGAACTGTTTCCTTTTGTTACATTGTATACAATGATGAGCTCATAACAGGAATTAAAGACCTAATAGGAAATGTAGACCTATACAGTTAATAGAATATGTGGACACTTTACAACAAATGGGAAGGACTGCTGAAATAAAACTCTATAAGTGCAAACAGAAAATGGAACATGGAAGTGCTAGATGTGTGATGGGTAGACAGCCATGAGGCTGGGTGGATTGGAATGTGCTACCATGTGACAAGAAGGAACATTCTACCAAAGGGCAGTGTTAACTCTTCATACATCCAGGGCATCCTTAAATCAAAAGCCTGGAAATGGGTCAACTCAAGTGATGAATTAAGTAGAGAAAATGCTTTGATAAGAACCTATTATAAGGTCATAAATTTATTGTTGTTGTTGTTGTTATGTGCCGTTGAGTCGGCCCCAACTCATAGCGACCCCTCCTTGGGTTTCTGAGGCAGTATCCGTAAGGAGCTCTGGTAGCATAGTGGCTAAAGCACTTGACTGCTAACCAGAAGGCTGGCGGTTCAAACCCACCAGCCACTCCTCGGAAGGAAGGTTGGGCATTCCTACTTCCGTAGTGATACTGCCTCGGAAACCCAAGGAGGGGTCGCTATGAGTCGGGGCCGACTCAATGGCACATAACAACAACAACAACAATCACTACGGAAGTAGGATTGCCCAACCTTCCTTCCGAGGAGTGGCTGATGGGTTTGAACTGCCAGCCTTCTGGTTGGCAGTCAAGTGCTTTAGCCACTTATTAGATAAAGTAATTGTGCATGTCTGACCATGCCAGCTTTAAATTCCCATTCATATGGCTAAGAATGGATCTTTCCTGTAATTTACTGGAATCAAAATTGACATAGATTCAATTATTCCTGAACACATGAACTATAATGTGCTAAAATGATAAGTTCCTTTTTTTTTTATTCATGGGAGTATATATTTTTAATTGTCTTTTAGAAAATCATTAGAAAGGGACAATTGAGTAACAATTAAGTTTTCCTTTAAAGATGTAATTAAACATACGCTTCTGTGTTTGATTCCAGGTTTCTTTTGCATATTAAGCACTACGACTGCATTAATAAAACCCAGCACCAGGCAAGCAGCCTCCTATCTCCACCCTTCAGGTATTCTCTCAATGAGCACCAGTGTCATTAAGTGAGGCAGGACTTTCTGAGAGCTTTTCTGACATCTCTGCACACATCTATGGAATTGATGCATCATAAAACAAATGAGTCTCCTCCAGGATGAGAGGGGACATGAACTCCATGAAACAAATGAGGAAAGGGGGTTTTACACTACAACCAAAGTTTAAGCTACTATCCCTGATCAGAAAACCTACTTCTCATCAACCAAGCACAAGAGACCTCTGATGAATGTGATGCTGTGATTCATCTCTTGGTTGCTAGATGCACGCAAAACTGGTTTCAGAACACAGGTCTGCAGTTTGCTGACTGTAGCCAGTGGCATAACCTTGATCAAGACATTTCTCTACTTCTAGTTCTTACCTCTGGTGGCATGGAGCTGTTAGCAGCATTTGTCCAGAGGTGGGTGGAGGTGAAAGGCAAGGAATAGACAGTGCTAGTGACAGAGATGAAACAGGTGGAGTGGTTGCCATTAACATTGCTCAGTCGGTGCAAATAAGAACGACAAGTCATTTGTGCTTCTGGACCCTGTGAACCTGTTGCTTCTGCCCCTGAGTGCAGTTGAGTTGGTGCAGGTAATAAATTGTGAGACAGTGTATCCAAAGTCTCTGATGCGCTACCCTTTGAGAACATGTTGAAGAAGGAAACCCAGGCACCTGAATGCAGGACGGGTGAAAGAGCTGCTCTCTCTTTAGATGTTCCACATGGAGCCAGAGCAATGTAGGTGGTCCTGGAATGTCACATTATGCCCTCAACAACACCGTGGCTGTGTGAGCTCCTCAGAACAGGAAGAGAGCAGGGTGTTGACAACAGTCATCACCAGGGATTTGTACAGAAGCGTTTGCTTATGATGCAGGAGGGTACTTTATTTCCCTTTTATTAACAATCCAGATGAATTTTTTCTAGTGATGGAATTGCGTATTTTTGTGTCTTACAGAAAAGAGATTGTCAATACGAGGATTATAGTATTACCATTATACTACAGCAGAGTATTATGGCGGTCTAAGTGATTGATGCAATTCTTAGTCTTTCATGTTTTTATTCATAGCAATAAGCCTTCCTTGTGACTAAAACTACTGGACTTGTTGCATGTGTTAGCCTTGTTTTCACTACAGGTACACTCAACACTTAGTACTTTCAACATACTAGCTGCCCTTGACTAGATTCTACTCATGACAACACCACCATGGGTGTCAGATTAGAACCATAGGCTTTCCAGTGACTGTTGTTGTTTTTTAACATTCACCAGCCAGGCTTTCCGTTCCAGGTACCTTTGGATGGACTTGAACCCCAACCTGAGGTTAGCAGACAGGTATGTTAACTGCTTCCACCACCCAGAGACTCCTTATTTGTAACTAGTGATGACATAGTGTTTTCATTTACCTTTTAAACCTTCAGCAGTAACATTGACTCTACAAGACATAACATCCCTTTTGTTTTAATGCTTACTACAAATGATCAATGTAAACACTCAAGGACCTTAAATATATAGAGAGACTTTTCAGCAAAAAGTGGATTTTTCTTTCTGCTCTTGGAAAGTCTGGGCTCTTTGAGAAGCTGAAAATTGAGCTATATGAAAGGAAGAGTTGAGAAAACCCATTCCAACAGCTGGTGAGTCTGTTTGGTTGTCAACTCCCTCATCCCTTCTCAAGGTTACATAGTTACAGACCCTAAGAGGGTTGAGCAGAATCCAAATCTTCAAGTCCTCCATCTGCCATTTTCTCACGGATTCCCAAGAAAAGTATATCTGTTGGCTGTTTGTCCATCCCCTTGGGAAAGAGGAGCCACTTTAGTAAGATTGTGTGTACTTGTGTTCTGATCCTTCCATTAGAACCATTTAAATAATATACTAATTACTGGAATTCTGTGATATGGCTTCCACCTCAACATAAAGAAAACAAAAATCCTCACAAATGGATCAATAAGTACAATCATGATAAATGGAGAAAAGATTGAAGCTGTCAAGGATTTCTTTTGACTTGGATTCACAATCAACACACTTGGAAGCAGCAGTCAAAAAACCAAATAATGTATTACATTGGACAAATCTGCTGTCAAAGGCCTCTTTAAAGTGTTAAAGAGCACAGATGTCATTTTGAAGACTAAAATGTCACTGACCCAAGCCATTGCGTTTTAATAGCCTCATATACATGGGAAGCTCGACAATGAATAAGGAAGACTAAGAATTGATGCACTTGAATCATGGTGTTGACAAAGGGTATTGATATACCATGGACGGCCCAGAAGAAAAAACAAATCTGCCTTGAAAGAAGTACAGCCACAATGTTTCTTAGTAGCAAGAATGGCCAGATTTCATGCCTCTCACTTTCCTCATGTTATCAAGAGGGGCCAGTCCCTGGAGAAGGACCTTATGCTTGGTAAAGTAGAGCATCAGCTAACAGGTGGAAGACCCTCAGTAAGACAGACTGACACAGTGGCTGCAACATTGGGCTCAAGCATAACAATGGTTTTGAGGTTGGAACATGACCAGGCACTGTCTCATTCTGTTCCTATGAGTCAAAACCAACTGGAAGACACCGAACAATGGCAATTACTGGAAAGAAAACCAGTGATGAATAATTAAAACCTAGTCAACACAGTGAAGCCCACTCTGACCTCCACCAAGTTGAGCTGAGTGACAGTCTCCCCCAAAGAAATAGTCAGTCATTGTAAGTAAGAGGAAATTCCGTTCAGATACCCAGCCTTTAAGACCATTTTTATGAAAACTTGCCTGGGCAAATATTGGCTCTGTGAGTGTTAAACAAGATTTAATAAGATGAAATAAGGTTAAGGGAGCAAGCCAGAAGATAGTTCAGCTTCTTCAGTGGGGCTTTGAAGGATGAAACTCAAAACCACTACTCAGGGCATCTGGATTCAGGGGGAAGGTGAATCACTTGAGAGAAATATTTGAACTTGAAGAAACAAAAGCAAATGAGAGTCTCTCTAGCCTATGATACTTTAAGCAACATTGTTGCCATCCAGGTTACATAACTAATAACAAGAATAATTGTACTGACCATCTGGGTTGCAAGAGGCTGCTCTGTCTGCACAGGGCTCCCCTGTTCTCACTGGAGCTAACCTGTCCTGGGAGCAGGTGTCATAGGAAATGCACTGCTCACAGTCTGTAGAAGAGGAAACGGACTTGCAGAGATGCTGTCAAATTGACAGAGGCACCTGTCAGGAATCAAAGCCAGATCCACTGATTGTAAATCTACTGCTGCTCAACCACTCAGTCCTTGTGTGCATGTGTGTGTGTGTGACTATGCGTGTGCATGTGAATGTGTGCATAAATGTGTGCTCATTTCATGAGTGTGAGGGTGTATCTGTGTGTGTCAGAGTGTGTATGAATGTATGTGTGAACTTGTGTGAGTATGAACACAAAAATCTTTTCCATCAACCTGTGTAATACTGAGAAAGGATGAAAGAAGTTGAGACATTTGCAATCTCTTTTTACATACAACTACGGTCCCCACTTTGGGATCCCAATGCACACTAAAAAGCAGGTGCGGTGAAGTGAACTATTTAATATGACCCTTCTAGCCACGGTCTTTGTCACTGCTTTCAGATGACTGGGTGGGACCCTGCA
The DNA here is from genome assembly GCF_000298275.1 of Orycteropus afer afer. Lineage (NCBI taxonomy): Eukaryota > Metazoa > Chordata > Mammalia > Tubulidentata > Orycteropodidae > Orycteropus > Orycteropus afer. Next base: position 1,956,800 of record NW_006921903.1, on the reverse strand, counting down.
AATCTAAGATGCTTGTGCCCCACCGAGGGGATTGGATAGTTAGCTAATAATGTAAATAGGGTGTGTGGCACCTTTGTGGGGTAAGCCCATGTAAATAAGTTGTACAGAACCCTGATGTAGGGATTAGTGGGATTTTCCATCTTGCTAGGCTTAAAATGAGTCATCCCATAGGTGGAAAAGGGACATCTCAAGAAAGAAGAGCCATAAGTAGTGTGTCCTTGGACCCAAGATCCCTATGCTGAACCTCATTGACCCAGAAGAGAGACAGAGCTGTGACACTGGAGATGGCAAGAAGCAGTGCCAGAGAAATGGCAGCAATAAAGGCAGCAGAACCAACAGCAGCAAGAGACCAGCCTGAGACAGAGCGGCAGCAAGAACACTGAGTGCCTACAGGCAGGATGCCTGCTGGAGGAGTGTGGCGCTCTCTGGTAACCTACTGACAGAACTAAAAGAGCTTTGTAACACTTGCCCAAGCAGGACAGAGGGCAAGGCCAGAGAGAAGCATGCCTGTGGCACAGCTGAGAATTTGCTGTCCCGATTGAAGAACTGTATCCTGAGCCTTCCTTATTCTGATTGTAACTTGTTTCTTCCCTGTTAAACCTCATCATCCAGAGTATTGTAGGTGAGTTCTTTGTGGCCATTGCAAAAATCATCTCAACCACCAGAGAAGTAGTGAGTACTACGGGAGGAACAATTGATGTCAGAATTGAGAAAATAAAACAAAATAAATATTTAAGGGGTGGGACCATGTCTGACTTCTGCTTCATAGGAATCAGCCTTGGCCTATAGATCTTGATCCCTTTCCTCCCTTGTGAAGTTAGAAGAGGTCAGATGTCTCTGACACGCCTTTTTTTACACAAGGGCAAAACATGTCCATGTTCTTTTTTGCTTTTTCCATTTCTTTCTCAGTTTAAGGTGGGAGCCCATGAATCCTCCTCAGAACCCTGTATTCAATTCCCTAATGATTTTTAAAATTGACTGTGTGACAATATGTGCTTTTTTCTTTTCTTTTCTGGGAAAGCACCATTTAAGGTACTTAACCTCCTCAGGGCTATGAAACCCCAAGTGAGCTCATTTACTCTTGGCGTTGATGTGATAATTCAGGTTGTTTGCTGGGCCATGTTTCTCATGGTTGAGCAGTTTTGATGTAGTCATCACCTATGATGGCATCTGCCATAAGGTAATCACCTCCAAGATGAAATCTGCTATGAGCAGATTGAAGGAAAGTTTCATGGAGGGTGTGGCTTGCTTCCAATGCATATGTGGACATCTTGGCAAATTTCTCTGCTTTCCTGATGGATCTGGATCCTGCCTCGGGCTTCTCATCATCTCCAGTTCCTGGACTTGAACCAGTGGTCTGCCATATTGCCTGCATATCTTGGAATTACTGTCTTTGCAGACTGTGAACCAACAATCTGCCATTTTACCTGCCAGTCTTTGATTTGTCAGCCCCTGCAGGTATGTGAGTCAGAAGCAGCCTCCAGCTTGTCATCTGACCCCCAGACTTGGGACTTACCAAGCTCCACAGCTGTGTGAGCCTTTTCCTCGGTGGCATAGTGTCTAAGGCATTTGACTGCATCAGCTCCCCTCCATTTACACACCTGCACTCTTGCTTGTCTACAACCTCATCCTTGTTGCCTTTCTAACCAGAAGGCTGGTGGTTCAAACCCACCAGCCACTCCTCAGAAGGAAGGTTGGGCAATCAACTTCCATAGAGATATCACCTCAGAGACCCAAAGAGCGGTCGCTATGAATTGGCTCTGACTCAATGGCAGTGAGTTTAATTTGGTTTGGTTTTATATTTCTCTATGATTATTCCCAGAATGGACCAAAGCTCTTTCAAATAAATAAATAAATCTCCAGGAT